>NC_134362.1:209386323-209734392 GCF_048569485.1 Anomaloglossus baeobatrachus
AGGAGCACCCCCCAAATGTACAGCAAATATAACATGTGACAGTGAAAAAATGACCCGAAGATGGAGATCTGTAGAATTACTGTGCACAAACATTACTGATCCTATATTATACTCCAGAGCTGCACTCACTATTCTGCTGGTGCAGTCACTGTGTACATACATTACATTACTGATCCTGTATTATACTCCAGAGCTGCACTCACTATTCTGCTGGTGCAGTCACTGTGTACATACATTACTGATCCGGATTTACCTCCTGTATTATACTCCAGAGCTGCACTCACTATTCTGCTGGTGCAGTCACTGTGTACATACATTACTGATCCGGATTTACCTCCTGTATTATACTGCAGAGCTGCACTCACTGTTCTGCTGGTGCAGTCACTGTGTACATACATTACTGATCCGGATTTACCTCCTGTATTATACTCCAGAGCTGCACTCACTATTCTGCTGGTGTTTCCAGTAGACGGCAGTTGGGGCTATAATCTAGGTCGTCTCCCGGAAATATTCTGGGATTAGCTTGTGAGCTGTGATTAGTTTCTCGGGCATTATATTTGATTTGCGCTCTTGTTGTGGGGCGCGTGCCCTGTCTGCTGCGTTACATTTTCACGTTCCCGCGGTGCAGAACTCCTGGGCTGGAATTAATGTGATAAGGCCGCTGCTTGCCTCATCAGAAAATCTCCCCCTAAGAGGATTACCGCCAAATCCCCTCCTTTCCCAGGGCTTTTGTACCTAAAGCAACCTGTCCGGTGTCTGCCGGGTGTTTGTGCCGCCGCCGCACTCAGACTGAATGTTTATCTAATTAGTCAGAGCTTGGCAAGGCGAGCCGCAGTGTAAAGCATGGTCGGCGCCTCTGATGGCGTGGGAGGGGCGCGATGTCACGTGTCACACACTTTGTACATCTTCTCTTGCGCTAAAGGAGAAATCGACTTCAAAATCGGAGCAAAATAAGAATTTGGCGCAAAAAAGTTCTTAAAGTAGAAAGAAAGCCGGGCGCAAAAGTAATAAGGAATCTGCGTCCGGCTGCAAGACGTCAGCAAACCCTGCCTGCAGCTCTGGCTGTGATTGGAGGACAGGCTGGCGGCTGTGTCCGGGCACCGCTGCTCCCGATGGTGCCGCTATTCCAGGGGGTGCGGCGCTCAGGACTCGTCGGAAGAATTGGGTCACGGAGCCGGCGCTCCTCTCGCCCCTCGCGGATTTGAATTGCAAAACATCGAAGCGGCTGAAACTTCGGGACATTTGCATTTTGGAGACAGAAACCAGTTCATGGGAAAACGGCCAAAAAACGTCACGAGAGCGGCGCACGGGCCCCGGAATCATGAGGGAGGACGAGGATGCCCCAAATAAAGGATCCCGGCCCATGGAGAGGCCGAGGTGGAGGCCAGTACTCCACACACATTGTGAGGGGCAGATAAGAAGCCACAATACAGCGCAGCCGGTGCACAGAATACCGGAGCCGCTGTGCTGCGTTATCCAGCGCGCCGTCTGTGCTATCTGCGCTCCACCGCCTGCAAGCCACGATTGTGCGGCGCCATGTGCCGACTTATCTGCTGCCATCTCTTAGAGACATGGAAACGCAGCGCCTCCCTCCTCAGCTCCTCCTGACCTCGTGTATCTAGAGGACGTGTCGGGGCTCGTGTAGGGCTACAGCTTATTCCTACATCTCATGTAGAGGAGGCGCAAAATGGAGAATTGTGAAACCGAGAAGTGACCGACAGCAACGACCAACAGTGCAGCCCCCCCCCCCCCCCCCCCGCAATTCTGTGATAGGAGCCACCGGGGCAACACGTCCGTCCATGACTTTTCCTCCTGAATCTTCCTCATCACCCGAGAGTGATATTATTGGGAAGTAGAAGGAACCAAGGCAAATCTGCCACCAGCGCGGTGCCACGGCCGTCCGTCCTCCCTGAGCGCGGTGCCGCGGCCGTCCGTCCTCCCTGAGCGCGGTGCCGCGTCCGTCCTCCCTGAGCGCGGTGCCGCAAATAAAAAATCTTGTAGAAATCCTTCCCAAAAGAGCGGAGCCATTTTATCTGCAGACCAAAAAAAAAGCGTAAATGTCCGCTCCCCGGTCTGCCCCATTTCCTGTGTATCGCATGCAGATACCTTGGCGCGGTATGCAGAACACCAGAAGCACTGAACCTCCAACGACACAAGAACCCGACCACACGACGCGTTTCGGCTAAACCTTCGTCATGAACTATGGTATAATTTGACTGGAACGCGTGGTGCGGTTTGCTCGGGCTTTTCTACTTGTCGTGGACTGTCTCCGCGGAATCCAATATTCATGAACAAATAAAATGTGATCTTTTCTCCTTCCTCCCGTGCGGTCGGGTTCCTGCGTCGTGGACGTTCAGTGTCTCTTCTGCAGAGGGAGCAATTCTTGAAGTCTATGGACGTAGGACGGGGTCAGAGGAGCCACTTCTGTCCTTTTATAGAGAACCATTCCCCGACACTGCGATCATACAAGACCCTGTGACCCTCGCGCCCCCCACCACCACGCGTCCTTGTGTGGTTACGTGACATTTTGCCTGTGGGGTGATGAGGTGCATATGACGGGTCATGCAGTAGATTGGGGAAGGGGGGGGGCGCTGCGCTCTTTTTGCCCATCGGGCAGTCATATGCTTCATTACTACCCCCCCCCCCCCCCCCTGGGACCGAGGCTGCGGCCGGTGCTGGATCTGAGCCCGGTCCCAACCTGTGATATAATATATGGTGGAGGGAGCGGATATTGGGGGGGGGGGGGGGGGAATCTGAGACCTCAAAGGAGGAGGATAGGAGGCAAATGAATCCAATATTCAGCTGAAGAAATACAGGGCAGTAGGGAGCGGGTGTATATACAGCGGAGCACGTGACACAGGGCTGTAGGGAGCGGGTGTCTATATACAGCGGAGCACGTGATACAGGGCAGTAGGGAGCGGGTGTCTATATACAGCGGAGCATGTGATACAGGGCAGTAGGGAGCGGGTGTATATATACAGCGGAGCACGTGATACAGGGCAGTAGGGAGCGGGTGTATATACAGCGGAGCACGTGATACAGGGCAGTAGGGAGCGGGTGTATATACAGCGGAGCATGTGATACAGGGCTGTAGGGAGCGGGTGTCTATATACAGCGGAGCACATGATACAGGGCAGTAGGGAGCGGGTATATACAGTATATACAGCAGAGCATGTGATACAGGGCAGTAGGGAGCGGGTGTATACAGTATATACAGTGGAGCATGTGATACAGGGCAGTAGGGAGCGGGTGTCTATATACAGCAGAGCATGTGATACAGGGCAGTAGGGAGCGGGTGTCTATATACAGCGGAGCACGTGATACAGGGCAGTAGGGAGCGAGTGTATATACAGCGGAGCACGTGATACAGGGCAGTAGGGAGCGGGTGTCTATATACAGCGGAGCACGTGATACAGGGCAGTAGGGAGCGGGTGTCTATATACAGCGGAGCACGTGATACAGGGCAGTAGGGAGCGGGTGTATATAGTATATACAGCAGAGCATGTGATACAGGGCAGTAGGGAGGGGTGTCTATATACAGCAGAGCATGTGATACAGGGCAGTAGGGAGCGGGTGTCTATATACAGCAGAGCATGTGATACAGGGCAGTAGGGACTGGAGCGGGTGTATACAGTATATACAGCGGAGCACGTGATACAGGACTGTAGGGAGCGGGTGTCTATATACAGTGGAGCAGGTGATACAGGGCAGTAGGGAGCGGGTGTATATACAGCGGAGCACGTGATACAGGGCAGTAGGGAGCGGGTGTCTATATACAGCGGAGCACGTGATACAGGGCAGTAGGGAGCGGGTGTCTATATACAGCAGAGCATGTGATACAGGGCAGTAGGGAGCGGGTGTCTATATACAGCGGAGCACGTGATACAGGGCAGTAGGGAGCGGGTGTCTATATACAGCAGAGCACGTGATACAGGGCAGTAGGGAGCGGGTGTCTATATACAGCGGAGCACGTGATACAGGACTGTAGGGAGCGGGTGTATACAGTGGAGCATGTGATTACAGGGCAGTAGGGAGCGGGTGTATACAGTATATACAGCAGAGTACGTGATACAGGGCAGTAGGGAGCGGGTGTATATAGTATATACAGCGGAGCACGTGATACAGGACTGTAGGGAGCGGGTGTGTATATAGTATATACAGCGGAGCATGTGATTACAGGGCAGTAGGGAGCGGGTGTATACAGTATATACAGCGGAGCACGTGATACAGGGCAGTAGGGAGCGGGTGTATACAGTATATACAGCAGAGCATGTGATACAGGGCAGTAGGGAGCGGGTGTATACAGTATATACAGTGGAGCATGTGATTACAGGGCAGTAGGGAGCGGGTGTATACAGTATATACAGTGGAGCATGTGATTACAGGGCAGTAGGGAGCGGGTGTATACAGTATATACGGTGGAGCATGTGATTACAGGGCAGTAGGGAGCGGGTGTATACAGTATATACGGTGGAGCATGTGATACAGGGCAGTAGGGAGCGGGTGTATACAGTATATACAGTGGAGCATGTGATTACAGGGCAGTAGGGAGCGGGTGTATACAGTATATACAGTGGAGCATGTGATTACAGGGCAGTAGGGAGCGGGTGTATACAGTATATACGGTGGAGCAGGTGATACAGGGCAGTAGGGAGCGGGTGTATACAGTATATACGGTGGAGCAGGTGATACAGGGCAGTAGGGAGCGGGTGTATACAGTATATACGGTGGAGCATGTGATTACAGGGCAGTAGGGAGCGGGTGTATATAGTATATACAGCGGAGCATGTGATACAGGGCAGTAGGGAGTGGGTGTATACAGTATATACAGTGGAGCATGTGATACAGGGCAGTAGGGAGCGGGTGTATACAGTATATACAGTGGAGCATGTGATTACAGGGCAGTAGGGAGCGGGTGTATACAGTATATACGGTGGAGCAGGTGATACAGGGCAGTAGGGAGCGGGTGTATACAGTATATACGGTGGAGCAGGTGATACAGGGCTGTAGGGAGCGGGTGTATACAGTATATACTGCGGAGCACGTGATACAGGGCAGTAGGGAGCGGGTGTCTATATACAGCGGAGCACGTGATACAGGGCAGTAGGGAGCGGGTGTCTATATACAGCAGAGCATGTGATACAGGGCAGTAGGGAGCGGGTGTCTATATACAGCGGAGCACGTGATACAGGGCAGTAGGGAGCGGGTGTCTATATACAGCGGAGCACGTGATACAGGACTGTAGGGAGCGGGTGTATACAGTATATACAGCAGAGTACGTGATACAGGGCAGTAGGGAGCGGGTGTATATAGTATATACAGCGGAGCACGTGATACAGGACTGTAGGGAGCGGGTGTATACAGTATATACGGTGGAGCATGTGATTACAGGGCAGTAGGGAGCGGGTGTATACAGTATATACAGCGGAGCACGTGATACAGGACTGTAGGGAGCGGGTGTATATAGTATATACAGCGGAGCATGTGATTACAGGGCAGTAGGGAGCGGGTGTATACAGTATATACAGCAGAGCATGTGATACAGGGCAGTAGGGAGCGGGTGTATACAGTATATACGGTGGAGCATGTGATTACAGGGCAGTAGGGAGCGGGTGTATACAGTATATACAGCGGAGCACGTGATACAGGGCAGTAGGGAGCGGGTGTATACAGTATATACAGCGGAGCATGTGATTACAGGGCAGTAGGGAGCGGGTGTATACAGTATATACAGCGGAGCACGTGATACAGGGCAGTAGGGAGCGGGTGTATACAGTATATACAGCAGAGCATGTGATACAGGGCAGTAGGGAGCGGGTGTATATAGTATATACAGCGGAGCACGTGATACAGGACTGTAGGGAGCGGGTGTCTATATACAGCAGAGCATGTGATACAGGGCAGTAGGGAGCGGGTGTATACAGTATATACAGCGGAGCATGTGATTACAGGGCAGTAGGGAGTGGGTGTATACAGTATATACAGTGGAGCATGTGATACAGGGCAGTAGGGAGCGGGTGTATACAGTATATACAGTGGAGCATGTGATACAGGGCAGTAGGGAGCGGGTGTATACAGTATATACAGTGGAGCATGTGATACAGGGCAGTAGGGAGCGGGTGTATACAGTATATACAGTGGAGCATGTGATACAGGGCAGTAGGGAGCGGGTGTATACAGTATATACAGTGGAGCATGTGATACAGGGCAGTAGGGAGCGGGTGTATACAGTATATACGGTGGAGCAGGTGATACAGGGCAGTAGGGAGCGGGTGTATACAGTATATACGGTGGAGCAGGTGATACAGGGCAGTAGGGAGCGGGTGTATACAGTATATACAGTGGAGCAGGTGATACAGGGCAGTAGGGAGCGGGTGTATACAGTATATACGGTGGAGCAGGTGATACAGGGCAGTAGGGAGCGGGTGTATACAGTATATACGGTGGAGCAGGTGATACAGGGCAGTAGGGAGCGGGTGTATACAGTATATACAGTGGAGCATGTGATTACAGGGCAGTAGGGAGCGGGTGTATATAGTATATACAGCGGAGCAGGTGATACAGGGCAGTAGGGAGCGGGTGTATACAGTATATACGGTGGAGCATGTGATACAGGGCAGTAGGGAGCGGGTGTATACAGTATATACGGTGGAGCATGTGATTACAGGGCAGTAGGGAGCGGGTGTATACAGTATATACGGTGGAGCATGTGATTACAGGGCAGTAGGGAGCGGGTGTATACAGTATATACAGTGGAGCATGTGATTACAGGGCAGTAGGGAGCGGGTGTATATAGTATATACAGCGGAGCATGTGATACAGGGCAGTAGGGAGTGGGTGTATACAGTATATACAGTGGAGCATGTGATTACAGGGCAGTAGGGAGCGGGTGTATACAGTATATACGGTGGAGCAGGTGATACAGGGCAGTAGGGAGCGGGTGTATACAGTATTTACGGTGGAGCATGTGATTACAGGGCTGTAGGGAGCGGGTGTATACAGTATATACGGTGGAGCATGTGATACAGGGCAGTAGGGAGCGTGTGTATACAGTATATACTGCGGAGCATGTGATACAGGGCAGTAGGGAGCGGGTGTATACAGTATATACGGTGGAGCAGGTGATACAGGGCAGTAGGGAGCGGGTGTATACAGTATATACTGCGGAGCAGGTGATACAGGGCAGTAGGGAGCGGGTGTATACAGTATATACGGTGGAGCATGTGATTACAGGGCTGTAGGGAGTGGGTGTATACAGTATATACTGCGGAGCACGTGATACAGGGCAGTAGGGAGCGGGTGTATACAGTATATACGGTGGAGCAGGTGATACAGGGCAGTAGGGAGCGGGTGTATACAGTATATACGGTGGAGCATGTGATTACAGGGCAGTAGGGAGCGGGTGTATACAGTATATACGGTGGAGCATGTGATTACAGGGCAGTAGTGAGCGGGTGTATACAGTATATACAGTGGAGCATGTGATTACAGGGCAGTAGGGAGCGGGTGTATACAGTATATACAGTGGAGCAGGTGATACAGGGCAGTAGGGAGCGGGTGTATACAGTATATACAGTGAAGCAGGTGATACAGGGCAGTAGGGAGCGGGTGTATACAGTATATACGGTGGAGCATGTGATACAGGGCAGTAGGGAGCGGGTGTATACAGTATATACGGTGGAGCATGTGATTACAGGGCAGTAGGGAGCGGGTGTATACAGTATATACGGTGGAGCATGTGATTACAGGGCAGTAGTGAGCGGGTGTATACAGTATATACGGTGGAGCATGTGATTACAGGGCAGTAGGGAGCGGGTGTATACAGTATATACAGTGGAGCAGGTGATACAGGGCAGTAGGGAGCGGGTGTATACAGTATATACAGTGAAGCAGGTGATACAGGGCAGTAGGGAGCGGGTGTATACAGTATATACGGTGGATCATGTGATACAGGGCTGTAGGGAGCGGGTGTATACAGTATATACGGTGGAGCATGTGATACAGGGCAGTAGGGAGCGGGTGTATACAGTATATACGGTGGATCATGTGATACAGGGCAGTAGGGAGCGGGTGTATACAGTATATACGGTGGAGCATGTGATACAGGGCAGTAGGGAGCGGGTGTATACAGTATATACGGTGGAGCATGTGATACAGGGCAGTAGGGAGCGGGTGTATACAGTATATACGGTGGAGCAGGTGATACAGGGCAGTAGGGAGCGGGTGTATACAGTATATACGGTGGAGCAGGTGATACAGGGCAGTAGGGAGCGGGTGTATACAGTATATACGGTGGAGCATGTGATTACAGGGCAGTAGGGAGCGGGTGTATACAGTATATACAGTGGAGCAGGTGATACAGGGCAGTAGGGAGCGGGTGTATACAGTATATACAGTGGAGCAGGTGATACAGGGCAGTAGGGAGCGGGTGTATACAGTATATACAGTGGAGCAGGTGATTACAGGGCAGTAGGGAGCGGGTGTATACAGTATATACAGTGGAGCATGTGATTACAGGGCAGTAGGGAGCGGGTGTATATAGTATATACAGTGGAGCAGGTGATACAGGGCAGTAGGGAGCGGGTGTATACAGTATATACAGTGGAGCAGGTGATACAGGGCAGTAGGGAGCGGGTGTATACAGTATATACAGTGGAGCAGGTGATACAGGGCAGTAGGGAGCGGGTGTATACAGTATATACAGTGGAGCATGTGATTACAGGGCAGTAGGGAGCGGGTGTATACAGTATATACAGTGGAGCAGGTGATACAGGGCAGTAGGGAGCGGGTGTATACAGTATATACAGTGGAGCAGGTGATACAGGGCAGTAGGGAGCGGGTGTATACAGTATATACAGTGGAGCAGGTGATACAGGGCAGTAGGGAGCGGGTGTATACAGTATATACAGTGGAGCAGGTGATACAGGGCAGTAGGGAGCGGGTGTATACAGTATATACAGTGGAGCAGGTGATACAGGGCAGTAGGGAGCGGGTGTATACAGTATATACAGTGGAGCAGGTGATACAGGGCAGTAGGGAGCGGGTGTATACAGTATATACAGTGGAGCAGGTGATACAGGGCAGTAGGGAGCGGGTATATACAGTGGAGCATGTGATACAGGGCAGTAGGGAGCGGGTGTATACAGTATATACAGTGGAGCATGTGATACAGGGCAGTAGGGAGCGGGTGTATACAGTATATACAGTGGAGCAGGTGATACAGGGCAGTAGGGAGCGGGTGTATACAGTATATACGGTGGAGCATGTGATTACAGGGCAGTAGGGAGCGGGTGTATACAGTATATACAGTGGAGCAGGTGATACAGGGCAGTAGGGAGCGGGTGTATACAGTATATACGGTGGAGCATGTGATTACAGGGCAGTAGGGAGCGGGTGTATACAGTATATACAGTGGAGCATGTGATACAGGGCAGTAGGGAGCGGGTGTATACAGTATATACAGTGGAGCAGGTGATTACAGGGCAGTAGGGAGCGGGTGTATACAGTATATACAGTGGAGCATGTGATACAGGGCAGTAGGGAGCGGGTGTATACAGTATATACAGTGGAGCATGTGATACAGGGCAGTAGGGAGCGGGTGTATACAGTATATACAGTGGAGCATGTGATACAGGGCAGTAGGGAGCGGGTGTATACAGTATATACGGTGGAGCAGGTGATACAGGGCAGTAGGGAGCGGGTGTATACAGTATATACGGTGGAGCAGGTGATACAGGGCAGTAGGGAGCGGGTGTATACAGTATATACGGTGGAGCAGGTGATACAGGGCAGTAGGGAGCGGGTGTATACAGTATATACGGTGGAGCAGGTGATTACAGGGCAGTAGGGAGCGGGTGTATACAGTATATACAGTGGAGCAGGTGATTACAGGGCAGTAGGGAGCGGGTGTATACAGTATATACAGTGGAGCAGGTGATTACAGGGCAGTAGGGAGCGGGTGTATACAGTATATACAGTGGAGCAGGTGATTACAGGGCAGTAGGGAGCGGGTGTATACAGTATATACAGTGGAGCATGTGATACAGGGCAGTAGGGAGCGGGTGTATACAGTATATACAGTGGAGCAGGTGATTACAGGGCAGTAGGGAGCGGGTGTATACAGTATATACAGTGGAGCATGTGATACAGGGCAGTAGGGAGCGGGTGTATACAGTATATACAGTGGAGCATGTGATACAGGGCAGTAGGGAGCGGGTGTATACAGTATATACAGTGGAGCAGGTGATTACAGGGCAGTAGGGAGCGGGTGTATACAGTATATACAGTGGAGCATGTGATACAGGGCAGTAGGGAGCGGGTGTATACAGTATATACAGTGGAGCAGGTGATACAGGGCAGTAGGGAGCGGGTGTATACAGTATATACGGTGGAGCATGTGATACAGGGCAGTAGGGAGCGGGTGTATACAGTATATACAGTGGAGCAGGTGATACAGGGCAGTAGGGAGCGGGTGTATACAGTATATACGGTGGAGCAGGTGATTACAGGGCAGTAGGGAGCGGGTGTATACAGTATATACAGTGGAGCAGGTGATTACAGGGCAGTAGGGAGCGGGTGTATACAGTATATACAGTGGAGCATGTGATACAGGGCAGTAGGGAGCGGGTGTATACAGTATATACAGTGGAGCAGGTGATTACAGGGCAGTAGGGAGCGGGTGTATACAGTATATACAGTGGAGCATGTGATACAGGGCAGTAGGGAGCGGGTGTATACAGTATATACAGTGGAGCATGTGATACAGGGCAGTAGGGAGCGGGTGTATACAGTATATACAGTGGAGCAGGTGATACAGGGCAGTAGGGAGCGGGTGTATACAGTATATACAGTGGAGCATGTGATACAGGGCAGTAGGGAGCGGGTGTATACAGTATATACAGTGGAGCATGTGATACAGGGCAGTAGGGAGCGGGTGTATACAGTATATACAGTGGAGCATGTGATACAGGGCAGTAGGGAGCGGGTGTATACAGTATATACAGTGGAGCATGTGATACAGGGCAGTAGGGAGCGGGTGTATACAGTATATACAGTGGAGCATGTGATACAGGGCAGTAGGGAGCGGGTGTATACAGTATATACAGTGGAGCAGGTGATTACAGGGCAGTAGGGAGCGGGTGTATACAGTATATACAGTGGAGCAGGTGATACAGGGCAGTAGGGAGCGGGTGTATACAGTATATACAGTGGAGCAGGTGATACAGGGCAGTAGGGAGCGGGTGTATACAGTATATACAGTGGAGCAGGTGATTACAGATCTTTGCATTAATACTTCTGTGTTTTGCCTCCAGGACTGTGTTTTGCCTCCAGGAGACATCAGTAATCTGGACCCAGAACACGCCTTTGATAACACCAGTCGGGATGTTGGTCAGTGGGTCCTGGCGTTATACAGCGGACTTTTCGCTTACGGTGGATGGTGCGTAGCCCGCGACCGACAGCAGCGAGTCCACAATCATCCAGTCACATCCTTGACTTCATTGCTGACTGTTTCCTTTTATTTTTACTGTAGGAATTACTTGAACTTTGTCACAGAAGAAATGATAGAACCGTACAAGTAAGTGACCCGATATTTCTCGCCCCCCCCACCTTCTGTGCTGACCCTCTGTGACTTGTGCTGACCCTCTGTGACTTGTGCTGACCCTCTGTGACTTGTGCTGACCCTCTGTGACTTGTGCTGACCCTCTGTGACTTGTGCTGACCCTCTGTGACTTGTGCTGACCCTCTGTGACTTGTGCTGACCCTCTGTGACTTGTGCTGACCCTCTGTGACTTGTGCTGACCCTCTGTGACTTGTGCTGACCCTCTGTGACTTGTGCTGACCCTCTGTGACCTGTGCTGACCCTCTGTGACCTGTGCTGACCCTCTGTGACCTGTGCTGACCCTCTGTGACTTGTGATGACCTCTGTGTTCCATGCTTTGTGTCTGCAGGAACCTACCTCGCGCCATCATCATTTCTCTGCCCATCGTCACCCTGGTTTACGTCCTCACCAACCTGGCCTACTTCACCACCCTGACCCCGGAGCAGATGTTGACCTCGGAGGCCGTGGCCGTGGTACGTGACGTCGTGGACTCTCAGATGTAGACGTAAAAATAAATGCCGATTTCATGACAAATATGAACTGCGTTGACAAGACCGGTCTGACTGTGATTAACACTTTAGTTTCCTGACCAGTTACCTCCCACTTCTCCCAGTAAAGCTTCCGGAATATCAAGGATCTGATCTTATATTGTTACATTATGTTTTATTGCAGGATTTTGGGAACTACCACCTGGGGGTGATGGCGTGGATCATCCCCGTCTTTGTGGGCCTTTCTTGCTTCGGCTCTGTGAACGGATCACTGTTTACGTCTTCCAGGTAATGAAGGTTGATGAATGATGGATCCACCACTGATTGATACATTCATGTAACGAGACATAAAGAGTTCACGTTCCATCATAGTAGAGAGGAACCGACCAAATTATCGAGGCTCCGAATATAGAAATATAAAGGAAACCAGCTCCCCCTCCGGACGCCCCGGGGCTGGCGGACATCCCCTATTTGGCCAGAGCGGCGCCGGTTCTGTATGTCGAAACGCGCGTGGTCCTGCTCGAAGAAGCAGGGGCGCCTAGTGCCAGGCAGCAGCTGCAAAAGCTAATCCATTTTTATGGTTCTAATATGGGGACATTTCCCAACCAAAAACTGAGATTAAAAAAACTTCCACCTCCTACTTTAATCCTTATTTGCATAAGTAATCACACCCACTTCTTAAACACGATGAGAGTGATGGAAAATCGGTGACTCGTGTCCCCCTTTGCAGGTTGTTCTTTGTTGGGGCCAGAGAAGGACACCTCCCCTCCCTGCTGTCGATGATCCACCCCCGCCTCCTCACCCCGATGCCGTCGCTCATCTTCACGGTACGTTCACGCTGACGCCACATTTTACTTTTTTTTTTTCCTTTCAACAGATTTGGCCGTTGCTGTTACATTGTATCCAGCGTGAGCCGCACGTTCTGCGCTGCGCTGACACATTGTGACGGAGATCTGGGCTAGAGATATCTGCGGAGAGTTATCTACACTGGATGCAATTGTAACAAACCCTCAGCAATGAGATGGATCAGATCTGTTAATCTGTCGGCAGGTTTTTGCTCCCTCATCTGAAAGTCGCATGATGTAGACAGAGACCCTGAATTCAACGATGTGTCACTTAGATCACTGGCTGCCGCCATTCTGACATGATCAGCGGTTTTCGATTTGTCATGTAGCAGAGCTGAGAGCTAGCCCCGACCACACCAGGCTCTATATACAGTGTCTATAGACTGTGAACTGCTAATCACAGTAGAGTTGTGCCTGAAATCTAGCTGACCTACTCTGGCAATGATAATCTCCTGAAGCTAAAACAAACATTGCCAGTAAACCGCACACCATGTGATAAGAGAAGCATCCCTCAAACCTGTTAACCCTTGCAGCATGCTGTCCTCCAGATTACATAGCAAAAACCTGCTGACATTCCCTTTTAAAGTCCATTACAAAGTTGCAGACCTTCTTCTGAGTGGAGTCCAGATTTGGGGGTGTTGGTGCCGTTTTTCCGATATGTCGGGTGCAGATTTGGGGGTGTTAGCACTGATCTTTTCATACGTGGGGTGCAGATTTGGGGGTGCGCCGTTCCTCTGATACTTGGGGTGCAGATTTGAGGGTCCGTTGTTCTTCTGATACTTGGGATGCAGATTTGGGTGTGTTAGTGCCGTTCTTCTGATGCATTGGGTCCATATTTGGGGGGTGTTAGAAGAACGGCACTGATACGTAGGGTGCAGATTTGAGGGTGTTAGCGCCTTTCTTCTGATATGTCGGTTGAAAATTTGGGTTGTTAGCGCCGTTCTGGTGTGTCAGGTCGAGATTTGGGGTGTTAGCGCTGTTCTTCTGATATTTGGGGTGCTAGCACCGTTCTTCTGATACGATGGGTCCAGATTTGGGGTGTTAGCGCCGTTCTTCTGAGACATGGGGTGCAGATTTGGGGTATTACCGCCGTTCTGATACATGGGGTGCAGATTTGGGGTATTACCGCCGTTATGATACATGGGGTGCAGATTTTAGGTATTACCGCCGTTCTGATACATGGGGTGCAGATTTGGGGGTGTTAGCGCCATTCGTCTGATACGTGCGGTGCAGATTTGGGGTGTTTGTGTCCTCCTTCTGTTGTGACACATGGCGGGTGAGGCTGTCGCTGTGTCCCCGGCTCCGGCCGTCAGCTGCTGAACATCTGATCTCACTGTTTATTTGGCAGATATTGTGAAAGAGGGTTCTGTCCGCTCTGAGTGCGAATCCCCAAAAATCAGAGCTCTGGAATGACTCAGAATTCTGTCCGGTAACAGATGCTTGTCCACAATCACACCCGGCACCCAGCTTTCCACAGACCCTGAACGGCACTCCCTTGCCTGATTCCTCTCCTCAATGCTGTGTGTCAGTCCTCACTGCAGCTCTGGAGTTCTGTTCATCCTTCATGATGCCCATAGCACCAGTAACTCATATAGATGTGCAGGACCCCGGTGCACCGGCCGCCTCGTTACTCCAGGACCCCGGTGCACCGGCCGCCTCGTTACTCCAGGACCCCGGTGCACCGGCCGCCTCGTTACTCCAGGACCCCGGTGCACCGGCCGCCTCGTTACTCCAGGACCCCGGTGTTGGGGAGTTCTCCGCTCCGGCTGCAGTGAAGGATCGACATGCGACCAGAATCCCGCCACTGTTCCCCCTCCCCAACCCCTGATCTTCATTCTCCCGGCTTCATCCTCTTCCTCGCTCTCCCCGCAGTGCGCCATGACTCTCCTCTACGCCTTTTCCAACGACATCTTTTCCGTCATCAATTTCTTCAGCTTCTTCAACTGGCTGTGTGTGGCGATGGCCATCATCGGGATGATGTGGCTCCGGTACAAGAAGCCGGAACTGGAGAGGCCGATCAAGGTAAGGAAGCCGAGGGCCGGGACCGGAGCGAGGAAAAGGGACGGGTAACAAAGGGGAAAGGGCAAGGGAAAGGGACGGGTAACAAAGGGGAAAGGGCAAGGGAAAGGGATGGGTGGCAAAGGGGAAAGGGCAAGCAAAAGGGACAGGTAACAAAGGGGAAAGGGACGGGTAACAAAGGGGAAAGGGCAAGGGAAAGGGACGGGTGGCAAAGGGAAAAGGGAAGGGTGAGAAAGGGGAAAGGGCAAGCAAAAGGGACGGGTAACAAAGGGGAAAGGGCAAGCAAAAGGGACGGGTAACAAAGGGGAAAGGGCAAGCAAAAGGGACGGGTAACAAAGGGGAAAGGGCAAGCAAAAGGGACGGGTAACAAAGGGGAAAGGGCAAGCAAAAGGGACGGGTAACAAAGGGGAAAGGGCAAGCAAAAGGGACGGGTAACAAAGGGGAAAGGGCAAGCAAAAGGGACGGGTAACAAAGGGGAAAGGGCAAGCAAAAGGGACGGGTAACAAAGGGGAAAGGGCAAGCAAAAGGGACGGGTAACAAAGGGGAAAGGGCAAGCAAAAGGGACGGGTAACAAAGGGGAAAGGGCAAGCAAAAGGGACGGGTAACAAAGGGGAAAGGGTGAGGAAAAGGGACGGGTAAAAAAGGGGAAAGGGCAAGCAAAAGGGACGGGTAACAAAGGGGAAAGGGCAAGCAAAAGGGACGGGTAACAAAGGGGAAAGGGTGAGGAAAAGGGACGGGTAAAAAAGGGGAAAGGGCAAGCAAAAGGGACGGGTAACAAAGGGTAAAAGCCAAAAAGTGTCATCTGAACTCGCAGGATAATGTATTGGGTGCGTCCGGATGTCTGAAATCGCCGAACTTGTCCCCACAGACTGCACCAATAACACTGAGAGACTGTGCACAAATTGGCCGACTTGGTCTCCCCTCAGTTACATGTTGAACTTTATTTGATGGGATTCCTTTAGCTTTTTCAATCTCTCCAAGGCCAAAAGAGACGAAGGTCTGATAGAAATGTTTGGGGTCCGGTTTTCCTTGTCATATCTGGTGGTCCCTGAATTTTCTAATTTTAGAATTTTTGTCTCTATAGCGGTATTACAGGACAATGGTGGTATATTCAGTGTTTGCACACAGTGTCTGCTGCACCCTGTGGTGTGTACTGCCGACACCGCAACCGATCTGGCTCCCTTACTGTCACACTGCCATACACCTCGTACACTGCTCCATTCATTGTCTATGAAGCTGTGCACTGCACCGGCCACCTCTGACACCCCCATAGACAATCGGGGTCTTCGGCGCCCTGTCCTCCAGATCACAGGGTCCCCGCGGTCGGCGAGTTGTGACCGCTCTTCTGGGAGATTTGCCGTTGGTAGTTCTGGCGGCCTCTTCTTTATTATATCGGCTGCCTGTACTTGCCGTGCAATTAGCCGTCTCTCCTATAAAGCTAATCCGGGCCGCATGCCTGTTAGTCAGCGACTAGCGGGGGAGGGGGGGTGTGCGCCTGTTAGTCAGCGACTAGCGGGGGAGGGGGTGTGTGCGGCTTGTAGGGACCTGAGCGCTTCTCTGCAATTACATCTATAAAGGATGAAGTGAAGCCATTAAATCACGGTAAATCCTCTCCCTGCAGACAATAATGGCAGCCGGGGGCAGGTTTATATCCGCGGCTCGGGTAATGGTCGCTGCTGCGGGGTACCGGAGCGCTAACTGATCCTGCGAATCACCAGATGAGAGGCGCCACACACCGCAGTGCACAGGGCATTAACCCCTGAAGACACACGCAGGATGGTGCGGGTTTCAGGTCCTATGTCAGGAAAACTTCTAAAACTTTCCAGGAGTTTTTTTTTTTGTTTTTTTTTTTTTCTTCTTCAATCCCTCAACATTTTCAACATCTCCGCGTGCTGCACCGCCTCCTGCTGCTGGCGCTCGGTCTGTGCGCACCGCCACCTCCTGCTGCTGGCGCTCGGTCTGTGCGCACCGCCACCTCCTGCTGCTGGCGCTCGGTCTGTGCGCACCGCCACCTCCTGCTGCTGGCGCTCGGTCTGTGCGCACCGCCACCTCCTGCTGCTGGCGCTCGGTCTGTGCGCACCGCCTCCTCCTGCTGCTGGCGCTCGGGTCTGTGCGCACCGCCTCCTCCTGCTGCTGGCGCTCGGGTCTGTGCGCACCGCCTCCTCCTGCTGCTGGCGCTCGGGTCTGTGCGCACCGCCTCCTCCTGCTGCTGGCGCTCGGGTCTGTGCGCACCGCCTCCTCCTGCTGCTGGCGCTCGGGTCTGTGCGCACCCCCTCCTCCTGCTGCTGGCGCTCGGGTTTGTGCGCACCCCCTCCTCCTGCTGCTGGCGCTCGGTTTGTGCGCACCCCCTCCTCCTGCTGCTGGCGCTCGGTTTGTGCGCACCGCCACCTCCTGCTGCTGGCGCTCGGGTCTGTGCGCACCGCCACCTCCTGATGAGACACTGTGCAGGTCACCGTCGTCCGCACTGCGCCGCTCTGTTATCGGACCGCTCCCCGTGCGCTATATATAGGGTATCACTAATGCGGTATTATGGGCGCTGCACCTGTTGGCGGCACGAGCGATGTCGGATTACCTTGTTGTCCGTCCCTCCGCTTCTGTAATAACAGGATATTTGTGGCATTATGTAGCGATCCCCTAATATAACGCTCTCGGGGAGGAATGTAATACCGAAATACCAGGGAGCAGAGCGGTCACCGAGGGTGAAGCCTCCCCTGAGGCCGCGCACAATGGCAGCGCTACAAAGTCTCCACCGCTCTGCTCTGAACGCACCGCACTCACCGCGCGCCTTTCATCTCAGCGGGATCCAGTTTGAGAGTCGACTTTTCCTGCCGCCCCGTGTAATGTTAGGCATTAGTTCAGACAAGAGGGGGGAGGGGGGGTCTGATCCGGCCCCGATTCCGCACCTTTCTTCTGGTGCTCATTGTTCTAAAGTTTCCTGGAGAAATTCACCTGCTGAGGAAAGAGACTGTTCACACACAGCGGGGCGCCTGAAAACCCGGAAAGACGGGAATAGAAATTGCGACCCCGCCATACATCACTGATCATGCATTATACTGCAGAGCTGCACTCACTATTCTGCTGGTGCAGTCACTGTGCACATACATTACTGATCCTGTATTATACTCCAGAGCTGCAGCACTCACTATTCTGCTGGTGCAGTCACTGTGTACATACATTACATTACTGATCCTGAGTTACCTCCTGTATTATACTCCAGAGCTGCACTCACTATTCTGCTGATATCAGGGAGTATATTGCAGGCTGTATTTCACATGATCAGACATAATGTAACTTTCTGTCTTTTCTTCCTATTGTAGCTGAATCTCTCCCTCCCCATTTTCTTCATCCTCGCCTGCGTCTTCCTCATCGTTGTGTCGTTTTACATGACCCCCGTTGAATGTGGAATCGGTTTTGTCATCATATTATCCGGGGTCCCTGTTTACTATTTTGGGGTCTGGTGGCAGAACAAGCCGGACTGGTTACAGACGAGTATACGTAAGTACTCTGATACATATTGAAATGTCCTGTTTTGATTCTTCACTTGTTATATTTCTACTTGCTGTCAGTGAGGGGAGCTGTCTCTTCCTCTCGTCGTTGTCGTCTCTTCCTCTCGTCGTCCCTTCCTCCTGTCGTCGTTGTCGTCTCTTCCTGCTGTCCTCGTCGTCGTCTCTTCCTGCTGTCCTCGTCGTCGTCTCTTCCTTTCGTCGTCGTCGTCTCTTCCTTTCGTCGTCGTCGTCTCTTCCTTTCGTCGTCGTCGTCTCTTCCTTTCGTCGTCGTCGTCTCTTCCTTTCGTCGTCGTCGTCTCTTCCTTTCGTCGTCGTCGTCTCTTCCTTTCGTCGTCGTCGTCTCTTCCTTTCGTCGTCGTCGTCTCTTCCTTTCGTCGTCGTCGTCTCTTCCTTTCGTCGTCGTCGTCTCTTCCTTTCGTCGTCGTCGTCTCTTCCTTTCGTCGTCGTCGTCTCTTCCTTTCGTCGTCGTCGTCTCTTCCTTTCGTCGTCGTCGTCTCTTCCTTTCGTCGTCGTCGTCGTCTCTTCCTTTCGTCGTCGTCGTCGTCTCTTCCTTTCGTCGTCGTCGTCTCTTCCTGCTGTCCTCGTCGTCGTCTCTTCCTGCTGTCCTCGTCGTCGTCTCTTCCTGCTGTCCTCGTCGTCGTCTCTTCCTGCTGTCCTCGTCGTCGTCTCTTCCTTTCGTCGTCGTCTCTTCCTTTCGTCGTCGTCTCTTCCTTTCGTCGTCGTCTCTTCCTCCTGTCGTCGTCTCTTCCTCCTTTCGTCGTCTCTTCCTCCTTTCGTCGTCGTCTCTTCCTCCTTTCGTCGTCGTCTCTTCCTCCTTTCGTCGTCGTCTCTTCCTCCTTTCGTCGTCGTCTCTTCCTCCTTTCGTCGTCGTCTCTTCCTCCTTTCGTCGTCGTCTCTTCCTCCTTTCGTCGTCGTCTCTTCCTCCTTTCGTCGTCGTCTCTTCCTCCTTTCGTCGTCGTCTCTTCCTCCTTTCGTCGTCGTCTCTTCCTCCTTTCGTCGTCGTCTCTTCCTCCTTTCGTCGTCGTCTCTTCCTCCTTTCGTCGTCGTCTCTTCCTCCTTTCGTCGTCGTCTCTTCCTCCTTTCGTCGTCGTCTCTTCCTCCTTTCGTCGTCGTCTCTTCCTCCTTTCGTCGTCGTCTCTTCCTCCTTTCGTCGTCGTCTCTTCCTCCTTTCGTCGTCGTCTCTTCCTCCTTTCGTCGTCGTCTCTTCCTCCTTTCGTCGTCGTCTCTTCCTCCTTTCGTCGTCGTCTCTTCCTCCTTTCGTCGTCGTCTCTTCCTCCTGTCGTCGTCGTCTCTTCCTCCTGTCGTCTTCCTTTTTTCCTGTCTTTTTGCTACAATGTATGTCTGGAGTCCAGGCAATGTAGAGGGACTGTAGAAATGGATCCCCCCCCCATACAATGAATCTAAAGACCTTTTTTAATGTGTTCCCTATAGATTCCTCGACGGTGGTGTTGCAGAAGATGATGGAGGTCGTCCCTCATGAATCCTAGACCCCGCACCGCCGACCTCTGCTCTCACGCACAAAGAAAATGATCATACAGGAGCCGATAAATATTTACTTTCCATTACAAACAGAACAGTCAACCCGGACTCTTTCTTGGGCCGAGACCCCGAATACGGACTCCATCCCCCTCCTCTGATATATGCAGCTTCTTATCCAACATAACCCCGCGACCTCTGACCTTGCCGGTATTGGCGTCCTGTTTTTTTTTTTTTTTTTTTTTTTTCCTAAATAAAACTGATGTAGAATTTAGTTACCTCAGAAAAAAAGGCCACGAGGCCCCAAAAATATAACAAAAGATGATGGCTTCTCTGACAAACGAGGTCTACCCTCCTGCAGACTGGACGCCCTGGACCAGAACCACTGACCCGGGCAAAGGAAATCCACAATCAGAACTGATTTTTATTATTTTTTTTTTTTTTTTATTTTATTCTGTTGCAGCGCAGCCTGGTCCGGACCCTATACACCAGACGGGCAGCCTCTCAGCGCATGTTTCGCAGGGTGGGCAGCCTCCCGACGCGCGTCTCACCGGCTGCACACTGGACAGTCCTCTCCACTGATGAAAAGTTTCTTTTTAGTTGTTTGCTAAAGTTTTTAGTTTTTGTTGCAAAGAGAAAAAAAGTCTCTGTAGATATAGCACTTATTTCCGGCGCGGCTGCAGGTCACCCCACCATCCCAGAGGGGCGCAGGATCCTCCGCCGTCGCTCCACAGCTCAGTGTCACTTTACATGGAGTGTTACTTTATTACCTTTGTTTTGGAACGCTCTGCTTGTGTGAGGTGGAGCTCCCCTTGAAGTGATCGGTGCAGGTTGTTGCTCCGGGCCCGCGGCCCCCGATTTGCAGTACAGTCCTTTTTTATTTAGAGTTTTTATTTTATTATTTAGATACTAATTTAAATTTATTTACTGAAAACTTTTAGAAAATATTTAATTTATTCCTGTAGTGATTTGTGTATTTCTCTTCAGATATATTCTATACCGCAGACCTGAACGGGCGAGTTCAGAGCGGCTGCAAACACTTTCGTTCACCTCCAGAGCTGTATTCACACTTCTGCTGCGGTGCATTGTGGGAGATGTAGTGTTTACATCAGCAGTTTTATACAAAATCCCAGAATGCAGTGCAGGGGAGCGCAGCTCTGGGTGTTAAAGGAGCAGCGGACGTCAGACCACTGCAGATTACGTAGAAGGTGAAGCTTAATGTGCCCCCCCATGGTTGGCAGAAGGTGACGCGGGGGGGCACAAACTTTTGCTCCATCCCAACACTCCAGGTTGTAGTATTCAGGACACAACTTTTATAACTTGAATTAACCCCTTGTATGAGTTTCTTAACGATTTGTCTTATTTTATCAGTTACTTCTTGTTAATAACAGATTAATTTTGTGTTTTTTATACTTTTTTTTTGCTTCAATGTCCTTTGCGTTTGTCGTGGCCCCCGCCTGCTCCGCGACCCGGACTTCTGTTACCGCTTCCTCCCCGTGGTCCGAGCGGCGGCTGCTCAGCGTCTTTATGGTATTTTTATATTAGTTGTACCCTATAAACATTAATGTGTCGGACGCGGCGGAGACGTGATAGATGAGGACGCAGCCAATCAGATGTCACCAGCTGGAAACCATCAGCAAGCTGCTGCTGACAGATCTGGTATATTCATCGGGGACCTTTTTTGTATCACTGAGGGAATCTGGCATACACGTGTTACTGTCCACTGCAGCGAGCCTGCATGTTGATGGTTTCCATGCACAAGTAAATAACGCGGGTATAAAGTATTATATGGAGGGGGAATTTAGTTTTGATAATTATAGCTCCATTGTTAGTCATTAGCGACGCAAAATTGTCACCCTGTGCGGCGGATGGGCGACGTCACCTCCTCCCTGTATGACGTTGTCTCCTCCCTGTGCGGCAGGCGAGCGACTTCTCCGCCCTGTATGACGTCGCCACCTCCCTGTCCGCAGACGGGCGACGTCGCCTTGTAGCTATCTGCTGTTGTCTCCTCCTCCCTGTCCGGCGGATGGGCAACGTCTCCTACTCCCTGTGCGGCGGACGGGCGATGTTGCCTCGTAGCTATCCGCCGTTGTCTCCTACTCCCTGTGCGGCGGACGGGCGACGTCTCCTCCTCTGTCTGGCGGACGGGCGACATCGCCTCCTCCCTGTGTGGTGGACGGGCGACATAGCCTCCTCCCTGTACGGCGGACGGGTGACGTCTCCTACTCCCTGTGCGGCGGAAGGGCGATGTCGCCTCCTACCTGTATGACGTGTCCTCCTCCCTGTTCGGTGGACTGGCAACGTCGATTTCTACCTGTATGACGTAGCCTTCTCCCTGTCTGTTGGACGGGCGACGCCTCCTTGTTTGGTGGACTGGCGACGTAGCCTCCTCCCTGTCTGGCGGACGGGCGACGTCTCCTCCCTGTTCGGTGGACGGGCGATGTAGCCTCCACCCTGTATGACGTCTCCTCCCTGTCCAGCGGACGGGCGACGTAGCCTCCTCCCTGTTTGGTGGATGGGTGACGTCTCCTCCCTGTTTGGTGGACGGGCGACGTCGCCTCCTCCCTGTATGACGTCTCCTCCCTGTCCAGCGGACGGGCGACATCACCTCCTCCCTGTTTGTTGGACGGGCGACGTCACTTCTACCCATTTTCAGACCCGTAGAAACATAATATTTTGTAACTCCTTTTTTTACTACATTGTGCCAATGACGGTTCACGTTGTGATATATCGCGATACACACGACGCTGGACGTTGCCGGGCGGCAGCCGCTGACTGATCTCTATCATCACTGGTTATAACACGATTTTTTCTTAGTAATGTATTTAGCGGATTAGAGGGAGGAGTTTAACACTAGAGGGTTCTGTATGGTCAGCCCCCTCAGCTCCGCCCACAAATGTTCCTAATCCCGCCCCCGCGGAGTTGTAGAATATTCATGTAAATAACATTTTCTGTTTATCCAGCACAATACAAATCCCAGGACGCGGGTGACCTCTTCTTTCATTTAGAGGGGTTAGACCCCGGGGGGCGCTGGTCATACTGTTCCCCTTGGAACGTTTCCACATTTTGATACAGTGGGTGATTCCTGCTCTTTTATCTTTTTCGGGACCATCCTTCTTTTTTTTTTTCCTTTTTGTTACATTTCCATTTGTTGCTTTTTTACACTTTTCTTTGTATCTTTGTCGTCCTCTAGTTTGTGCCGCGATGTGACGGTATTTAGGGTCTTCTCTTTTGTAGGTTCCACCATATTTGAGGCCTTCGCAGTATTCTCCTTTACAGCCGGACGTAGCGTTACTTTTATTTTGTGCTTTTTATTTTGTCTTTTTTTTTTTTGTTTCTGTTCTCCCTGAATAAAGTGACCACTAGAAATAATTCCTGATCTCTCGGTGTCTTGTGTCTGCGGATTGTGGGGTGTCTCACCTGGAAGAAGCTCTGCACCAACAAACAAGGAAATGCAAATCATGGGGAAGGGGGTGCGACGCCACATTAAGGGGGGAAGCAGCTCCTCATAGGGGGAAGGGGGGGTGACACCTCATGGAGGTGGGAGGGGGCAGTTCCTCGTGGTGGAAAGGGGGGGGCGACACATGGAGGGGGCAGCTCCTTATGAAGGAAGAGGGGCAGCTCCAAAAATGCGGGAGGGTAGCTCCTCATGGGGAAAGAGGGGGTAGCTCTGAACATGGGGGAAGGGCAGTTTCTCATGGAGGGAGGGGGGGCAGTTCTTCATGAAGTGGGGGGTGGGCAAGCTTCTCATAGTGGGCAGTTCCAAAAATGGGGGAGGGCAGTTCCTCATTGGGGAGGAGGGGCATCTCAAAAAAAAAATGGGGGGAGGATAGCTCCACATGGTGGAAGGGCAATTTCTCATGGAGGGAGGGGGGTAGCTCCAAAAATGGGGGGAGGGCAGTTCTTCATGCAGGAGGTGCAAGCTTCTCATGAGGGGAAGGGTAAGCTCCACATAGGGGAAGGCAACTCATGTGGAGGTGGAGGAGCAGCTCCAAAAATGGGGGGGCAGTTCCTCATGGGGAGAGGGTAAGCTCCTCATAGGAGACGGCTCCAAAAATGGGGAGAGGGCAGTTCCTCATGGTGAGGAGGGGGGCACCTCCTCATGGGGGGGGGGGCTATAACTGCATTGCTTAACAACCTTATTCACACGTCATAAGTTTGGTTTTTTTAATTGTTGGGGGATCCAAGACCCCCTTCTGAAATAAAGGGGGGGTGCAATAGCTGGAGAATGTCTTACAGAAAAGCAGGTTTTTCCTCCAGTTTTTGCTGTTGATTTTATGCAACTTGTGCAGTTATTATTTACGCAGATTGTAAAAGCCTGCACCCTTGCTTTCTTCCACAAACAGCGCCCCCTTCGGCCGCAGGCTGTGCCTGGTATTGCAGCTCGGCTCCATTTGCAGTAAATAGGGCAGAGCTGTGATTGGCACATCCTGTGCGTTCCCATTACTCGGCACAGGCTGTATATACAGGGTGGCTGTGATACCGTGGATCAATATTGCAGCTCCATCGCAGGACCGCAGGCACGGTGTGGCCCCTGCGCTGCAGACGCTGTGTGTGATATGGGGTCTTTATCACATGAGCTCAGATTCTCTCTGAGACCCCCATGCTACACGCTTGGTTGTACACTTTCCAGCTTTTTGGGGGGCCGCTCGGTCCAGTGCATCGTCCCTACTCCCCCCTCCATGGGCGGCTTTACTGCAGCCTTCTGACACTATAGACAAAAGCAAGGGTCACAGAGTTTGGCGTCCGGTGCCCGTCCCCCGTGACCCGGTTCTGCAGAACGCCGGCCACACAATGTCTCCTGGATGTCACCACGAGGGTCACATGCCGGCATCACGAACCTAAAAACAATCCATCAAGGTGCCATTGTTGCATGGTTCGGCATGTCGGGGGTTACCGCCCCTCCGTGACCCCTGTATTGGGGCTTCGTTTTCAGGACGGGCACCCTTCCTGTTATTTGGGGCCCCCACGGCTTGGAAGAGTTATTGAGTGTCGGCCATTGTTTTGCAGCTTGGAAGGGGAAGTGAGAGGAGACGTCTGCGGTGCGGTCAGCGGGGGCATCTTCGCTGGATTAACCCTCTGTCGTCCTGCATGCGATCCGTCCTGTCACACATCACTATGAGCCCCTCACATCTCTGCCCCCATTAAACAGCAGCGATGATCTCTGATGCAGAAACAATGACCTCCACCCTTCTGTTTACTTGGTTCTGATGGTCGGAGATGGAGTCTGTGCAGGACCTAGTGCCCATTCTGCAGTTAGTGACTGTCTGACATTGTAACCCTGGCATCCCTGCACCACCC
Organism: Anomaloglossus baeobatrachus; assembly: GCF_048569485.1. NCBI lineage: Eukaryota > Metazoa > Chordata > Amphibia > Anura > Aromobatidae > Anomaloglossus > Anomaloglossus baeobatrachus. The sequence goes on from NC_134362.1 coordinate 209,411,558, forward strand.
GCTGCACCCTCCCAGCAGGGATGCCGGCGTGCTCACCTCCACAGCCGGCCATCGCTCCTTTTACCTGCCTCGTAAGTAGAGCTTTCTTTGTCCCAGGGCCTGTGTGGGTTGCGCAGGTCTCCTGACAGGATCCTTAAGGCACGTGCGTGCTCTTTGCCTCATAAAGAGACAGTCGGTACCCCCGTAAAGTATCACTAGCCTCTGCCTGGGAGTCTGTGTATTTAAGGCACCTTCACCAGTATGGAGGTGCCTGAGCAATTTGGTTCCTAGTGTGCTCTGTCCTGCTAGCCAGTTGTTCTGTCAGTCTTCAGTACCGATTCCTACCTGCTGCTTCCAGTCCGTAGTGCCTGCCCACCCATAACTGCATCCCTGACCAGTCAGCTGCTGCGGTACCGGGGATTGCCCTGGAGTAGTACCTGGTGTCTACCGGCAGCACAATCCATCTGCACCATCAGAGGCTCTGGTAACGACACGGTAAGCAATTAAACATGCCCCTTCAAGGTAAGCCCGGCTGTGGCGCAGTGGGTCCATACCTGCCAACGTGACAGACATCACCGAGCCCCCACCATGCTCTACTTTAGACCTCACTGAGCCCCTGCTGTGCTTCACTGTCATTATCACAGCCTTTGCCGTGCTTCACTGTAGACATCACCAAGCCCCCGCCATGCTCCACTGTAGTCATGACTGAACCCCTGCCATGCTCCACTGTTGTTATCACAGAGCACCCGCCGTGCTTCACTGCAGATATCACCGAGCCCCTGCCGTGCTCCACAGTAGTCATAACCGATCCCCTGCCGTGCTCCACTGTCGACCTCACCGAGTCTCCGCCGTGCTTCACTGTAGACATCACCATGCCCCCGCCCTGCTTCACTGTAGACATCACTGGTCCCCCGCCATGCTTCACTGTAGACATCACTGGTCCCCCGCCATGCTTCACTAGAGACGTCACCGAGCCCCCACCATTCTTCACTATAGACATCATCTAGTCCATGCCGTGCTTCACTATAGACGTCACCGAGCTCCCATCATGCTTCACTATAGACGTCACTGAGCCCTCACCATACTTCACTGTAGACATCACCAAGCCCCCACCATACTTCACTGTAAACATCACCGAGCCACCACCGTGCTTCACTATAGATGTCATCGAGCCCCCGCCATGCTTCACTATAGGCATCACCGAGCTCCCACCATTCTTCACTATAGGCATCACCGAGCTTCTGCCGTGCTCCACTGTAGACATCACCGAGCCCCGTCTGTGCTTCACTGCAGACATCGCCGAGCTCCCGCCGTGCTTCACTGCAGACATTGCTGAATCCCCGCAGTGCTTCACTGTAGACATCGCCGAGCCCACACCGTGTTCCACTGTAGCCATCGCCAAGCCCCCGCCGGTCTCCACTGTAGACATTGCTGCATCCCCGCAGTGCTTCACTGTAGACATCGCCGAGCCCACACAGTGTTCCACTGTAGCCATCGCCAAGCCCCCGCCGGTCTCCACTGTAGACATCGCCGATCCCCCGCCGGTCTCCACTGTAGAGATCGCTGAGCCCCCGCCGGTCTCCACTGTAGACATCGCCGATCCCCTGCCGGTCTCCACTGTAGAGATCGCTGAGCCCCCGCCGGTCTCCACTGTAGACATCGCCGATCTCCTGCCGGTCTCCACTGTAGACATCGCCGATCCCCTGCCGGTCTCCACTGTAGAGATCGCTGAGCCCCCGCCGGTCTCCACTGTAGACATCGCCGATCTCCCGCCGGTCTCCACTGTAGACATCGCTGTGCCCCCGCCATGCTTCACTGTAGACATCGCTGTGCCCCCGCCATGCTTCACTGTAGACATCGCTGTGCCCCCGCCATGCTTCACTGTAGACATCGCTGTGCCCCCGCCATGCTTCACTGTAGACACCGCTGTGCCCCCGCCATGCTTCACTGTAGACATCGCTGAGCCTCCGCCATGCTTCACTGTAGACATCGCCGATCCCCCGCCGGTCTCCACTGCAGACATTGTATAGTTCAGTAGAGCAGCTCAGCAGATTGTATCACACATCGGAAGCTTAGATACATTTTGTGTCTTTGGACCTTTCTCACTGTAAATATGTACATAATATGGGAATATTGGATCCGGGCTGCGGGGGGGGGGGGGGTTTCTTGTTTTCCTTCGTCATCCTCTATGAGGAACTGCTGGAGCCGGTTCTCTCTGAATTTGCATGATGACTTTGGAGAAAACATCCGAACAAATAAGACGTTTATTGTCCTTCCCTCCCAGCAAAAATAATCTGAAAAACCTGGGGCCGTCTGGATATAATCCACTGGCAGATTCCCCTCCACACATGGACTGAATGAACCCACCCCAACCCCTCCACCAATCACACGTTGCGCTCCAGAACACCCTCCACACCCCCCCTGTCTGGTCAATGGGAACACGAGATTTTGGCGTCACCAATGTAACCGCTACAGTTAACCATATTGTCCCCAGCGTAGTAGACTGACCATGGCCGGTGTGTGGAGGTCAGAGTCCTCCACCAGTCCAGCAAGGTGGACTCCACTAATGAAAGATTAAGGGTCTGTGCCCACGTTGCAAACAAAACTGCATTTCTTGGCAGGAAAAAAAACGAGGAAAAAATGTGCATTTTTTTGCCGCAGTTTTGCATTATTTTTTATGCATTTAGATAGGAAAAACGCTGAAACAATTGACAAATCAGTGGGGTCCCTGGAAGATGTTGGGGTCCGGAAGCGCAGGATTCGGCCTCGGTGATTGTAATGTTGCACAAACCGTCTGGATTGTATCATGTCTCCAGAACATTTGCTCTTCGTGGCTGTTGTGTATTTAGTCGTAACCACAAATATCGCCGGAAATTTCTGCTAATTCTGTAAAGAGCTGAAAATAACATATACAATATATAGTAAAAAAAAAAAAAACAAAAAAACACAGGAAAAGAGCAGAAACTTTCATCAAAAAATTGCAGGAAACCGAATCTGCGGAAAGATAAAACTGTTGATGCTTTCTAAGAAATTGATTCTTTTCCTCGCTGCGGGAGCGATCCGAGGCTTTCATGTGCAGGAAGGTCGCCCGAAACGGAGGGAAATCCGACCGCCGCGCCGAAACCACCGTATTGTGCTGGATAATAACACAGAAATAGATAGAACAGCAGCGCCTCCTTATTGTATATATATATATATACGCGCCTCAAAATAAAAAATTATAAATACTAACAAAAGCCGAGGAATGATGGCAATCAGGACGGATTAATATTATATCGGCAAATGGAGAAAAGGTGGAATCGCACTCTAAAGAATTTATTCAGTCTGGAGTCCGAGCCTCGTGCAGAAATCCCGGCACCCCCAGCCTAGGCTGCGATCACTGAGGTTATTAATGGTCGGAGGAAGGTTCTGCCGCTAAATGCACTTGTGCAAATCATCAAGATCCGCTGCTGGCAGCTCCTGTGTAATCACTAACCAATGACGTCCCCGATGTGTGTGATGGGAGACAAGTCTGGAGACGCTGCAGCCATGTCAGACTAGTCCAGATATGCTGCAGCTACAGGAGACAAGTCCGGAGACGCTGCAGCCATATGAGACAAGTCTAGAGACACTGCAACTATGGGAGAGAAGTGTGGAGACGCTGCAGCTATGGGAGACAAGTCCGGAGATGCTACAGCCATATGAGACTAGTCCGGAGATGCTGCAGCCATGGGAGACAATCTGGAGACACTGCAGCCATGGGAGAGAAGTCCGGAGACGCTGCAGCTATGGGAGACAAGTCCGGAGATGCTACAGCCATATGAGACTAGTCTGGAGACGCTGCAGCCATGGGAGACAAGTCTGGAGTCACTGCAGCTATAGGAGACAAGTACGGAGATGCTGCAGCCATGGGAGACAAGTCTGGAGACACTGCAGCTATAGGAGACAAGTCCGGAGTTGCTGCAGCCATGGGAGACAAGTCTGGAGACACTGCAGCCATGGGAGACTAGTCCAGAGACGCTGCAGCCATATGAGACTAGTCCGAAGATGCTGCAGCCACGGGAGACAATCTGGAGACACTGCAGCCATGGGAGAGAAGTCCGGAGATGCTGCAGCAATGGGAGACAAGTCTGGAGATGCTGCAGCCAAATGAGACAAGTCCGGAGATGCTGTAGCCATGGAAGACAAGTCTGGAGTCACTGCAGCTATAGGAGACAAGTCCGGAGATGCTACAGCCATGGGAGACAAGTCTGGAGTCACTGCAGCTATAGGAGACAAGTCCGGAGACGCTGCAGCCATGGGAGACAAGTCTGGAGACACTGCAGATATAGGAGACAAGTCTGGAGACACTGCAACCATGGGAGAGAATTTTGGAGATGCTGCAGCTATGGGAGACAAGTCCGGAGATGCTGCAGCCATGGGAGACAATCTGGAGACACTGCAGCCATGGGAGAGAAGTCCAGAGATGCTACAGCTATGGGAGACAAGTCTGGAGATGCTGCAGCCCCCAAATACAAATTCAGAGACATTGCAGCCAGAGGAGACAAGTCCAGAGACGCTGCAGCCACCAGAGACAAGTCTGGAGATTCTGCAGCCATGGGAGACAAGTCTGGAGATGCTGCAGGCACTGGAGACACAGTATCCATGGGAGACAAGTCTGGAGTTGCTGCAGTTATGGGAGACAAGTCTGGAAATGCTGCAGCCACAGGAAGACAAGTCTGCAAACCCTTGTAAGAAGGAGTCTAATTTTCACTTCTTGCTCCTGGTTGCTTTATATCACATATATGTGATATCTGGCGGGTCATACACATATCTGGAGAGTCATACACATATCTGGAGAGTCATACACATATCTGGCGGGTCATACACATATCTGGCGGGTCATACACATATCTGAAGGGTCATACACATATCTGGCGGGTCGTACACATATCTGGCGGGTCATACACATATCTGAAGGGTCATACACATATCTGGTGGGTCGTACACATATCTGGCGGGTCATACACATATCTGGCGGGTCATACATATATCTGGCGGGTCATACATATATCTGGCGGGTCATACATATATCTGGCGGGTCATACATATATCTGGCGGGTCATACACATATCTGGCGGGTCATACATATATCTGGCGGGTCATACATATATCTGGCGGGTCATACACATATCTGGCGGACGCCGTCTCTCTTCCAGGGTGCGGTAAGTTTTGTTTCCTCCTCTTTAAGTGATATTTCTTCAGTGTCTGATGAAGTCTTTGGAGAGTTGACCCCTCTTTGCCAGTGACGCCTCTGATGTCTCCAGCGCCGTTCCCGGTGCCTCATTAATACTGGGAATGTATTTCCAGTTGTGACTGGCGCTGCAGACAGATATTATTTTTTCGCGCCATCGTATTTCCGCCCGCGGTTATGGTTTATAGTCTTCTTTATCCATACATTGTAACATTCCCATCTCTTAAAGCCTTAAATTCAGTCGCAGGAGAAATTAGCGGCCAAGTATAGACATGAAGACGGGGCGCGGTGGAAGGAAATCAGCGAGCGAGGGATACAGTATATACAGTATACAGCTCATGTGGGTATACGGCACCTGAGCTATAAGGATACAGTATACAGCTCGTGTAGAGATACGGCACCTGAGCTATGAGGATACAGTATACAGCTCGTGTAGGGATACGACACCTGAGCTATAAGGATACAGTATACAGCTCGTGTAGGGATACGACACCTGAGCTATAAGGATACAGTATACAGCTCGTGTAGGGATACGGCACCTGAGCTATAAGGATACAGTATACAGCTCGTGTAGGGATATGGCACCTGAGCAATGAGTATACAGTATACAGCTCGTGTAGGGATACGGCACCTGGGCACTGAGGATACAGTATACAGCTCGTGTAGGGATACGGCACCTGGGCACTGAGGATACAGTATACAGCTCGTGTAGGGATATGGCACCTTAGCGCTGAGGATACAGTATACAGCTCATGTAGGGATACGACACCTGAGCGCTGAGGATACAGTATACAGCTCGTGTAGGGATACGGCACCTGGGCACTGAGGATACAGTATACAGCTCGTGTAGGGATATGGCACCTGAGCAATGAGTATACAGTATACAGCTCGTGTAGGGATACGGCACCTGGGCACTGAGGATACAGTATACAGCTCGTGTAGGGATACGGCACCTGGGCACTGAGGATACAGTATACAGCTCGTGTAGGGATACGGCACCTGAGCGCTGAGGATACAGTATACAGCTCATGTAGGGATACGACACCTGAGCGCTGAGGATACAGTATACAGCTCGTGTAGGGATACGGCACCTGGGCACTGAGGATACAGTATACAGCTCGTGTAGGGATATGGCACCTGAGCTATGAGGATACAGTATACAGCTCGTGTAGGGATACGGCACCTGAGCGCTGAGGATACAGTATACAGCTCGTGTAGGGATACAGCACCTGAGCGCTGAGGATACAGTATACAGCTCGTGTAGGGATATGGCACCTGAGCTATGAGGATACAGTATACAGCTCGTGTAGGGATACGGCACCTGAGCGCTGAGGATACAGTATACAGCTCGTGTAGGGATATGGCACCTGAGCGCTGAAGATACAGTATACAGCTCGTGTGGGGATATGGCACCTGAGCGCTGAGGATACAGTATACAGCTCGTGTAGGGATATGGCACCTGAGCTATGAGGATACAGAATACAGCTCGTGTAGGGATACGACACCTGAGCTATAAGGATACAGTATACAGCTCGTGTAGGGATATGGCACCTGAGCGCTGAGGATACAGTATACAGCTCGTGTAGGGATATGGCACCTTAGCGCTGAGGATACAGTATACAGCTCGTGTAGGGATACGGCACCTGAGCGCTGAGGATACAGAATACAGCTCGTGTAGGGATATGGCACCTTAGCGCTGAGGATACAGTATACAGCTCGTGTAGGGATACGGCACCTGAGCTATGAGGATACAGAATACAGCTCGTGTAGAGATACGGCACCTGAGCTATGAGGATACAGTATACAGCTCGTGTAGAGATACGGCACCTGAGCTATGAGGATACAGTATACAGCTTGTGTAGAGATACGGCACCTGAGCTATGAGGATACAGTATACAGCTCGTGTAGGGATACGACACCTGAGCTATAAGGATACAGTATACAGCTCGTGTAGGGATACGGCACCTGAGCTATGAGGATACAGTATACAGCTCGTGTAGGGATACGGCACCTGAGCTATGAGGATACAGTATACAGCTCGTGTAGGGATACGGCACCTGGGCACTGAGGATACAGTATACAGCTCGTGTAGGGATACGGCACATGAGCGCTGAAGATACAGTATACAGCTCGTGTGGGGATATGGCACCTGAGCTATGAGGATACAGTATACAGCTCGTGTAGGGATACGGCACCTGAGCGCTGAGGATACAGTATACAGCTCGTGTAGGGATACGGCACCGGAGCTATGAGGATACAGTATACAGCTCGTGTAGGGATACGACACCTGAGCGCTGAGGATACAGTATACAGCTCGTGTAGGGATACGGCACCTGAGCGCTGAGGATACAGTATACAGCTCGTGTAGGGATACGGCACCTGAGCGCTGAGGATACAGTATACAGCTCGTGTAGGGATACGGCACCTGAGCTATGAGGATACAGAATACAGCTCGTGTAGGGATACGACACCTGAGCTATAAGGATACAGTATACAGCTCGTGTAGGGATATGGCACCTGAGCGCTGAGGATACAGTATACAGCTCGTGTAGGGATACGACACCTGAGCGCTGAGGATACAGTATACAGCTCGTGTAGGGATATGGCACCTGAGCGCTGAGGATACAGTATACAGCTCGTGTAGGGATATGGCACCTGAGCGCTGAGGATACAGTATACAGCTCGTGTAGGGATACGGCACCTGAGCGCTGAGGATACAGTATACAGCTCGTGTAGGGATACGGCACCTTAGCGCTGAGGATACAGTATACAGCTCGTGTAGGGATACGGCACCTTAGCGCTGAGGATACAGTATACAGCTCGTGTAGGGATATGGCACCTTAGCGCTGAGGATACAGTATACAGCTCGTGTAGGGATACGGCACCTGAGCGCTGAGGATACAGTATACAGCTCGTGTAGGGATATGGCACCTTAGCGCTGAGGATACAGTATACAGCTCGTGTAGGGATATGGCACCTGAGCTATGAGGATACAGTATACAGCTCGTGTAGGGATACGGCACCTGAGCTATGAGGATACAGTATACAGCTCGTGTAGGGATACGGCACCTGAGCGCTGAGGATACAGTATACAGCCCGTGTAGGGATACGGCACCTGAGCTATGAGGATACGGTATACAGCTCGTGTAGAGATACGGCACCTGAGCAATGAGGATACAGTATACAGCTCGTGTAGGGATACGGCACCTGAGCGCTGAGGATACAGTATACAGCTCGTGTAGGGATATGGCACCTGAGCTATGAGGATACAGAATACAGCTCGTGTAGGGATATGGCACCTGAGCGCTGAGGATACAGTATACAGCTCGTGTAGGGATACGACACCTGAGCGCTGAGGATACAGTATACAGCTCGTGTAGGGATATGGCACCTGAGCGCTGAGGATACAGTATACAGCTCATGTAGGGATACGACACCTGAGCGCTGAGGATACAGTATACAGCTCGTGTAGGGATATGGCACCTGAGCGCTGAGGATACAGTATACAGCTCGTGTAGGGATACGACACCTGAGCGCTGAGTATACAGTATACAGCTCGTGTAGGGATACGACACCTGAGCGCTGAGGATACAGTATACAGCTCATGTAGGGATACGGCACCTTAGCGCTGAGGATACAGTATACAGCTCGTGTAGGGATACGGCACCTTAGCGCTGAGGATACAGTATACAGCCCGTGTAGGGATACGGCACCTGAGCTATGAGGATACGGTATACAGCTCGTGTAGGGATACGGCACCTGAGCGCTGAGGATACAGTATACAGCTCATGTGGGGATACGGCACCTGAGCGCTGAGGATACAGTATACAGCTCGTGTAGGGATACGGCACCTGAGCCATGAGGATACAGTATACAGCTCGTGTAGGGATACGGCACCTGAGCTATAAGGATACAGTATACAGCTCGTGTAGGGATACGGCACCTTAGCGCTGAAGATACAGTATACAGCTCGTGTGGGGATACGGCACCTGAGCTATGAGGATACAGTATACAGCTCGTGTAGGGATACGGCACCTGAGCGCTGAGGATACAGTATACAGCTCGTGTAGGGATACGGCACCTGAGCGCTGAGGATACAGTATACAGCTCGTGTAGGGATACGGCACCTGAGCGCTGAGGATACAGTATACAGCTCGTGTAGGGATACAGCACCTGAGCGCTGAGGATACAGTATACAGCTCGTGTAGGGATACGGCACCTTAGCGCTGAAGATACAGTATACAGCTCGTGTAGGGATACGGCACCTGAGCGCTGAGGATACAGTATACAGCTCGTATACGGATACGGCACCTGGGCACTGAGGATACAGTATACAGCTCGTGTAGGGATACGGCACCGGAGCTATGAGGATACAGTATACAGCTCGTGTAGGGATACGGCACCTGAGCTATGAGGATACAGTATACAGCTCGTGTAGGGATACGGCACTTTAGCGCTGAAGATACAGTATACAGCTCGTGTAGGGATACGGCACTTTAGCGCTGAGGATACAGTATACAGCTCGTGTGGGGATACGGCACCTGAGCGCTGAGGATACAGTATACAGCTCGTGTAGGGATACGGCACCTGAGCGCTGAGGATACAGAATACAGCTCGTGTAGGGATATGGCACCTTAGCGCTGAGGATACAGAATACAGCTCGTGTAGGGATATGGCACCTGAGCGCTGAGGATACAGTATACAGCTCGTGTAGGGATACGGCACCTGAGCGATGAGGATACAGTATACAGCTCGTGTAGGGATACGGCACCTGAGCTATGAGGATACAGTATACAGCTCGTGTAGGGATACGGCACCTGAGCTATGAGGATACAGTATACAGCTCGTGTAGGGATACGGCACCTGAGCTATGAGGATACAGTATACAGCTCGTGTAGGGATACGGCACCTGAGCTATGAGGATACAGTATACAGCTCGTGTAGGGATACGGCACCTGAGCGATGAGGATACAGTATACAGCTCGTGTAGGGATATGGCACCTGAGCGCTGAGGATACAGTATACAGCTCGTGTAGGGATACGGCACCTGAGCGCTGAGGATACAGTATACAGCTCGTGTAGGGATACTGCACTCGAATCTGACCTACTTGTACCGGTGTCTGCACCCGGAGACAGAAACATGAGCCACCGGATCATCCCTGCGCGGCGCGTATCATGTGTCACTGACCTGAGCGCAGCGCACGCCGCCAACACCAGTAATAATCGTTATTTATATGGCGCCAACATATTCTGCAGCGATTTCCGTAGATTCAGATCTCACACTTGTGATTTGCACGGCCATCATCGCACAGCCGTCTGTGTACGGCTCCTGTGCGGGCAGTAATGCTCTGCGGCACCTCACACCCCCCCTCCTCCTCGCAGCTCTCCCAGTCGCTCACACACCGGCACCAGTCTCCTCTCAGGTGTCACTCACACACCGGCACCAGTCTCCTCTCAGGTGTCACTCACACACCGGCACCAGTCTCCTCTCAGGTGTCACTCACACACCGGCACCAGTCTCCTCTCAGGTGTCACTCACACACCGGCACCAGTCTCCTCTCAGGTGTCGCTCTTCTGGTTTGGTGACTTCTCTCCTCACTCACGCACTTCTCAATACTGAAAGTCACAGAATTACAGAAATCTCAGGATGGACACGGTACTGTGCTACTGATCTTCAAAAGGTGGAAAAATGGAAGCAACATTATCAAAACCTCTGGATGTCTCCGGTCTGGAGTCTGAGCCTCGTGCATAAGTCCCGGCACCTCCAGCCTCAACCGTTATCACTGAGATTATTAATGTTGGCCATAGCAAGGTTCTGCCGCTGACTCAAATCATCAAGATCCACTGCTGGCAGTTTTTGGGTAATCACCGACTAATGTGTGGCACCCTTGAGGCATCAGGTGCCACAGGGTACTGTATCCAGTGACAGGTGCGGTGCTTATCCAGGGTTCCTGGGAGACCAGTGCCGGTAAACACCAAACAACACCATTCAAAACGCACACATTTCTTTGCCCTGTTTCCAGACTAGGTAACAGGCTAGAGACGGATCTGATTGATGGCCACCTATTGGTCTGGACTTATCCAATCCCGCTTGTCAGAAACCCGGGAGAGGGAGGGGCTAGTCTGGACAGTTGACAGTTGACAGGGACATTTGAAAGTCAGTCAGGAGTTGACGTTGAGTCAGGGAGGGTGTGAGGAGACTCGGATCCAGTCAGAAACACGAGGAGTGACATCGGTGGGCTAAAGGAGTACGGTCGCCGGGGAGAGTACAGTGTCAGTGCTCACGGGACCGAGCACAGGCGGGGTGCAGAGCCCGAGTTCAGGAGGATGCTATTAAAGCTGCTAGGTGAGGGAATCATCAGGGTTCCTCACCGACTTTAGAGTCCGGGGCACAGCAGCAAAGAGGGAACCTGGGAACTGGGACAGAGCTCCAACCCATTGAGAGGTTCAAGCTGCCTGCCATATGGGCCAGGACTGTGAGACCAGGAGGGGACCCCAAAATGCTTCAGGCCACGGGGACCCACCAATTACAGAAGGGTGCATAGAGAAAGTGCTCACCAGGTCACAACATCGGGATGAAAGGAACACGGGATCACCTGAGATCCACATTGGCAGAGACCAGCACCAGGCGTGTGGCGGTGCCACAGAACTAGTGAGTAAAGAACAAGTTGAACCGCAGCCCTTGTGTCCTCTGAATTCTTCCCATACCTCTGCATCACCAACTTTCATTATACTACAACCATCATCATTCTTCCCTGGGGCCTAGCTCTACTTGTGGAGGGCCATAACAGACAAGCTGCTCCATACCAACAGCCCCAGCCGTGACAGACTGCGCAGCGGCGACTTTCCCCACATAGCCGCACACCGCAAGTGGCGTCACGTACTTTATTTAATATATTGTCTATAACTCCCATCATCAACTCCCCTTCATTTATCAAAAGACACCGCCAGGGTCACGGAGCCGATCACCGCCACCTCTTATATCCCCAGACTAGTCTGACCCGGTTCCGAGTACCGCCGGCCCTGAAGTGGGCGTGTCAAATGACATCCCCAAAGTTATGGATGGAGACAGATCCAGAGATGATGCAGCCATGAGAAACAAGTTCACAGACCCTGAAAACATGGGAAATGAGTCCAAAGATGCTGCAGCCATGGGAAATAAGTCCGAGGACACTGAAGCCATGGCAAACAAGTCTGGAGATACTACAGCCATAGGAGACAATTCCAGAGCTGCTGAAGCCACAGGAGACAAGTCTGGAGCTGCTGCAGCTATGGGAGACAAGTCAGGAGACAGTGCAGCCACAGGAGACAAGTCTGGAGATGCTGCAGCTATGGGAGACAAGTCAGGAGACAGTGCAGCCATGGGACACAAGTCCAGAGATGCTGCAGCCACAGGAGACAAGTCTGGAGATGCTGCAGCCACAGGAGACAAGTCCGGAGCTGCTGAAGCCATGGTTGACAATTCCAGAGCTGTTGAAGTCACAGGAGACAAGTCTGGAGATGCTGCAGCTATGGGAGACAAGTCAGGAGACAGTGCAGCCATGGGACACAAGTCCAGAGATGCTGCAGCCACAGGAGACAAGTCTGGAGATGCTGCAGCCACAGGAGACAAGTCCGGAGCTGCTGAAGCCATGGTTGACAATTCCAGAGCTGTTGAAGTCACAGGAGACAAGTCTGGAGATGCTGCAGCTATGGGAGACAAGTCAGGAGACACTGCAGCTATAGGAGACAAGTCAGGAGACAGTGCAGCCATGGGAGACAAGTCAGGAGACAGTGCAGCCATGGGACACAAGTCCAGAGATGCTGCAGCCACAGGAGACAAGTCCGGAGACGCTGCAGCCACAGGAGACAAGTCTGGAGATGCTGCAGCTATGGGAGACAAGTCAGGAGACAGTGCAGCCATGGGAGACAAGTCCAGAGACGCTGCAGTTATGGAAGACAAGTCAGGAGACAGTACAGCCACAGGAGACAAGTCCGGAGACGCTGCAGCCACAGGAGCACGTTTAGGCCACTCCGGCTGTTCATCGTAGTACAAGGAACATGCCGCCTGGTGTTGTTGTGTTAAAAATGACAAAGTTTGCCAAATCTCAGCACAGCGACCTTCCTAATACCGGCGACCTCCCCAGCGCCTCTCCTGCTTAGCACACCGACATTATGTTGCCTCAGCACACCTGCAACACATCCTGGGGTCGGGGGTCCTGGGATCCCCCTAATCCTTGTGCTCCCCTCTATATTGGGTATGTGGACTGTCACCCCTGCACCCGCTGATCTCCCGGTGTCACTGCTCATATGACCTCACACAGCAGAGTTTGGACCCCGGCCTTCTCGCTGTTTACGCCCGTACAAAGTGCTGATGGCTTCCAGGGTTGGCGTCACATTCCTGCACATTCGTGACAGATCCGCGTCACATTCCCCGTGTAGACGCTAATGAGATGGATGCGTGATCCACGGACACCGGCTGCAGACCTGCTCGTGACCCTTGAGCTGCGGTTACAGTAACCGGATTGGTTTCATGGCGGCTTTACACGGGACGACGCGGCTTCAGACTGAGCCCTCGGGAATAGTTCTGTACTCGACAGATCGGTGCGCGTCGGCTGCCATCGTACTCGGCAGCACGTATACAGCAGATAATGTGCTGCCGAGAACGCAAAATATGATTCTACCCAACAATGAAGCATTTTGCTCGTTCATTGGATTATTTCCAGCAAAACTGCAAAATGATAAAATCAGATCTGTCATATAGGACGATTCCCAAATGTCAGGTTAGAATGGAGATATTTGGCGGTGAGGGGAGCACACCCTCCTCCCGCCATCTACTGCCGGCACATTACACCCCCAGCCGGTGCATTCCTGGCGCGGCATGATCTGCTCATGGCCTATTCATGTGGAAGGACCTTCCAGCTGATTGCACCGAGCGCCGGTGACATTATTCTGTGCATGAGCTGTGATGGAGCGAAGAGGACGCCATATACAGCTCATACCGGACACAGCACATATACCGGACACAGCACATATACCGGACACAGCACATATACCGGACACATCACATATACCAGACACATCACATATACCGGACACATCACATATACCGGACACATCACATATACCGGACACATCACACATACCGGACACATCACATATACCGGACACAGCACATATACCGGACACATCACATATACCAGACACATCACATATACCGGACACATCACATATACCGGACACATCACATATACCGGACACATCACACATACCGGACACAGCACACATACCGGACACAGCACATATACCGGACACAGCACATATACCGGACACAGCACATATACCAGACACAGCACATATACCGGACACATCACATATACCGGACACATCACATATACCGGACACATCACATATACCGGACACATCACATATACCGGACACATCACAAATACCGGACACAGCACATATACCGGACACATCACATATACCGGACACATCACATATACCGGACACATCACATATACCGGACACATCACATATACCGGACACATCACATATACCGGACACAGCACATATACCGGACACAGCACATATACCGGACACAGCACATATACCGGACACATCACATATACCGGACACATCACATATAGCGGACACATCACATATACCGGACACATCACAAATACCGGACACAGCACATATACCGGACACATCACATATACCGGACACATCACATATACCGGACACATCACATATACCGGACACATCACATATACCGGACACATCACATATACCGGACACATCACATATACCGGACACATCACATATACCGGACACATCACATATACCGGACACAGCACATATACCGGACACATCACATATACCGGACACATCACATATACCGGACACATCACATATACCGGACACATCACACATACCGGACACATCACACATACCGGACACATCACACATACCGGACACATCACATATACCGGACACATCACACATACTGGACACATCACATATACCGGACACATCACATATACCAGACACATCACATATACCGGACACAGCACATATACCGGACACATCACACATACTGGACACATCACATATACCGGACACAGCACATATACCGGACACATCACATATACCGGACACATCACATATACCGGACACATCACATATACCGGACACAGCACATATACCGGACACATCACATATACCGGACACATCACATATACCGGACACATCACATATACCGGACACATCACATATACTGGACACATCACATATACCGGACACATCACATATACCGGACACATCACATATACTGGACACATCACATATACCGGACACATCACATATACCGGACACATCACATATACCGGACACATCACATATACAGGACACATCACATATACAGGACACATCACATATACCGGACACATCACATATACCGGACACATCATATATACTGGACACATCACATATACTTGACACATCACATATACCGGACACATCACATATACCGGACACATCACATATACCGGACACATCACATATACCGGACACATCACATATACCGCACACATCACATATACCGGACACATCACATATACCGGACACATCACATATACCGGACACATCACATATACAGGACACATCACATATACCGGACACATCACATATACCGGACACATCACATATACCGGACACATCACATATACCGGACACATCACACATACTGGACACATCACATATACCGGACACATCACATATACCGGACACATCACACATACTGGACACATCACATATACCGGACACATCACATATACCGGACACATCACATATACCGGACACATCACATATACCTGACAGCACACATACTGAACACATCACATATACCGGACACATCACATATACCGGACACATCACATATACCGGACACATCACACATACTGGACACATCACATATACCGGACACATCACATATACCGGACACATCACATATACCGCACACATCACATATACTGGACACATCACATATACCGGACACATCACACATACTGGACACATCACATATACCGGACACATCACATATACCGGACACATCACATATACCGGACACATCACACATACCGGACACATCACATATACCGGACACATCACATATACCGGACACATCACATATATCGGACACATCACATATACCGGACACATCACATATACCGGACACATCACATGTACCGGACACATCACATATACCGGACACATCACATATACTGGACACATCACATGTACCGGACACATCACATATACCAGATACATCACATATACCGGACACATCACATGTACCGGACACATCACATATACCGGACACATCACATATACCGGACACATCACATATACCGGACACATCACACATACCGGACACATCACATATACCGGACACATCACATATACCGGACACATCACATATACCGGACACATCACATATACTGGACACATCACATATACTGGACACATCACATATACCGGACACATCACATATACCGGACACATCACATATACCAGACACATCACATATACCGGACACATCACATATACCGGACACAGCACACATACCGGACACATCACACATACCGGACACATCACATATACCGGACACATCACACATACTGGACACATCACATATACCGGACACATCACATATACCGGACACATCACATATACCGGACACATCACATATACTGAACACATCACATATACCGGACACATCACATATACCGGACACATCACATATACCGGAAACATCACATATACTGGACACATCACATATACCGGACACATCACATATACCTGACAGCACACATACTGAACACATCACATATACCGGACACATCACATATACCGGACACATCACATATACCGGACACATCACATATACCGGACACATCACATATACCGGACACATCACATATACCGCACACATCACATATACTGGACACATCACATATACCGGACACATCACACATACTGGACACATCACATATACCGGACACATCACATATACCAGACACATCACATATACCGGACACATCACACATACTGGACACATCACATATACCGGACACATCACATATACCGGACACATCACATATATCGGACACATCACATATACCGGACACATCACATATACCGGACACATCACATGTACCGGACACATCACATATACCGGACACATCACATATACCGGACACATCACATGTACCGGACACATCACATATACCAGATACATCACATATACCGGACACATCACATATACCGGACACATCACATATACCGGACACATCACATATACCGGACACATCACATATACCGGACACATCACATATACCGGACACATCACATATACCGGACACATCACATATACCGGACACATCACATATACCAGACACATCACATATACCGGACACATCACATATACCGGACACATCACATATACCGGACACATCACACATACCGGACACATCACATATACTGGACACATCACATATACCGGACACATCACATATACCGGACACATCACATATACCGGACACATCACATATACAGGACACATCACATATACAGGACACATCACATATACCGGACACATCACATATACCGGACACATCATATATACTGGACACATCACATATACCGGACACATCACATATACCGGACACATCACATATACCGGACACATCACATATACAGGACACATCACATATACCGGACACATCACATATACCGGACACATCACATATACCGGACACATCACATATACCGGACACATCACACATACTGGACACATCACATATACCGGACACATCACATATACCGGACACATCACACATACTGGACACATCACATATACCGGACACATCACATATACCGGACACATCACATATACCGGACACATCACATATACCGGACACATCACATATACCGGACACATCACACATACCGGACACATCACATATACCGGACACATCACATATACCGGACACATCACATATACCGGACACATCACATATACTGGACACATCACATATACTGAACACATCACATATACCGGACACATCACATATACCGGACACATCACATATACCGGACACATCACACATACTGGACACATCACATATACCGGACACATCACATATACCGGACACATCACATATACCGGACACATCACATATACCGGACACATCACACATACTGGACACATCACATATACCGGACACATCACATATACCGGACACATCACATATACCTGACAGCACACATACTGAACACATCACATATACCGGACACATCACATATACCGGACACATCACATATACCGGACACATCACACATACTGGACACATCACATATACCGGACACATCACATATACCGGACACATCACATGTACCAGACACAGCACATATACCGGACACAGCACATATACCGGACACATCACATATACCGGACACATCACATATACCAGACATATCACATATACCGGACACATCACACATACTGGACACATCACATATACCGGACACATCACATATACTGGACACATCACATATACCGGACACATCACAAATACCGGACACATCACATATACCGGACACATCACATATACTGGACACATCACATATACCGGACACATCACATATACCGGACACATCACATATACCGGACACATCACATATACCGGACACATCACATATACCGGACACATCACATATACTGGACACATCACATATACTGGACACATCACATATACTGGACACATCACATATACCGGACACATCACATATACCGGACACATCACATATACTGAACACATCACATATACCGGACACATCACATATACCGGACACATCACATATACCGCACACATCACATATACTGGACACATCACATATACCGGACACATCACACATACTGGACACATCACATATACCGGACACAGCACATATACCGGACACATCACATATACCGGACACATCACACATACTGGACACATCACATATACCGGACACATCACATATACCGGACACATCACATATATCGGACACATCACATATACCGGACACATCACATATACCGGACACATCACATATACCGGACACATCACATGTACCGGACACATCACATATACCAGATACATCACATGTACCGGACACATCACATATACCGGACACATCACATATACCGGACACATCACATATACCGGACACATCACATATACCGGACACATCACATATACCGGACACATCACATATACCGGACACATCACATATACCGGACACATCACATATACCGGACACATCACATATACTGGACACATCACATATACTGGACACATCACATATACCGGACACATCACATATACCGGACACATCACATATACCAGACACATCACATATACCGGACACATCACATATACCGGACACAGCACACATACCGGACACATCACACATACCGGACACATCACATATACCGGACACACCACATATACCGGACATATCACATATACCGGACACATCACACATACCGGACACATCACATATACCGGACACACCACATATACCGAACACATCACATATACCGGACACATCACATATACCGGACACATCACATATACCGGACACATCACATATACCGGACACATCACATATACCGGACACATCACATATACCGGACACATCACATATACCGGACACATCACATATACCGGGCACATCACATATACCGGACACATCACACATACCGGACACATCACATATACCGGACACATCACATATACCGGACACATCACACATACTGGACACATCACACATACCGGACACATCACATATACCGGACACATCACATATACCGGACACATCACATATACCGGACACATCACATATACCGGACACATCACACATACTGGACACATCACATATACCGGACACATCACACATACCGGACACATCACATATACCGGACACATCACATATACCGGACACATCACACATACTGGACACATCACATGTACCGGACACATCACATATACCGGACACATCACACATACTGGACACATCATATATACCGGACACATCACAAATACCGAACACATCACATATACCGGACACATCACAAATACCGAACACACCACATATACCGGACACATCACATATACCGGACACATCACATATACCGGACACATCACATGTACCGGACACATCACATGTACCGGACACATCACATATACCGGACACATCACAAATACCGAACACATCACATATACCGGACACATCACACATACCGGACACATCACATATACCGCACACATCACATATACCGGACACATCACATATACCGGACACATCACATATACCGGACACATCACATATACCGGACACATCACAAATACCGGACACATCACATATACCGGGCACATCACATATACCGGACACATCACATATACCAGACACATCACATATACCGGACACATCACATATACTGAACACATCACATATACCGGACACATCACATATACCAGACACATCACATATACCGGACACATCACATATACTGAACACATAACATATACCGGACACATTACATATACCGGACACATCACATATACTGGACACATCACATGTACCGGACACATCACATATACCGCACACATCACATATACTGGACACATCACATATACCGGACACAGCACATATACCGGACACATCACATATACCGGACACATCACACATACTGGACACATCACATATACCGGACACATCACATATACCGGACACATCACATATATCGGACACATCACATATACTGGACACATCACATGTACCAGACACATCACATATACCAGACACATCACATATACCGGACACATCACATGTACCGGACACATCACATATACCAGATACATCATATATACCGGACACATCACATGTACCGGACACATCACATATACCGGACACATCACATATACCGGACACATCACATATACCGGACACATCACATATACTGGACACATCACATATACCGGACACATCACATATACCGGACACATCACATATACTGAACACATAACATATACCGGACACATTACATATACCGGACACATCACATATACTGGACACATCACATGTACCGGACACATCACATATACCGCACACATCACATATACTGGACACATCACATATACCGGACACAGCACATATACCGGACACATCACATATACCGGACACATCACACATACTGGACACATCACATATACCGGACACATCACATATACCGGACACATCACATATATCGGACACATCACATATACTGGACACATCACATGTACCAGACACATCACATATACCAGACACATCACATATACCGGACACATCACATGTACCGGACACATCACATATACCAGATACATCATATATACCGGACACATCACATGTACCGGACACATCACATATACCGGACACATCACATATACCGGACACATCACATATACCGGACACATCACATATACTGGACACATCACATATACCGGACACATCACATATACCGGACACATCACATATACCGGACACATCACATATACTGGACACATCACATATACCGGACACATCACATATACCGGACACATCACATATACCAGACACATCACATATACCGGACACATCACATATACCGGACACAGCACACATACCGGACACATCACACATACCGGACACATCACATATACCGGACACACCACATATACCGGACACATCACATATACCGGACACATCACACATACCGGACACATCACACATACCGAACACATCACACATACCGGACACATCACACATACCGGACACATCACATATACCGGACACATCACATATACCGGACACAGCACATATACTGGACACATCACATATACCGGACACACCACATATACCGAACACATCACATATACCGGACACATCACATATACCGGACACATCACATATACCGGACACAGAACATATACCGGACACATCACATATACCGGACACATCACATATACCGGACACATCACATATACCGGACACATCACATATACCGGGCACATCACATATACCGGACACATCACACATACCGGACACATCACATATACCGGACACATCACACATACCGGACACATCACACATACCGGACACATCACATATACCGGACACATCACATATACCGGACACATCACATATACCGGACACATCACATATACCGGACACATCACACATACTGGACACATCACATATACCGGACACATCACACATACCGGACACATCACATATACCGGACACAGCACATATACCGGACACATAAACCGGACACATCACATATACCTGGACACATCACATATACCGGACACATCACATATACCGGACACATCACATATACCGGACACATCACACATACCGGACACATCACAACATACCGGACACATCACAATATACCGGACAACATCACACATACTGGACACCATCACATATACCGGACACATCACATATACCGGACACATCACTGTACCAGACACATCACATATACCGGACACATCACATATACCGGACACATCACATATACCGGACACATCACATATACCGGACACAGCACACATACCGGACACATCACATATAACCGGACACATCACATATACCGGACACATCACATATACCGGACATATCACATATACCGGACATATCACATATACCGGACATATCACATATACCGGACACATCACACATACTGGACACAGCACATATACCGGACACATCACATATACCGGACACAGCACATATACCGGACACATCACATATACCGGACATATCACATATACCGGACATATCACATATACCGGACATATCACATATACCGGACACATCACACATACTGGACACAGCACATATACCGGACACATCACATATACCGACACATCACACATACCCGGACACAGCACATATACCGGACACATCACATATACCGGACATATCACATATACCGGACATATCACATATACCGGACACATCACACATACCGGACACATCACATATACCGGACACATCACATATACCGGACACATCACATATACCCGGACATATCACATATACCGGACATATCACATATACCGGACATATCACATATACCGGACACATCACACATACTGACACAGCACATATACCGGACACATCACATATACCGGACACAGCACATATACCGGACACATCACATATACCGGACATATCACATAACCGGACATATCACATATACCGGACATATCACATATACCGGACACTCAACACACTTACTGGACACAGCACATATACCGGACACATCACAATACCGGACACATCACACATACCGGACACAGCACATATACCGGGACACATCACATATACCGGACATATCACATATACCGGACATATCACATATACCGGACACATCACACATACTGGACACATCACATATACCGGACACATCACATATACTGGACACATCACATATACCGGACACATCACAAATACCGGACACATCACATATACCGGACACATCACATATACCGGACACATCACATATACTGAACACATCACATATACCGGACACATCACACATACTGGACACATCACATATACCGGACACAGCACATATACCGGACACATCACATATACCGGACACATCACATATACCGGACACATCACATATACCGGACACAGA
Organism: Anomaloglossus baeobatrachus; assembly: GCF_048569485.1. NCBI lineage: Eukaryota > Metazoa > Chordata > Amphibia > Anura > Aromobatidae > Anomaloglossus > Anomaloglossus baeobatrachus. Next base: position 209,435,509 of record NC_134362.1, read on the forward strand.
ACATATACCGGACACATCACATATACCGGACACATCACATATACCGGACACATCACATATACCGGACACATCACATAAACCGGACACAGAACATATACCGGGCACATCACACATACCGGACACATCACACATACCGGACACATCACACATACCGGACACATCACACATACCGGACACATCACACATACTGGACACATCACATATACCGGACACATCACATATACCGGACACATCACATATACCGGACACATCACATATACCGGACACATCACATATACCGGACACATCACACATACCGGACACATCACATATACCGGACACATCACATATACCGGACACATCACATATACTGGACACATCACATATACCGGACACATCACATATACCGGACACATCACAAATACCGAACACACCACATATACCGGACACATCACATATACCGGACATATCACATATACCGGACATATCACATATACCGGACACATCACACATACTGGACACATCACATATACCGGACACATCACATATACTGGACACATCACATATACCGGACACATCACAAATACCGGACACATCACATGTACCGGACACATCACATATACCAGATACATCATATATACCGGACACATCACATGTACCGGACACATCACATATACCGGACACATCACATATACCGGACACATCACATATACCGGACACATCACATATACTGGACACATCACATATACCGGACACATCACATATACCGGACACATCACATATACCGGACACATCACATATACTGGACACATCACATATACCGGACACATCACATATACCGGACACATCACATATACCAGACACATCACATATACCGGACACATCACATATACCGGACACAGCACACATACCGGACACATCACACATACCGGACACATCACATATACCGGACACACCACATATACCGGACACATCACATATACCGGACACATCACACATACCGGACACATCACACATACCGAACACATCACACATACCGGACACATCACACATACCGGACACATCACATATACCGGACACATCACATATACCGGACACAGCACATATACTGGACACATCACATATACCGGACACACCACATATACCGAACACATCACATATACCGGACACATCACATATACCGGACACATCACATATACCGGACACAGAACATATACCGGACACATCACATATACCGGACACATCACATATACCGGACACATCACATATACCGGGCACATCACATATACCGGACACATCACACATACCGGACACATCACATATACCGGACACATCACATATACCGGACACATCACACATACCGGACACATCACATATACCGGACACATCACATATACCGGACACATCACATATACCGGACACATCACATATACCGGACACATCACACATACTGGACACATCACATATACCGGACACATCACACATACCGGACACATCACATATACCGGACACAGCACATATACCGGACACATCACATAAACCGGACACATCACATATACCGGACACATCACATATACCGGACACATCACATATACCGGACACATCACATATACCGGACACATCACACATACCGGACACATCACACATACCGGACACATCACATATACCGGACACATCACACATACTGGACACATCACATATACCGGACACATCACATATACCGGACACATCACATGTACCAGACACATCACATATACCGGACACAGCACATATACCGGACACATCACATATACCGGACACATCACATATACCGGACACAGCACACATACCGGACACATCACATATACCGGACACATCACATATACCGGACACATCACATATACCGGACATATCACATATACCGGACATATCACATATACCGGACACATCACACATACTGGACACAGCACATATACCGGACACATCACATATACCGGACACAGCACATATACCGGACACATCACATATACCGGACATATCACATATACCGGACATATCACATATACCGGACATATCACATATACCGGACACATCACACATACTGGACACAGCACATATACCGGACAAATCACATATACCGGACACATCACACATACCGGACACAGCACATATACCGGACACATCACATATACCGGACATATCACATATACCGGACATATCACATATACCGGACACATCACACATACTGGACACATCACATATACCGGACACATCACATATACTGGACACATCACATATACCGGACACATCACAAATACCGGACACATCACATATACCGGACACATCACATATACTGGACACATCACATATACCGGACACATCACATATACCGGACACATCACATATACTGAACACATCACATATACCGGACACATCACATATACCGGACACATCACATATACCGGACACATCACACATACTGGACACATCACATATACCGGACACATCACATATACCGGACACATCACACATACTGGACACATCACATATACCGGACACAGCACATATACCGGACACATCACATATACCGGACACATCACATATACCGGACACATCACATATACCGGACACAGAACATATACCGGACACATCACATATACCGGACACATCACATATACCGGACACATCACATATACCGGACACATCACATATACCGGACACAGAACATATACCGGGCACATCACACATACCGGACACATCACACATACCGGACACATCACACATACCGGACACATCACACATACTGGACACATCACATATACCGGACACATCACATATACCGGACACATCACATATACCGGACACATCACATATACCGGACACATCACACATACTGGACACATCACATATACCGGACACATCACACATACCGGACACATCACATATACCGGACACATCACATATACCGGACACATCACATATACTGGACACATCACATATACCGGACACATCACATATACCGGACACATCACAAATACCGAACACACCACATATACCGGACACATCACATATACCGGACACATCACATATACCGGACACATCACATATACTGAACACATCACATATACCGGACACATTACATATACCGGACACATCACATATACTGGACACATCACATGTACCGGACACATCACATATACCGCACACATCACATATACTGGACACATCACATATACCGGACACAGCACATATACCGGACACATCACATATACCGGACACATCACACATACTGGACACATCACATATACCGGACACATCACATATACCGGACACATCACATATATCGGACACATCACATATACTGGACACATCACATGTACCAGACACATCACATATACCAGACACATCACATATACCGGACACATCACATATATCGGACACATCACATATACTGGACACATCACATGTACCAGACACATCACATACAGTTAGGTCCAGAAATATTTGGACAGTGACACAATTTTGGCGAGTTGGGCTCTGCATGCCACCACATTGGATTTGAAATGAAACCTCTACAACAGAATTCAAGTGCAGATTGTAACGTTTAATTTGAAGGTTTGAACAAAAATATCTGATAGAAATTGTAGGAATTGTACACATTTCTTTACAAACACTCCACATTTTAGGAGGTCAAAAGTTATTGGACAAATAAACCAAACCCAAAAAAAAATTTTTTTTTTTCAATATTTTGTTGCGAATCCTTTGGAGGCAATCACTGCCTTAAGTCTGGAACCCATGGACATCACCAAATGCTGGGTTTCCTCCTTCTTAATGCTTTGCCAGGCCTTTACAGCCGCAGCCTTCAGGTCTTGCTTCTTTGTGGGTCTTTCTGTCTTAAGTCTGGATTTGAGCAAGTGAAATGCATGCTCAATTGGGTTAAGATCTGGTGATTGACTTGGCCATTGCAGAATGTTCCACTTTTTTGCACTCATGAACTCCTGGGTAGCTTTGGCTGTATGCTTGGGGTCATTGTCCATCTGTACTATGAAGCGCCGTCCGATCAACTTTGTGGCATTTGGCTGAATCTGGGCTGAAAGTATATCTCGGTACACTTCAGAATTCATCCGGCTACTCTTGTCTGCTGTTTTGTCATCAATAAGCACAAGTGACCCAGTGCCATTGAAAGCCATGCATGCCCATGCCATCACGTTGCCTCCACCATGTTTTACAGAGGATGTGGTGTGCCTTGGATCATGTGCCGTTCCCTTTCTTCTCCAAACTTTTTTCTTCCCATCATTCTGGTACAGGTTGATCTTTGTCTCATCTGTCCATAGAATACTTTTCCAGAACTGAGCTGGCTTCATGAGGTGTTTTTCAGCAAATTTAACTCTGGCCTGTCTATTTTTGGAATTGATGAATGGTTTGCATCTAGATGTGAACCCTTTGTATTTACTTTCATGGAGTCTTCTCTTTACTGTTGACTTAGAGACAGATACACCTACTTCACTGAGAGTGTTCTGGACTTCAGTTGATGTTGTGAATGGGTTCTTCTTCACGAAAGAAAGTATGCGGCGATCATCCACCACTGTTGTCATCCGTGGACGCCCAGTCCTTTTTGAGTTCCCAAGCTCACCATTCAATTCCTTTTTTGTCAGAATGTACCCGACTGTTGATTTTGCTACTCCAAGCATGTCTGCTATCTCTCTGATGGATTTTTTTCTTTTTTTCAGCCTCATGATGTTCTGCTTCACCTCAATTGAGAGTTCCTTAGACCGCATGTTGTCTGGTCACAGCAACAGCTTCCAAATGCAAAACCACACACCTGTAATCAACCCCAGACCTTTTAACTACTTCATTGAATACAGGTTAACGAGGGAGACGCCTTCAGAGTTAATTGCAGCCCTTAGAGTCCCTTGTCCAATTACTTTTGGTCCCTTGAAAAAGAGGAGGCTATGCATTACAGAGCTATGATTCCTAAACCCTTTCTCCGATTTGGATGTGAAAACTCTCATATTGCAGCTGGGAGTGTGCACTTTCAGCCCATATTATATATATAATTGTATTTCTGAACATGTTTTTGTAAACAGCTAAAATAACAAAACTTGTGTCACTGTCCAAATATTTCTGGACCTAACTGTATACCAGACACATCACATATACCGGACACATCACATGTACCGGACACATCACATATACCAGATACATCATATATACCGGACACATCACATGTACCGGACACATCACATATACCGGACACATCACATGTACCGGACACATCACATGTACCGGACACATCACATATACCGAACACATCACATATACCGGACACATCACACATACCGGACACATCACATATACCGCACACATCACATATACCGGACACATCACATATACCGGACACATCACATATACCGGACACATCACATATACCGGACACATCACATATACCGGACACATCACAAATACCGGACACATCACATATACCGGGCACATCACATATACCGGACACATCACATATACCGGACACATCACATATACCAGACACATCACATATACCGGACACATCACATATACCAGACACATCACATATACCGGACACATCACATATACTGAACACATCACATATACCGGACACATCACATATACCAGACACATCACATATACCGGACACATCACATATACCGGACACATCACATATACTGAACACATCACATATACCGGACACATTACATATACCGGACACATCACATATACCGGACACATCACATATACTGGACACATCACATGTACCGGACACATCACATATACCGCACACATCACATATACTGGACACATCACATATACCGGACACAGCACATATACCGGACACATCACATATACCGGACACATCACATATACTGGACACATCACATATACCGGACACATCACATATACCGGACACATCACATATATCGGACACATCACATATACTGGACACATCACATGTACCAGACACATCACATATACCAGACACATCACATATACCGGACACATCACATGTACCGGACACATCACATATACCAGATACATCATATATACCGGACACATCACATGTACCGGACACATCACATATACCGGACACATCACATATACCGGACACATCACATATACCGGACACATCACATATACTGGACACATCACATATACCGGACACATCACATATACCGGACACATCACATATACCGGACACATCACATATACCGGACACATCACATATACCGGACACATCACACATACCGGACACATCACACATACCGGACACACCACATATACCGGACACATCACATATACCGGACACATCACATATACCAGACACATCACATATACCGGACACATCACATATACCGGACACAGCACACATACCGGACACATCACACATACCGGACACATCACATATACTGGACACATCACATATACCGGACACATCACATATACCGGACACATCACATATACCAGACACATCACATATACCGGACACATCACATATACCGGACACAGCACACATACCGGACACATCACACATACCGGACACATCACATATACCGGACACACCACATATACCGGACACATCACATATACCGGACACATCACACATACCGGACACATCACACATACCGAACACATCACACATACCGGACACATCACACATACCGGACACATCACATATACCGGACACATCACATATACCGGACACATCACATATACCGGACACATCACATATACCGGACACATCACATATACCGGACACATCACATATACCGGACACATCACATATACCGGACACAGCACATATACTGGACACATCACATATACCGGACACACCACATATACCGGACACATCACATATACCGGACACATCACATATACCGGACACATCACATATACCGGACACAGAACATATACCGGACACATCACATATACCGGACACATCACATATACCGGACACATCACATATACCGGACACATCACATATACCGGGCACATCACATATACCGGACACATCACACATACCGGACACATCACATATACCGGACACATCACATATACCGGACACATCACACATACCGGACACATCACATATACCAGACACATCACATATACCGGACACATCACATATACCGGACACATCACATATACCGGACACATCACACATACTGGACACATCACATATACCGGACACATCACACATACCGGACACATCACATAAACCGGACACATCACATATACCGGACACATCACATATACCGGACACATCACACATACCGGACACATCACATATACCGGACACATCACATATACCGGACACATCACATATACCGGACACACCACATGTACCGGACACATCACATATACCGGACACATCACATATACCGGACACATCACATATACTGGACACATCACATATACCGGACACATCACATATACCGGACACATCACACATACCGGACACATCACATAAACCGGACACAGCACATATACCGGACACAGCACATATACCGGACACATCACATAAACCGGACACATCACATATACCGGACACATCACATATACCGGACACATCACACATACCGGACACATCACACATACCGGACACATCACATATACCGGACACATCACACATACTGGACACATCACATATACCGGACACATCACATATACCGGACACATCACATGTACCAGACACATCACATATACCGGACACAGCACATATACCGGACACATCACATATACCGGACATATCACATATACCGGACACATCACATATACCGGACACATCACACATACTGGACACATCACATATACCGGACACATCACATATACCGGACACATCACATATACCGAACACATCACATATACCGGACACATCACATATACTGAACACATCACATATACCGGACACATCACATATACCGGACACATCACATATACTGAACACATCACATATACCGGACACATCACACATACTGGACACATCACATATACCGGACACAGCACATATACCGGACACATCACATATACCGGACACATCACATATACCGGACACATCACATATACCGGACACATCACATATACCGGACACATCACATATACCGGACACAGCACATATACCGGACACATCACATATACCGGACACATCACATATACCGGACACATCACATATACTGGACACATCACATATACCGGACACATCACATATACCGGACACATCACATATACTGGACACATCACATATACCGGACACATCACATATACCGGACACATCACATATACCGGACACATCACATATACCGGACACATCACATATACCGGACACAGCACACATACCGGACACATCACACATACCGGACACATCACATATACTGGACACATCACATATACCGGACACATCACATATACCGGACACATCACATATACCGGACACATCACATATACTGGACACATCACATATACCGGACACATCACATATACCGGACACATCACATATACTGGACACATCACATATACCGGACACATCACATATACCGGACACATCACATATACCGGACACATCACATATACCGGACACATCACATATACCGGACACAGCACACATACCGGACACATCACACATACCGGACACATCACATATACTGGACACATCACATATACCGGACACATCACATATACCGGACACATCACATATACCAGACACATCACATATACCGGACACATCACATATACCGGACACAGCACACATACCGGACACATCACACATACCGGACACATCACATATACCGGACACACCACATATACCGGACACATCACATATACCGGACACATCACACATACCGGACACATCACACATACCGAACACATCACACATACCGGACACATCACACATACCGGACACATCACATATACCGGACACATCACATATACCGGACACATCACATATACCGGACACATCACATATACCGGACACATCACATATACCGGACACATCACATATACCGGACACATCACATATACCGGACACAGCACATATACTGGACACATCACATATACCGGACACACCACATATACCGGACACATCACATATACCGGACACATCACATATACCGGACACATCACATATACCGGACACAGAACATATACCGGACACATCACATATACCGGACACATCACATATACCGGACACATCACATATACCGGACACATCACATATACCGGGCACATCACATATACCGGACACATCACACATACCGGACACATCACATATACCGGACACATCACATATACCGGACACATCACACATACCGGACACATCACATATACCAGACACATCACATATACCGGACACATCACATATACCGGACACATCACATATACCGGACACATCACACATACTGGACACATCACATATACCGGACACATCACACATACCGGACACATCACATAAACCGGACACATCACATATACCGGACACATCACATATACCGGACACATCACACATACCGGACACATCACATATACCGGACACATCACATATACCGGACACATCACATATACCGGACACACCACATGTACCGGACACATCACATATACCGGACACATCACATATACCGGACACATCACATATACTGGACACATCACATATACCGGACACATCACATATACCGGACACATCACACATACCGGACACATCACATAAACCGGACACAGCACATATACCGGACACAGCACATATACCGGACACATCACATAAACCGGACACATCACATATACCGGACACATCACATATACCGGACACATCACACATACCGGACACATCACACATACCGGACACATCACATATACCGGACACATCACACATACTGGACACATCACATATACCGGACACATCACATATACCGGACACATCACATGTACCAGACACATCACATATACCGGACACAGCACATATACCGGACACATCACATATACCGGACATATCACATATACCGGACATATCACATATACCGGACACATCACACATACTGGACACATCACATATACCGGACACATCACATATACTGGACACATCACATATACCGGACACATCACAAATACCGGACACATCACATATACCGGACACATCACATATACTGGACACATCACATATACCGGACACATCACATATACCGGACACATCACATATACTGAACACATCACATATACCGGACACATCACACATACTGGACACATCACATATACCGGACACAGCACATATACCGGACACATCACATATACCGGACACATCACATATACCGGACACATCACATATACCGGACACATCACATATACCGGACACATCACATATACCGGACACAGCACATATACCGGACACATCACATATACCGGACACATCACATATACCGGACACATCACATATACTGGACACATCACATATACCGGACACATCACATATACCGGACACATCACATATACCGGACACATCACATATACCGGACACATCACATATACCGGACACATCACATATACCGGACACATCACATATACCGGACACATCACATATACCGGACACAGCACACATACCGGACACATCACACATACCGGACACATCACATATACCGGACACACCACATATACCGGACACATCACATATACCGGACACATCACACATACTGGACACATCACATATACCGGACACACCACATATACCGAACACATCACATATACCGGACACATCACATATACCGGACACATCACATATACCGGACACATCACATATACCGGACACAGAACATATACCGGACACATCACATATACCGGACACATCACATATACCGGACACATCACATATACCGGACACATCACATATACCGGACACAGAACATATACCGGGCACATCACACATACCGGACACATCACACATACCGGACACATCACACATACCGGACACATCACATATACCGGACACATCACACATACTGGACACATCACATATACCGGACACATCACATATACCGGACACATCACATATACCGGACACAACACATATACCGGACACATCACATATACCGGACACATCACACATACTGGACACATCACATATACCGGACACATCACACATACCGGACACATCACATATACCGGACACATCACATATACCGGACACATCACATATACTGGACACATCACATATACCGGACACATCACATATACCGGACACATCACAAATACCGGACACATCACATATACCGGACACATCACATGTACCGGACACATCACATATACCGGACACATCACATATACCGGACACATCACATATACCGGACACATCACATATACCGGACACATCACATATACCGGACACATCACACATACCGGACACATCACACATACCGGACACATCACATATACCGGACACATCACATATACCGGACACATCACATATACCGAACACATCACATATACCGGACACATCACATATACCGGACACATCACATATACCGGACACATCACACATACCGGACACATCACATATACCGGACACATCACATATACCGGACACATCACATATACCGGACACATCACATATACCGGACACATCACACATACCGGACACATCACACATACCGGACACATCACATATACCGGACACATCACATATACCGGACACATCACATATACCGGACACATCACATATACCGGACACATCACATATACCGGACACATCACATATACCGGACACATCACATATACCGGACACATCACATATACCGGACACATCACATATACCGGACACATCACAAATACCGGACACATCACATATACCGGACACATCACATATACCGGACACATCACATATACCGGACACATCACATATACCGGACACATCACATATACCGGACACATCACACATACCGGACACATCACATATACCGGACACATCACATATACCGGACACATCACATATACCGGACACATCACATATACCGAACACATCACATATACCGGACACATCACATATACCGGACACATCACATATACCGGACACATCACACATACCGGACACATCACACATACCGGACACATCACACATACCGGACACATCACATATACCGGACACATCACATATACCGGACACATCACATATACCGGACACATCACATATACCGGACACATCACATATACCGGACACATCACACATACCGGACACATCACACATACCGGACACATCACACATACCGGACACATCACATATACCGAACACATCACATATACCGGACACATCACATATACCGGACACATCACATATACCGGACACATCACACATACCGGACACATCACATATACCGGACACATCACATATACCGGACACATCACATATACCGGACACATCACATATACCGGACACATCACATATACCGGACACATCACATATACCGGACACATCACATATACCGGACACATCACATATACCGGACACATCACACATACCGGACACATCACACATACCGGACACATCACATATACCGGACACATCACATATACCGGACACATCACATATACCGGACACATCACATATACCGGACACATCACATATACCGGACACATCACATATACCGGACACATCACATATACCGGACACATCACATATACCGGACACATCACATATACCGGACACATCACAAATACCGGACACATCACATATACCGGACACATCACATATACCGGACACAGCACATATACCGGACACATCACAAATACCGGACACATCACATATACCGGACACATCACATATACCGGACACATCACATATACCGGACACATCACATATACCGGACACATTGTATCACCGGCTGCAGGTTCTATACTGTGCCATATGGGACGCTCTTCCTCTTACATAAGCCGGAGTCTGGGGGAGGGGATCTCACCTTCTCGGTTATACAATCAGTTATGGATCACCGGGTTATGTGACAGCCGCAGCCTCAGTGCTCAGCGAGATACCAGACTATGTATGATCCAATATGTAGGACGTACACACAGGGAGGCTGCTATATGGTCCCTGAAATGACGGGGACCAGGCCAAGGCACAGTCATGGAGGAAAGTGTTGGCACCCCTGAAATTGTCTCAGAGAGTGAAGAATTTCTCCCAGATAATTATTATAATTCCTCATTTTCTTATTTATACACTGGATTATTTCCTTTGTGTTTATTAAAACAACACAAAAAAGAGAGAAAAAGGAAGGCAAATTGGTGATAATTTCATACAAATCCCGCAAAATTGTCCAGATAGAATCATTGTTCCCCTCCTCTTAATATTTGGCTGCATCCTTTACGCTCTCTAAAAAAACCCTCCATCAGTCGCCTCTTGTCCCCGTCCACAGCTTCTTCCTCCTCTTCTTTATAAACGTTTCCAGGTCTCTCATATCTGAAGGTGTCTTCTCTCCTCTACTCTCTTCTCTCCTCTCCTCTCTTCTCTCCTCTCCTCTCTCCTCTCCTCTCCTCTCCTCTCCTCTCCTCTTCTCTTCTCATCTCTCCTCTTCTCTCTTCTCTCCTCTTCTCTTCTCTCTTCTCTCCTCTTCTCTTCTCTCCTCTCTCCTCTCCTCTCTCCTCTCCTCTTCTCTCCTCTCCTCTTCTTTTCTCTCCTCTCCTCTTCTCATCTCTCTTCTTCTCATCGCTCCTCTTCTCTTCTCTCTTCTCTCCTCTTCTCTCCACTTCTCTCCTCTTCTCTCCTCTCCTCCTCTTTTCTCTTCTCTTCTCTTCTCTTCTCTCCTCTTCTCTCCTCTTATCTTCTCTCCTCTTCTCTTCTCTTCTCTCCTCTTCTCTTATCTCCTCTCTCCTCTCCTCTCCTCTTCTCTCCTCTCCTCTTCTCATCTCTCCTCTTCTCATCTCTCCTCTTCTCTTCTCTCTTCTCTTCTCTTCTCTCCTCTTCTCTCCTCTTATCTTCTCTCCTCTTCTCTTCTCTTCTCTCCTCTTCTCTCCTCTCCTCTATTCTTCTCTCCTCTCCTCTCCTCTTCTCTCCTCTCCTCTTCTCTTCTCATCTCTTCTCTTCTCATCTCTCCTCTTCTCTTCTCTCTTCTCTCCTCTTCTCTCCACTTCTCTCCTCTCCTCTTCTCTCCTCCTCTCTTCTCTTCTCTTCTCTCCTCTTCTCTCCTCTTATCTTCTTTCCTCTTCTCTTCTCTTCTCTCCTCTTCTCTCCTCTCCTCTCCTCTCCTCTATTCTTCTCTCCTCTCCTCTTCTCTCCTCTTCTCTCCTCTTCTCTCCTCTCCTCTTCTCTCCTCTCCTCCTCTCTTCTCTTCTCTCTTCTTCTCTCCTCTTCTCTCTCTATTCTCTCCTCTTATCTTCTCTCCTCTTCTCTTCTCTCCTCTTCTCTCCTCTCCTCTTCTCTTCTCTTCTCTCCTCTATTCTTCTCTCCTCTCTTCTCTCCTCTCTTCTCTTCAGATCTCTCCACAGGTGTCAATGGGGTTTAGATCTGGACTCATTGCGGCCTCTTCAGAACTCTCCAGCGCTTTGTTTCCAGCTATTTCTGGGGCTTCTTGAAGTGTTTGGAGTCATTGTCCTGCTGGAGACCCCTGACCTAGGAGGCACCCCCAGCTTTCTAACACTGGACGCTATATTGCCACCCAGAATCCTTTGCTAATCTTCTGATTTAATGTCTTGCATACAGTCAAGACCCCAGAACCAGAGGCAGCAAAACATGTCTTTCCTCCACCATACGTGCCTGTAGGTGCTGTGTTCTTTACTTTGTAGCCTCATTTCATTTTTGGTAAACAGTAGAATGATTTCCTTTACCATAAATCTCTATCTTGGTCTCATCTGTCCACAATACACTTTCCCAGAAGAATTTTGGTTACTCACGTACATTTTGGCCTTTTTTTCTTTCTCTATGTCAGCAGTGGGGTCCTCCATAGTTTTCATGTCATTCAGATGTGGATGGATAGTTTGCGCTGACACTGATGCCCCCTGAGCTGCAGGATGGCTGGAATTTCTTGGACCTTGATTGGGGCTTATCCACCATCTGGACTATCCTGCGATACAACCGTTCATCGACTTTACTTTGCCATCCACATCCAGGGAGATTAGCTACAGTGCCAGGGGTTGTAAACTTCTTGATTATGTTGTGCACCATAGACAAAGGAACATCAAGATCACAACACCATCATCAGCTGCAAACAAAGATGGAGGTTTCATTCACTTATAGAATAGAATAATGTTTAAAATCCAAAGCAATGAAAACAAAAAAAAGTCCATTACAAAGTTTTAGTACTTTTTATTTTACCATGTTTAAAGCGATATTCAAGTTGTCAAAAGTAATCACATAACAACTGAGCGTAGTGCTGGGGTATCACCGTGACGGTAACAACTGAGCGTAGTGCTGGGGTATCACCGTGACGGTAACAACTGAGCGTAGTGCTGGGGTATCACCGTGACGGTCACAACTGAGCGTAGTGCTGGGGTATCACCGTGACGGTAACAACTGAGTGTTGTGCTGGGGTATCACCGTGACGGTAACAACTGAGTGTTGTGCTGGGGTATCACCGTGACGGTAACAACTGAGCGTAGTGCTGGGGTATCACCGTGACGGTAACAACTGAGCGTAGTGCTGGGGTATCACCGTGACGGTCACAACTGAGTGTAGTACTGGGGTATCACCGTGACGGTAACAACTGAGCGTAGTGCTGGGGTATCACCGTGACGGTAAGAACTGAGCGTAGTGCTGGGGTATCACCGAGACGGTAACAACTGAGCATAGTGCTGGGGTATCACCGTGACGGTAACAACTGAGCGTAGTGCTGGGGTATCACCGTGACGATAACAACTGAGCGTAGTGCTGAGGTATCACCGTGACGGTAACAACTGAGCGTAGTGCTGGGGTATCACCGTGACGGTAACAACTGAGCCTAGTGCTGGGGTATCACCGTGACGGTAACAACTGAGCCTAGTGCTGGGGTATCACCGTGACGGTAACAACTGAGCCTAGTGCTGGGGTATCACCGTGACGGTAACAACTGAGCGTAGTGCTGGGGTATCACCGTGACGGTCACAACTGAGCGTTGTTCTGGGGTATCACCGTGACGGTCACAACTGAGGGTTGCACTCAGTGAATAGCTGTGATGTCCCATTTATAGATAGTGGACTGTCCCGATGGATAAGCCATTGTCAGACATGTCCGTCAGCAGGCCCATCGCCTGTACGAGAGCTCCTGTATATGGGGGATGGCTGCCGGCCCTCTAATGTGCAGGGGAGAGAACTTGTGTTTATCTAACGCTGCTGACAATCATTCAGATGATGCAATATTCATAAAACGAGGGTGGTCTTTACTTGATCGACGCATTTCGCAGTCCAGAGACTTCTTCCTCCAGATCTCAGACACATGAATAATGACAACAGTTTATATGGAGATTTACGAAAAAGGTGCAAACAGGGTGAGAGCTCACTGAGCGTCCAGCAGTCACTAAAAGGGGGATAAAGGGCTAGAGCTCACTGAGTGTCCAGTGGTCACTAAAAGAGGGATAAAGGGCTAGAGCTCACTGAGCGTCCAGCAGTCACTAATAGGGGGATAAAGGGCTAGAGCTCACTGAGCGTCCAGCAGTCACTAATAGGGGGATAAAGGGGAGAGCTCACTGAGCATCCAGCAGTCACTAAAAGGGGGATAAAGGGCTAGAGCTCACTGAGCGTCCAGCAGTCACTAAAAGGGGGATAAAGGGCTAGAGCTCACTGAGCGTCCAGTGGTCACTAAAAGAGGGATAAAGGGCTAGAGCTCACTGAGCGTCCAGTAGTCACTAATAGGGGGATAAAGGGCTAGAGCTCACTGAGCATCCAGCAGTCACTAATAGGGGGATAAAGGGGAGAGCTCACTGAGCGTCCAGTAGTCACTAATTGGGGGATAAAGGGTGAGAACTCACTGAGCGTCCAGCGGTCACTAAAAGGGGGATAAAGGGCTAGAGCTCACTGAGCGTCCAGCGGTCACTAAAAGGGGGATAAAGGGCTAGAGCTCACTGAGCGTCCAGCAGTCACTAAAAGGGGGATAAAGGGGAGAGCTCACTGAGCGTCCAGCAGTCACTAATAGGGGGATAAAGAGGAGAGCTCACTGAGCGTCCAGCGGTGACTAATAGGGGGATAAAGGGGAGAGCTCACTGAGCGTCCAGCGGTGACTAATAGGGGGATAAAGGGCTAGAGCTCACTGAGCGTCCAGTGGTCACTAAAAGGGGGATAAAGGGCTAGAGCTCACTGAGCGTCCAGTGGTCACTAAAAGGGGGATAAAGGGCTAGAGCTCACTGAGCGTCCAGCGGTCACTAATAGGTGGAACAAGGGTGTGAAGAAGACTAAATCCCAGTATTTGGAGGAAAAAATGAATAATAATAAAATGTATCAGGGATCGGAACTCGAGGATTGTAACAAAGTGACACAAGGAATCCACAATACAAATACAATACAATTCGCTGATCCGGAGGGGAATGATGGAATGATGGAATGATGGGATTATGGAATGATGGGATTATGGAATGATGGGATTATGGAATGATGGAATGATGGGATTATGGAATGATGTGATTATGGAATGATGGGATTATGGAATGATGGAGTGATGGGATTATGGAATGATGGAATGAGTCGGATAGAGGTACCTCATCCGCCCCATCTGCGCCTCATCGTTCCCTTTGGGATATTGTGTTTTTCGGACCCCGGACCCCATTCTGTGCAGACACCGCACATGACTGGCGCAGTGATCGCTGGACGCCGCGCTCCCAGGGACGTATAATTACGGTGGAGACGCTAATCGCTCCTGGGATCCGACCGCTAATCAGAGGGATTTCTGCTGTTTATTGTAATGTGATATAACATGGAAGGAGCGGAGATGGCGGAGGAGGGAGATCGCGGAGGGTTAATCACCCGCCGTGCGTCACCCCATTATGGGATTGGACACGCCTGAGATTTTATACGTCTCCTCTCTTCTCTTCAGACGACATGATGCAACACCAGCGAGGAGTTTACACGATGCAGAACCCCAGCAACGCCGGAGGCGCCGAGCGCAGCAGCGGAGCGATCGCCTGGAATCCGCTGCCCCCCGCAGGACGCTAGAGGAGCTGCATGCAGAGAAGGGGCTTATTCACATGTGAAGACCCCCGGGGTGAATCCATTCATCCAATATTCTCTGCTGGATTATTATTATTATTTATTTATAGAGCACCATTGATTCCGAAGGGGTTATATACAGAACACATACACAAGTTACAGTAGACAGACGGGTACAGAGGGAAGAGGGCCCTGCCCTTGCGGGATTACAGGATTGCATTCTATGGGGTTTTGGGGACCAGATTTTCATAAGTTTTCACCATCAGCGATTTTCACGTATATACAAAAATAAATTGCAAAATCTTCTATTACCCATTATATTGATAAAAATGGAGGGTGCAGGGGTTGCAGATGACAGCCCCCGAATGCTGCCGGGGATTCCCACTGATGCGTGGATTATTTTCATAATGGATGTCGTTTTTGGATTGCATAAAACTTACAAGTGTGAACAGCTCCATAGACTATAATGGGGACGAGTTCTGAACCCGCACATAGAACACAAAGGTGGAAAACAGACGTCATGGATGGTGTGTGTTGATACAAAGTATACAACATCCACAATTGACCCCAGGTATTGGGCTGTTTGGACCCCCCCATGACAGGACGCCCCAGGTGCCGGCCCCCAGTGATCTAACACCCCGGTAATTCTAGGTCCAGACCCCGTTGTGATGTAACGCAGTTGGGGGCAGATTTGCTGAAGAGGCAGAAATCACTTTCCCGCTGGATGATTTTACTATAATGCAAAAACAACAAACCTCGTCCGTCCGCACAAATGGAGTCAGCCATGAAATCTGCAGACAGGGGACAACTGATAATCTGTGCTGGTCACCGCTGAGGTCAGGGGGCCGGAGGGGCCGAGCCGGGGGGACAATATCATGTACACAGAGAAGACCCCAACACCAAAAGCCAAGTCCCATCCCAAATATATACAAGAGCTGCAGACGGGCGGTGAGGCGGGGGCATCCTGCAGACCCCCAAACCAACGCTGCACAACTGGAACAAGACTACAACTCCCAGCATGCCTGGACAACTGCATAAATACCATTTCAATATTCAAAAAATCCTAAAGTGCTGCACCCCCTGGTGGCTGCATCTCCAAATAGTCAGGAATGGTGCTGTTTATGACAGTATACAGTGCCTTGAAAAAGTATTCACGCCCCTTAAACTTTTCCACATTTTTACAAGTTACACCCACAAACTAACACAAATGTCTGTTATGGGGATTTTCTGTGACAACAACACTAAGAGCAAGTATCTGTGAACTGGAAAGAAATTATATTGCAGTTTCTACACATAAATCTGAAGATTGTGAATTGCATTAGTATTCAGCCCCCTGTAATCCTGAGTGACAGTCCCCCTGGAAGTCGCATAATCACTACTTTGCCTCCTGGGTGATTTCTCCGCCGTAAAACTACAGCTGTTCTCTGGAGACCTCAGAGGTTTGCGGGGAACATCAGGGATTAAACATCAAGGAACCCACCAGACAGGTCAGGGATAAAGAGGAGGAAATCAGGGCTAGGTTATAGAAAAGAGCCCAAGCTCTTAAACCTTACAAAACCTGGCGTCCACCGAGACTGACATCCCAAGAAGAAGCGCACTCATGACAGAAGAGCCGAGAGGCCCATGGTCACTAGAGGAGCCTCAGAGATCACAGCTCAGGGAGAATCTGTCCACAGGCTTCACAAATCAGCTTTTTTGGAAGAGCAAAAAAAGACATTTGGGGGCACAGGGAGCAGTGAAAGAAGGGGCTCCGGTAAAAGGAGAACAGGGCTAAATGCAAAACACTGTGACAAAAAACTAACCCTGCACATCCCCCTGAAAACCCCATACCCACCGTCACACATGGTGGAGGTCGCATCCTGCTGGGGGGAGGCTTTTCTTCAGCAGGGGCAGGGAAGCTGCTCAGAGCTGATGGGAAGATGGATGGAGCTAAATACAGGACAATCCTGGAGGAAAACCTCATAGAGGCTGCAGAAGATGTGAGACCAGGGCGTAGGTTCACCTTCCAGCAGGACAACGACCCCCAGCATCCTGCAGAGCTACAATGGAGGGATCAGAGCATAGTCCTGTGTACGAGCGGCCCAGTCACAGTCATGAGCAGCCCAGTCACAGTCCATGAGCGGCCCAGTCACAGTCCATGAGCGGCCCAGTCATAGTCATGAGCGGCCCAGTCACAGTCCATGAGCGGCCGAGTCACAGTCATGAGCGGCCGAGTCACAGTCATGAGCGGCCCAGTCACAGTCATAAGCGGCCCAGTCACAGTCCATGAGCGGCCCAGTCACAGTGTACTGCCCTGAGAGGGGCCTGGCCGCTTCCTCCGCTTGCTCGGGCCGAGCCGCTCGAGGTCCGGGCTTGGGTTGTCGGTGGCACGAGCGCCTCCGGACCGGGGGCCACGTCGCTCTGTTAGAGGGGAGAGGTAGCGGGGTGGTGGTGTGGGACGAGTCGTCTAACGGGTCGTGACGCCACCCACGGGTCGTGGTGACAGGATGCACCACCGCTGCGGCTGGAGTGAAGGCGGGCTCGTCCGGGATCGGTGTTGCGGCCGCAGCCTAGATGTTAGTCCCTCCGTGGGTAGGGGCGGCGTGTCCCGGGGCCGCGGTTCGGTGGGGGACCGAAGCGCTTATGTTGTTGTCAGGGTGCAGGGTGCCGTGCAGTGTTGTGCCCGGATGGCACTGGTGTAGTCACGATTGATTCACACTCAGAGTCACTGGTAAACCAAAGTTCGGATGTGGTCAGTTCCCGCGGCCGGCTGCTGATGTCCCCTGTGGGGTTGATGGTGGCCCCTTTTCCCGTGCACCTCTGGATGTTGTGTTTTGGCTCCCCTGCCTGAGCAGTGGTAGCCCGCTCCCCGGCGTTGAGCTGCCGGAGGAGCCCTCTGTTGCCCGCAGGCGCTGGCCCGTCGGGTGTTTGGCCCTTGGCGGTGACGCTCACCCGGTCTCGGTGGGCTTTTGCCTTCTTTCGGGACTTTGGTTGTGGATGAACTCGTAAGGTCCAGCCAGCAATCAGTCAATTTGCCTATACTCAGTGGCTTCTAAGCTAGGACGGGGTCTGAGTACCCGGTTTCTGGTGCTCCGGTACACGGTTGACTCCCCAGTTCGGGACCGCCGGGCTCCAACCAAGGCCCGGTCCGTACGGTTCCGCCGGTTGCTGTACCGGTACCCCTGCAGACGGCCACCACCGTCTGTCTGCCTGCCTGATGTTTACAAGGGGGCCCAGCCTCCTACCCGGGTCCCTGACAGCTGCTCCACTACCACTCACTGTCTGCTCTAGAACTGTTCTGTTTGTATTTCCTGCCTCAGGACAGTAGTCTCCTCGGTGGGCGTGCCTTTCCATCTGACTCCGCCCACTTGGTGTGCTCTACTGCCCTGAGGGAGGCATCAGGTCTCCCCTTCAGGTGACATGTGTGTGACCTCACAGGGGATGGGTGTGTGTGTGTGTGTGTGTGTGTGTGTATGTGGCTGATGTAATTACCTGTGACCCCTGGGGTCCAGGGCGTCACAACAGTCCATGAGCGGCCCGGTCACAGTCCATGAACGGCCCAGTCACAGTCCATGAACGGCCCAGTCACAGTCCATGAACGGCCCAGTCACAGTCCATGAGCGGCCCAGTCACAGTCCATGAGCGGCCCAGTCACAGTCCATGAATGGCCCAGTCACAGTCCATGAATGGCCCAGTCACAGTCCATGAATGGCCCAGTCACAGTCCATGAATGGCCCAGTCACAGTCCATGAATGGCCCAGTCACAGTCCATGAATGGCCCAGTCACAGTCCATGAATGGCCCAGTCACAGTCCATGAATGGCCCAGTCACAGTCCATGAATGGCCCAGTCACAGTCCATGAATGGCCCAGTCACAGTCCATGAGCGGCCCAGTCACAGTCCATGAGCGGCCCAGTCACAGTCCATGAGCGGCCCAGTCACAGTCCATGAGCGGCCCAGTCACAGTCCATGAGCGGCCCAGTCACAGTCCATGAATGGCCCAGTCACAGTCCATGAATGGCCCAGTCACAGTCCATGAATGGCCCAGTCACAGTCCATGAGCGGCCCAGTCACAGTCCATGAGCGGCCCAGTCACAGTCCATGAGCGGCCCAGTCACAGTCCATGAGCGGCCCAGTCACAGTCCATGAGCGGCCCAGTCACAGTCCATGAGCGGCCCAGTCACAGTCCATGAGCGGCCCAGTCACAGTCCATGAGCGGCCCAGTCACAGTCCATGAGCGGCCCAGTCACAGTCCATGAGCGGCCCAGTCACAGTCCATGAGCGGCCCAGTCACAGTCCATGAGCGGCCCAGTCACAGTCCATGAGCGGCCCAGTCACAGTCCATGAGCGGCCCAGTCACAGTCCATGAGCGGCCCAGTCACAGTCCATGAGCGGCCCAGTCACAGTCCATGAGCGGCCCAGTCACAGTCCATGAGCGGCCCAGTCACAGTCCATGAGCGGCCCAGTCAGTCCATGAGCGGCCCAGTCAGTCCATGAGCGGCCCAGTCAGTCCATGAGCGGCCCAGTCACAGTCTATGAATGGCCCAGTCACAGTCCATGAGCGGCCCAGTCACAGTCCATGAGCGGCCCTGTCACAGTCCATGAGCGGCCCTGTCACAGTCTATGAATGGCCCTGTAATACTATTGTATGTTTTGAGGATTTCGATAGCGTTAGGGCAATGACAGCCAGAGACGAGTTTGTGGTACAAGATGTTTTTATGATATGTAACCACGGTAGATACACAACGGAAATACACAGTATAACAAACACAAAAATAATACCTTTCTGAAACGGAGCGAAGGGGATTCCCGGGGCCACGCACCGGACTCCCCCAGGGAGACCACCAGAGCGAACCCCTATACAGGGACTGTCCGGCAATCAACCCCGGAAGGCCTAAATGCGCCGCAGCCGGGACACAAGGGGCAAGCGGTAAAGTCCAGAAGTGTCCGTACGGAATGAAAGTCCAGAATGGTTATGAACCGGAAGAAACCAGGCAGACGTGCTGACAAAAGACGGCAGACGGAGTCCGGGCACAGTTTGAAGAAACCGGGTATGGTCCAGAGTCGGTCGGTAGATTTCCAGGAGGATCCAAAGGTAATCAAGTAGCAGCAGCAAAGCAGGAGCACACAGCAAGCAGTATACTCAGGCACTGGACTGGGCTGAGAGGCGGCCTTTTAAGCAGCTGGACAGGAAGTAGGGCAACAGAACACAAAACTCCATGTTAACCGAGGGCGAGCTTTTTCAAAAGAGGACTGGAAAACCCGGAAACCTGACATTACTCCCCCCCCCCAGAAACGGCCTCAGGACGGGTCAGGGCCCGGCTTGTCCGGGTACCGTCGATGAAACTGAGCGATCTTCCGTGGTGCTCGAATGTTACCCACCGGTTCCCAGGAATCGTCCTCGGGGGCGTACCCCTGCCAACGTACCAGATACTGAAGCCGACGACGATGAAGCCGGGAGTCAATAATGTCCTCAACCACAAACTGCTCCTCGCCGTCGACCATCACAGGCGGAGGAGGCACGACACGACCATGAAACGTATTGGGAGAGACGGATTTGAGGAGAGAAACATGAAAGACCGGGTGTACCTTTAGATGGTGCGGTAACCGCAGCCGACAGGCCACAGGGCTCACGATCCCGGTGATCTTGAACGGACCGATGAATTTTTGTCCCAGTTTCTGCGAAGGAACACCCAATCTCAGGTTCTTGGTGGACAACCATACAGAGTCCCCTACCTTATACATGGGTGCCGGTCTCCGGTGAGCGTCTGCCGACCTCTTGTAACGCTCCTGAGCTGTAGCCACAGTGTCCTTCAGAACCTCCAGATTTTGTCGTAGCTCTGTTAATCTGTCCTCCACCGCAGGCACTGAGACCGCAACCGGTGACCTAGGCAAAATAGTCGGATGGTAACCCAAGTTAGCAAAGAAGGGCGTTACCTTAGTGGAGCTGCTCTGAGTGTTGTTATACGAGAACTCCGCCAACGGAAGCATCTTCAACCAATCGTCCTGCAGATGGCTGACATAACAGCGAAGGTATTGTTCCAGTGTTTGATTGGTCCGTTCGGTTTGCCCATTTGTCTGAGGATGGTATGCAGAAGACAAACAGACATCAATCTGGAGTGCCGTACAAAACCCCTTCCAGAACCTAGACGTGAACTGCACGCCCCGGTCAGAGATGATCTCGTCTGGTACCCCATGCAATCGGAATACGTTCTGGATAACCAGATCCACTGTCTCTGCGGCTGAGGGAAGACCGGCACACGGAATAAAGTGAGCAGCTTTAGTCAACCGATCCACCACCACTAAAATGGTATTGTGACCGTCTGAGACGGGCAACTCCACAATAAAATCCATTGAGATAGACCCCCAAGGGCGAGATGGCACGGGTAACGGTTGGAAGAGTCCTGTAGGAGCCACACGAGGGACCTTGCACCGGGCACAAACCACACATGAGTGGACATAGTCCTTTACGTCCTTTAAACAGGTAGGCCACCAGAAAAAACGGTTCAGAAATTCCTGCGTCTTCTGTACCCCCCTATGACCAGCCAACACGGAGTCATGGACCAACTTGAGAACCCGAAGTCTTACGGCCTCCGGGACATAAATGCGTCGCTCTCTCAACCACACACCATTCCGAAGAACAAGAGTTACATCATTCGGGGGGGCAGCAAGAAATACGTCACCATCATAGGCCAGCTTGATGTCCTTCCACAAGTCCTGGTCCTGGATTACTCCAACGAAATTGGCATCCGATAACATGGTCTGAGACGGGGTTCCAGGCACGGAGTCCACGGCGTGGATTCGGGACAAGGCATCGGCTTTCCCATTACGTGAACCTGGACGGTATGTAACGACAAAATTGAACTGGTTAAGGAATAGGCTCCAACGGGCTTGCCGTGGAGACAGGCACCTGGCAGACTTAAGAAATTCCAGATTACGATGATCTGTGAGTACTATCACTTGCTGCGCGGCTCCCTGTAAGTGATGTCTCCATTCCTTGAAAGCGGAAATAATCGCTAACAATTCCTTGTCCGCAATGTCATAGTTCCTTTCTGCAGGGGACAACCGGCGGGAAAAGAAAGCACACGGATGTAAGAGACTCTTGTCCCCAGTCCTTTGTGAAAGGATGGCCCCTAATGCGTAGTCGGAAGCGTCGACTTCCACGATAAAGGGAAGTGCGGGATTCGGATGTACCAATATAGGCGCTGAGGTAAAACAAACCTTGAGACGATGGAAAGCTTCCTGGGCCTGGGCGGACCACACAAACTTCTGTCCTTTCTTGGTTAACAGTGATGGGACGAACGATCTCTGAAAAATTACGGATAAAACGTCGGTAAAAGTTGGCAAAACCGACAAAGCGTTGTACCTCCTTGATGTTCCCCGGTTCCGGCCAGTCTAGAATTGCTTGTATCTTGCCAGACTCCATGTTCAGTCCCTGAGGAGAGATGACATAACCTAAGAATTGTATTTGTGAGCAGTGGAACTCGCATTTCTCCAGTTTGATGTACAGGTGGTTTTCCCTCAGCCGGGTAAGTACGGTCTTGACGTGTTCCTGGTGTTCCTGTAGGGAATCAGAAAAGATTAGGATATCGTCCAGATAAATCACCATGAATTGGTCCATGATATCCCTAAAAATATCGTTAACTAGATGTTGGAAAGTCGCGGGAGCGTTACAAAGTCCAAAAGGCATCACTAGGTACTCAAAATGTCCATACCGACATCGGAACGCGGTCTTCCACTCGTCTCCGGGACGTATACGGAGTAGATTGTATGCCCCACGGAGATCCAATTTGGTGAATATTTTTGCCTGTTGGACCCTCTCCAATAGCTCAGGAATCAACGGTAACGGATACCGGTTCCGGATAGTTATTTTATTCAGTTCCCGGTAGTCAATACAGGGTCTCAGAGTCCCCTCTTTCTTTTTCACGAAAAAGATGGGTGCCCCTGCTGGTGAGGTAGACGGACGAATGAATCCCTTAGCTAGACTTTCATCAATGTATTCTTTTAGTGCTTCTAGCTCAGGTGCCGCCAACGGGTAGACATGACCAAACGGGATCTCCGCCCCTGGGAGTAAGTCTATGGGGCAATCATACGGTCTATGTGGGGGAAGCCGATCGGCTTTTCTTTTGTCGCATATATCCGCAAAGTCATTATACACCGGGGGTAGAACAGGTACCTGTACAGTGCCCTCCGCATTCGGTGTTACTGGAACCGGAACAGTTGGACTAATGGTCGGAATACTCTGCGGTGGGAAGGATATTTCCTTAGTTTCCCAATCGATGACCGGATTTGTAGACCGTAGCCACGGAATACCTAGAATAATCGGAAAATGAGGAGAAGAAATTAACATGAAAACAAGGGTCTCCTGCTGACCTGGCTTCATCACGCATTCTAGCGGTACGGTTTCCCGATCAACTGGTCCAGAGATTAATGGAGATCCGTCAACCGTCTCCATGGTAACCGGTGAGGATCTTAGCTGAGTCCGGATACCGTGTTTCCTGGCAAAAGAGGAGTCCATGAAATTTCCCCCTGCCCCAGAATCTATCATTGCAGAGGTAGGTATTAGCTGTCCCTCCCACCGGATCTGCATGGGGAGCGAGCAATGGGTATATTTCCCTTCCGAGTCCTTCGGTGAGGTTGACATTACAGTCAAGGGAAATACCGCATCCAGGTGTCCACTTGCCTCAGAGATATCGGACTCTGCGTCCGTGTTGTCACACTCTGCCATTGCTGCCAGTACCTTATTTGGGCGATTCGGACGTTTCGGGCAGTCGATCAAGAAATGGTCCGATTGACCGCAATAGAAACAAACGCTCACGGAGCCGGTGTTCGCAACGTTCATTGGTCTCTCGCTTTTGCAGAGAGTCCACTTGCATAGGAACGTCCTCGGCCTCCCGTGGCGTCCTGAGAGCGGGTTCTCTGGAAGGAAAGGCAAAGTTGTTTACACGGTTTACAGCTGCCCATTTTTCCTGTCTACGTTCCGTCAAGCGGGTATCGATACGTACACAGTGCTGGAGAAACTGTTCAAACTCCCCTGGAGATTCGGAACGAGCTAACTCGTCTTTGATGGTACCGGACAAACCCTTTCTGAAAACAGACAATAATGCATTGTTTCCCCAGTCGGTGTCTACCACTAACCTCTTAAATTCAGTGGCGTATTCAACGACAGAACGCTTTCCCTGACGTAAGGAAAGGAGAGCCGATTCAGCGGTAGCACGGCGATTCGGATCATCAAACATCTGCGCCATTGCGGTCAGAAAGTCCTCTAGGTGATTTAAACGGATGTCCCGGTTCTCTATCATAGGATTAGCCCAAGCCAGTGCTCGTGAGGTTAATAACATAATTATACATAACACTTTGGACCGGTCAGAACGGTAATAATCAGCATGTACATCGAAAAACAGTATACATTGGTTCACAAATCCACGAAACTGACTACGGTCACCATTGAAACGGAATGGGGGTAACCTAGGCATACCGGCAGCTGATACGGACGTAGTGGGGACGGCTTCCTGAGCCTCCACTCTGACTTGCAAATCCTGTATAGCCGGCCCCAGTACCTGGTGATCATGGCCCAGCTGTGTCTCCACATCTCTAAGCTTAGTCTGCACCACCTCCATCTCCTGCTGCAAGGAGTTAATCATAGAAAAGAGCTGATCTACTCGTGTCTCAGTCATTGCCCCAGCGAAATCCTCCTATGGCCTGAGTATAATGTAATACTATTGTATGTTTTGAGGATTTCGATAGCGTAGGGCAATGACAGCCAGAGACGAGTTTGTGGTACAAGATGTTTTTATGATATGTAACCACGGTAGATACACAACGGAAATACACAGTATAACAAACACATGAAAATACCTTTCCGAAACGGAGCGAAGGGGATTCCCGGGGCCACGCACCGGACTCCCCCAGGGAGACCACCAGAGCGAACCCCTATACAGGGACTGTCCGGCAATCACCCCGGAAGGCCTAAATGCGCCGCAGCCGGGACACAAGGGGCAAGCGGTAAAGTCCAGAAGTGTCCGTACGGAATGAAAGTCCAGAATGGTTATGAACCGGAAGAAACCCGGCAGACGTGCTGACAAAAGACGGCAGACGGAGTCCGGGCACAGTTTGAAGAAACCGGGTATGGTCCAGAGTCGGTCGGTAGATTTCCAGGAGGATCCAAAGGTAATCAAGTAGCAGCAGCAGCAGCAAAGCAGGAGCACACAGCAAGCAGTATACTCAGGCACTGGACTGGGCTGAGAGGCGGCCTTTTAAGCAGCTGGACAGGAAGTAGGGCAACAGAACACAAAACTCCATGTTAACCGAGGGCAAGCTTTTTCAAAAGAGAACTGGAAAACCCGGAAACCTGACAGGCCCAGTCACAGTCCATGAATGGCCCGGTCACAGTCCATGAATGGCCCGGTCACAGTCCATGAATGGCCCGGTCACAGTCCATGAATGGCCCGGTCACAGTCCATGAATGGCCCGGTCACAGTCCATGAATGGCCCGGTCACAGTCCATGAATGGCCCAGTCACAGTCCATGAATGGCCCAGTCACAGTCTATGAATGGCCCAGTCACACTCCATGAGCGGCCCGGTCACAGTCCATGAATGGCCCAGTCACAGTCCATGAATGGCCCGGTCACAGTCCATGAATGGCCCAGTCACAGTCCATGAATGGCCCAGTCACAGTCCATGAATGGCCCAGTCACAGTCCATGAATGGCCCAGTCACAGTCCATGAGCGGCCCGGTCACAGTCCATGAACAGCCCAGTCACAGTCCATGAGAGGCCCGGTCACAGTCTATGAATGGCCCAGTCACAGTCCATGAATGGCCCAGTCACAGTCCATGAATGGCCCAGTCACAGTCTATGAATGACCCAGTCACAGTCCATGAATGGCCCAGTCACAGTCCATGAGCGGCCCAGTCACAGTCCATGAACAGCCCAGTCACAGTCCATGAGCGGCCCAGTCACAGTCCATGAACGGCCCAGTCACAGTCCATGAGCGGCCCAGTCACAGTCCATGAGCGGCCCAGTCACAGTCCATGAGCGACCCGGTCACAGTCCATGAACGGCCCAGTCACAGTCCATGAGCGGCCCAGTCACAGTCCATGAGCGGCCCAGTCACAGTCCATGAGCGGCCCAGTCACAGTCCATGAATGGCCCAGTCACAGTCCATGAATGGCCCAGTCACAGTCTATGAATGGCCCAGTCACAGTCTATGAATGGCCCAGTCACAGTCTATGAATGGCCCAGTCACAGTCCATGAGCGGCCCGGTCACAGTCCATGAATGGCCCAGTCACAGTCCATGAATGGCCCAGTCACAGTCCATGAATGGCCCAGTCACAGTCTATGAATGGCCCAGTCACAGTCCATGAGCGGCCCAGTCACAGTCCATGAACAGCCCAGTCACAGTCCATGAGCGGCCCAGTCACAGTCCATGAACGGCCCAGTCACAGTCCATGAGCGGCCCAGTCACAGTCCATGAGCGGCCCAGTCACAGTCCATGAGCGACCCGGTCACAGTCCATGAACGGCCCAGTCACAGTCCATGAGCGGCCCAGTCACAGTCCATGAGCGGCCCAGTCACAGTCCATGAGCGGCCCAGTCACAGTCCATGAATGGCCCAGTCACAGTCCATGAATGGCCCAGTCACAGTCTATGAATGGCCCAGTCACAGTCTATGAATGGCCCAGTCAAAGTCTATTAATGGCCCAGTCACAGTCCATGAGCGGCCCGGTCACAGTCCATGAATGGCCCAGTCACAGTCCATGAATGGCCCAGTCACAGTCCATGAATGGCCCAGTCACAGTCTATGAATGGCCCGGTCACAGTCTATGAATGGCCCGGTCACAGTCTATGAATGGCCCAGTCACAGTCTATGAATGGCCCGGTCACAGTCTATGAATGGCCCGGTCACAGTCTATGAATGGCCCAGTCACAGTCTATGAATGGCCCAATCACAGTCTATGAATGGCCCAGTCACAGTCCATGAATGGCCCAGTCACAGTCCATGAACGGCCCAGTCACAGTCCATGAGTGGCCCAGTCACAGTCCATGAATGGCCCGGTCACACTCCATGAGCGGCCCAGTCACAGTCCATGAGAGGCCCGGTCACAGTCCATGAGCGGCCCGGTCACAGTCCATGAATGGCCCGGTCACAGTCCATGAGCGGCCCAGTCACAGTCCATGAGCGGCCCAGTCACAGTCCATGAACGGCCCGGTCACAGTCCATGTGCGGCCCAGTCACAGTCCATGAGAGGCCCGGTCACAGTCCATGAGCGGCCCAGTCACAGTCCATGAGAGGCCCGGTCACAGTCCATGAGCGGCCCGGTCACAGTCCATGAGCGGCCCAGTCACAGTCCATGAGCGGCCCAGTCACAGTCCATGAGCGGCCCAGTCACAGTCCATGAGCGGCCCGGTCACAGTCCATGAGCGGCCCAGTCACAGTCCATGAGCGGCCCAGTCACAGTCCATGAACGGCCCGGTCACAGTCCATGTGCGGCCCAGTCACAGTCCATGAGAGGCCCGGTCACAGTCCATGTGCGGCCCAGTCACAGTCCATGAGAGGCCCGGTCACAGTCCATGAACGGCCCGGTCACAGTCCATGTGCGGCCCAGTCACAGTTCAGACCTAACTCCACAAAGAATCTGAGACAAGACGGGAAAATCACCGATCACAGACGTCTCCAGCCAACCTCACCGAGCGAGAGAAGAGGAAAATGTCACCTCCAGATGTGCAAAGCTGGAGAGACCCCAAAAGACAGAGGAAGGTGGTCCTACAAAGTGCTGACTCCAGGGGCTGAATACTAATGCACGGTCCATTATAAAATGTTTATAAACCAGGAATCATTTCCTTTATGTCACAAATATAACATGAAAAAATATGGGAAAGGGTGTGAATACTTTTTCATGGCACTATATACAATGCTCAGGTGCTGTAGCCTCTGTGACTGTGTACTGTCTCTTTATTGCTGGGACTTGTAGTCCTGCAGCACATTCACCTCATTCTCCAGGGAGGATGTTATTTGTAGCAGTCATTCTGGTCACATGACTCCTTTCTACCGTATCTATTTTTAAGCCCCGCCCCTACAGTCTACAGTGACGTGCTAGTGATGTCATCCCTACGAGCCCGGTCGCAGTCTGGTGACGTCATCCTGGGTCCTGTCTACAGTTTGCCGGGAACAGAACAACATGGGGAAGAAAGGGAAGAAGGAGAAGAAGGTGAAGGGCGCGGAGAAGACGGCGGCCAAGATGGAGAAGAAGGTGTCCAAGAGGAGCCGGCAGGACGAGGTGAGGGGCGGGACCGGGTGAGTGCGGGGGCGGCGGGACCGGGTGAGTGCGGGGTGCGGGGGCGGCGGGACCGGGTGAGTGCGGGGGCGGCGGGACCGGGTGAGTGCGCGGTCAGTGACGCCTCCTCTCTGCACAGGAGGATCTGGAGGCGCTGATAGCGGAATTCCAATCACTGGACGCCAAGAAAACCCAAGTGATCGAAACGGCGACTGCTCCCCCGAGCCCGAGGTGAGAGAGCTGAGATGCAGGGGCTGAGATGCAGGGGCTGAGACGCAGGGGCTGAGGTGCAGGGGCTGAGATGCAGGAGCTGAGATGCAGGGGCTGAGGTGCAGGGGCTGAGATGCAGGAGCTGAGATGCAGGGGCTGAGGTGCAGGGGCTGAGGTGCAGGAGCTGAGGTGCAGGGGCTGAGCTGCAGGGGCTGAGCTGCAGGGGCTGAGGTGCAGGGGCTGAGCTGCAGGGGCTGAGCTGCAGGGGCTGAGCTGCAGGAGCTGAGGTGCAGGGGCTGAGGTGCAGGGGCTGAGATGCAGGGGCTGAGGTGCAGGGGCTGAGGTGCAGGGGCTGAGATGCAGGGGCTGAGATGCAGGGGCTGAGGTGCAGGAGCTGAGGCGCAGGGGCTGAGGCGCAGGGGCTGAGGCGCAGGGGCTGAGGCGCAGGGGCTGAGGCGCAGGGGCTGAGGTGCAGGGGCTGAGGCGCAGGGGGGCTGAGGCACAGGGGGGCTGAGGCGCAGGGGCTGAGGCGCAGGGGCTGAGGCGCAGGGGCTGAGATGCAGGGGCTGAGGCACAGGGGCTGAGGCGCAGGAGCTGAGGTGCAGGAGCTGAGGCACAGGGGGGCTGAGGCACAGGAGCTGAGATGCAGGGCCTGAGATGTGGCGGCTGAGGTACAGGGGCTCAGCAGGTGGCACTGCCCAGGAAGAGATCGGGTACAGCAAGAGACTTAGGCACACAGAAGGGGATCGGGTACAGCGGGCGGTAGGTGCACAGAGGAGGATCGGGCACAATGGGTGGCTTAGGCGCACAGGAGAGCATCAGATACAGTGGGTGGCTTAGGCAGACAGGAGGGGATCAGGTGCAGTGACAACACCACACAGGAAGAGAAAAGGTACATCAGGTGGCTTAGGTACACAGGAGGGGGATCGGATACTCGGGATACAGGGCCTGGAGAGTGACTTTGTATTTTTCTCCCTCCAGGCTGAACGCTTCCCTGACTCCACATCCTGAGAAGGAAGAACTGATTCTCTTTGGAGGTGAATATTTCAATGGCCAAAAAGTAAAGTATTTCTTTATTTTCTTCTTTATTTTTTTATCTGTTATACGAGGGGTTAATTAGTAAAGTGTAGCACTACAAATCCCAGCTCCTCATCAGGGATGGATTTCAGGCTGATAAGCTCTGTGACTTTCTTCTAGCTGTTTTTTTTCATTTTTTTTTTTCTACATTATCAGGATCTCTGCTTGCCGTCGGTGGCGTTTTCTCGGGGTCGGTGGCGTTTTCTCGCTGTCGGTGGCGTTTTCTCGGGGTCGGTGGCGTTTTCTCGGGGTCGGTGGCGTTTTCTCGGGGTCGGTGGCGTTTTCTCGGGGTCGGTGGCGTTTTCTCGGGGTCGGTGGCGTTTTCTCGGGGTCGGTGGCGTTTTCTCGGGGTCGTCGGCGTTTTCTCGGGGTCGGTGGCGTTTTCTCGGGGTCGGTGGCGTTTTCTCGCGGGCGGCGGCGTTTTCTCGCGGGCGGTGCGGTTTTAGCTGTGGAGTTTTATTACAGTTCTATTTCTTGTAGAAGTCGTCTCCTGTCCTGGGAGTTCGTTACAATGTATCAGTCTGGATTCCGATGATTCTGTCACTTTTGTCCAGACTGGATACATTGTATCAGACCCTCAGGGTTATTAGTTTAGGTGACTGGTTCAGTGTCTGGATGTTCCCATTCACTGACAGCCAGCAGAGATCCTGAAAACCCAGGAAATGAAATGTAAAATCTATTAGAAAGTCTCAGCAGTTTTCTGTGTGATAGAATGAATGTGATGTGTCGGGGGCCGGGGTTCCCCCGGGGGGCGCTCTCTGGACCCTGTCCTGTGCGATGTGTGAGGTGCACTGAGCGCTGCGTTACTGGAAGCTGCAGAATGAACAATATCTGATGGTTCTTTGTTTCCTGACGTCTTTTACTGGAATTTCCAGATTATAAGATGCCAAAGTAAAGGAATTTCATTGTGCATGTAATAAATGTAAAGAATTATAAGAAAGTCTTGTCTGTCACCACCAGGGGGCGCTCTGTGCACAGCCGGGGATCATAGCCACATACGGATCACCACCAGGGGGCGCTCTGTGCACAGCCGGGGATCATAGCCACATACTGATCACCACCAGGGGGCGCTCTGTGCACAGCCGGGGATCATAGCCACATACGGATCACCAGCAGGGGGCGCTCTGTGCACAGTCGGGGATCATAGCCACATACTGATCACCACCAGGGGGCGCTCTGTGCACAGCCGGGGATCATAGCCACATACGGATCACCACCAGGGGGCGCCCTGTGCACAGCCGGGGATCATAGCCACATACTGATCACCAGCAGGGGGCGCTCTGTGCACAGCCGGGGATCATAGCCACATACGGATCACCACCAGGGGGCGCTCTGTGCACAGCCGGGGATCATAGCCACATACTGATCACCACCAGGGGGCGCTCTGTGCACAGCCGGGGATCATAGCCACATACGGATCACCAGCAGGGGGCGCTCTGTGCACAGTCGGGGATCATAGCCACATACTGATCACCACCAGGGGGCGCTCTGTGCACAGCCGGGGATCATAGCCACATACGGATCACCACCAGGGGGCGCCCTGTGCACAGCCGGGGATCATAGCCACATACTGATCACCAGCAGGGGGCGCTCTGTGCACAGCCGGGGATCATAGCCACATACTGATCACCACCAGGGGGCGCTCTGTGCACAGCCGGGGATCATAGCCACATACTGATCACCACCAGGGGGCGCTCTGTGCACAGCCGGGGATCATAGCCACATACGGATCACCACCAGGGGGCGCTCTGTGCACAGCCGGGGATCATAGCCACATACTGATCACCAGCAGGGGGCGCTCTGTGCACAGCCGGGGATCATAGCCACATACTGATCACCACCAGGGGGCGCTCTGTGCACAGCCGGGGATCATAGCCACATACTGATCACCACCAGGGGGCGCTCTGTGCACAGCCGGGGATCATAGCCACATACTGATCACCACCAGGGGGCGCTCTGTGCACAGCCGGGGATCATAGCCACATACTGATCACCACCAGGGGGCGCTCTGTGCACAGCCGGGGATCATAGCCACATACGGATCACCAGCAGGGGGCGCTCTGTGCACAGTCGGGGATCATAGCCACATACTGATCACCACCAGGGGGCGCTCTGTGCACAGCCGGGGATCATAGCCACATACGGATCACCACCAGGGGGCGCCCTGTGCACAGCCGGGGATCATAGCCACATACTGATCACCAGCAGGGGGCGCTCTGTGCACAGCCGGGGATCATAGCCACATACTGATCACCACCAGGGGGCGCTCTGTGCACAGCCGGGGATCATAGCCACATACTGATCACCACCAGGGGGCGCTCTGTGCACAGTCGGGGATCATAGCCACATACGGATCACCACCAGGGGGCGCTCTGTGCACAGCCGGGGATCATAGCCACATACTGATCACCAGCAGGGGGCGCTCTGTGCACAGCCGGGGATCATAGCCACATACTGATCACCACCAGGGGGCGCTCTGTGCACAGCCGGGGATCATAGCCACATACTGATCACCACCAGGGGGCGCTCTGTGCACAGCCGGGGATCATAGCCACATACGGATCACCACCAGGGGGCGCTCTGTGCACAGCCGGGGATCATAGCCACATACGGATCACCAGCAGGGGGCGCTCTGTGCACAGCCGGGGATCATAGCCACATACTGATCACCACCAGGGGGCGCTCTGTGCACAGCCGGGGATCATAGTCACATACGGATCACCAGCAGGGGGCGCTCTGTGCACAGCCGGGGATCATAGCCACATACGGATCACCAGCAGGGGGCGCTCTGTGCACAGCCGGGGATCATAGCCACATACTGATCACCACCAGGGGGCGCCCTGTGCACAGCCGGGGATCATAGCCACATACTGATCACCACCAGGGGGCGCTCTGTGCACAGCCGGGGATCATAGCCACATACAGATCACCAGCAGGGGGCGCTCTGTGCACAGCCGGGGATCATAGCCACATACTGATCACCAGCAGGGGGCGCTCTGTGCACAGCCGGGGATCATAGCCACATACGGATCACCACCAGGGGGCGCTCTGTGCACAGCCGGGGATCATAGCCACATACGGATCACCACCAGGGGGCGCTCTGTGCACAGCCGGGGATCATAGCCACATACGGATCACCAGCAGGGGGCGCTCTGTGCACAGCCGGGGATTATAGCCACATACGGATCACCACTAGGGGGCGCTCTGTGCACAGCCGGGGATCATAGCCACATACGGATCACCACCAGGGGGTGCTCTGTGCACAGCCGGGGATCATAGCCACATACGGATCACCACCAGGGGGCGCTCTGTGCACAGCCGGGGATCATAGCCACATACTGATCACCACCAGGGGGCGCTCTGTGCACAGCCGGGGATCATAGCCACATACGGATCACCAGCAGGGGGCGCTCTGTGCACAGCCGGGGATCATAGCCACATACTGATCACCACCAGGGGGCGCTCTGTGCACAGCCGGGGATCATAGCCACATACGGATCACCACCAGGGGGCGCTCTGTGCACAGCCGGGGATCATAGCCACATACGGATCACCAGCAGGGGGCGCTCTGTGCACAGCCGGGGATCATAGCCACATACGGATCACCACCAGGGGGCGCTCTGTGCACAGCCGGGGATCATAGCCACATACGGATCACCACCAGGGGGCGCTCTGTGCACAGCCGGGGATCATAGCCACATACGGATCACCACCAGGGGGCGCTCTGTGCACAGCCGGGGATCATAGCCACATACGGATCACCAGCAGGGGGCGCTCTGTGCACAACCGGGGATCATAGCCACATACGGATCACCAGCAGGGGGCGCTCTGTGCACAGCCGGGGATCATAGTCACATACTGATCACCACCAGGGGGCGCTCTGTGCACAGCCGGGGATCATAGCCACATACTGATCACCACCAGGGGGCGCTCTGTGCACAGCCGGGGATCATAGCCACATACTGATCACCACCAGGGGGCGCTCTGTGCACAGCCGGGGATCATAGCCACATACTGATCACCACCAGGGGGCGCTCTGTGCACAGCCGGGGATCATAGCCACATACTGATCACCACCAGGGGGCGCTCTGTGCACAGCCGGGGATCATAGCCACATACTGATCACCAGCAGGGGGCGCTCTGTGCACAGCCGGGGATCATAGCCACATACGGATCACCAGCAGGGGGCGCTCTGTGCACAGCCAGGGATCATAGCCACATACGGATCACCACCAGGGGGCGCTCTGTGCACAACCGGGGATCATAGCCACATACGGATCACCAGCAGGGGGCGCTCTGTGCACAGCCGGGGATCATAGCCACATACGGATCACCAGCAGGGGGCGCTCTGTGCACAGCCAGGGATCATAGCCACATACTGATCACCACCAGGGGGCGCTCTGTGCACAGCCAGGGATCATAGCCACATACTGATCACCACCAGGGGGCGCTCTGTGCACAGCCGGGGATCATAGCCACATACGGATCACCACCAGGGGGCGCTCTGTGCACAACCGGGGATCATAGCCACATACGGATCACCACCAGGGGGCGCTCTGTGCACAGCCGGGGATCATAGCCACATACGGATCACCAGCAGGGGGCGCTCTGTGCACAGCCAGGGATCATAGCCACATACGGATCACCAGCAGGGGGCGCTCTGTGCACAGCCAGGGATCATAGCCACATACTGATCACCACCAGGGGGCGCTCTGTGCACAACCGGGGATCATAGCCACATACTGATCACACCAGGGGGCGCCCTGTGCACAGCCGGGGATCATAGCCACATACTGATCACCACCAGGGGGCGCTCTGTGCACAGCCGGGGATCATAGTCACATACTGATCACCACCAGGGGGCGCTCTGTGCACAGCCGGGGATCATATCCACATACGGATCACCAGCAGGGGGCGCTCTGTGCACAACCGGGGATCATAGCCACATACTGATCACCACCAGGGGGCGCTCTGTGCACAGCCGGGGATCATAGCCACATACGGATCACCAGCAGGGGGCGCTCTGTGCACAGCCGGGGATCATAGCCACATACTGATCACCACCAGGGGGCGCTCTGTGCACAACCGGGGATCATAGCCACATACTGATCACACCAGGGGGCGCCCTGTGCACAGCCGGGGATCATATCCACATACGGATCACCAGCAGGGGGCGCTCTGTGCACAACCGGGGATCATAGCCACATACGGATCACCACCAGGGGGCGCTCTGTGCACAGCCGGGGATCATAGCCACATACGGATCACCACCAGGGGGCGCTCTGTGCACAACCGGGGATCATAGCCACATACAGATCACCACCAGGGGGCGCTCTGTGCACAGCCGGGGATCATAGCCACATACTGATCACCACCAGGGGGCGCTCTGTGCACAGCCGGGGATCATAGCCACATACGGATCACCACCAGGGGGCGCGATATTTATTGATTTCTTCTCCAGGTCCATGTTCCGATTCTTTCTGACACTTTTGTATTATTATTTTGCACTTTCTTTCATAAGTTTTGTTCTGTAAATGTTTTGTTCCCGGTGACAACCGGTCTTCTTTTTCGCCGCCTGCACTGGTTGTCGGAGGAGCTTTTGCCGCCTGCGCTGGTTGTCGGAGGAGCTTTTGCCGCCTGCGCTGGTTGTCGGAGGAGCTTTTGCCGCCTGTGCTGGTTGTCGGAGGAGCTTTTGCCGCCTGCGCTGGTTGTCGGAGGAGCTTTTGCCGCCAGCGCTGGTTGTCGGAGGAGCTTTTGCCGCCAGCGCTGGTTGTCGGAGGAGCTTTTGCCGCCTGCGCTGGTTGTCGGAGGAGCTTTTGCCGCCTGCGCTGGTTGTCGGAGGAGCTTTTGCCGCCTGCGCTGGTTGTCGGAGGAGCTTTTGCCGCCTGCGCTGGTTGTCGGAGGAGCTTTTGCCGCCTGCGCTGGTTGTCGGAGGAGCTTTTGCCGCCTGCGCTGGTTGTCGGAGGAGCTTTTGCCGCCTGCGCTGGTTGTCGGAGGAGCTTTTGCCGCCTGCGCTGGTTGTCGGAGGAGCTTTTGCCGCCTGCGCTGGTTGTCGGAGGAGCTTTTGCCGCCTGCGCTGGTTGTCGGAGGAGCTTTTGCCGCCTGCGCTGGTTGTCGGAGGAGCTTTTGCCGCCTGCGCTGGTTGTCGGAGGAGCTTTTGCCGCCTGCGCTGGTTGTCGGAGGAGCTTTTGCCGCCTGCGCTGGTTGTCGGAGGAGCTTTTGCCGCCTGCGCTGGTTGTCGGAGGAGCTTTTGCCGCCTGCGCTGGTTGTCGGAGGAGCTTTTGCCGCCTGCGCTGGTTGTCGGAGGAGCTTTTGCCGCCTGCGCTGGTTGTCGGAGGAGCTTTTGCCGCCTGCGCTGGTTGTCGGAGGAGCTTTTGCCGCCTGCGCTGGTTGTCGGAGGAGCTTTTGCCGCCTGCGCTGGTTGTCGGAGGAGCTTTTGCCGCCTGCGCTGGTTGTCGGAGGAGCTTTTGCCGCCTGCGCTGGTTGTCGGAGGAGCTTTTGCCGCCTGCGCTGGTTGTCGGAGGAGCTTTTGCCGCCTGCGCTGGTTGTCGGAGGAGCTTTTGCCGCCTGCGCTGGTTGTCGGAGGAGCTTTTGCCGCCTGCGCTGGTTGTCGGAGGAGCTTTTGCCGCCTGCGCTGGTTGTCGGAGGAGCTTTTGCCGCCTGCGCTGGTTGTCGGAGGAGCTTTTGCCGCCTGCGCTGGTTGTC
Source organism: Anomaloglossus baeobatrachus (assembly GCF_048569485.1). Taxonomy (NCBI): domain Eukaryota; kingdom Metazoa; phylum Chordata; class Amphibia; order Anura; family Aromobatidae; genus Anomaloglossus; species Anomaloglossus baeobatrachus. The sequence goes on from NC_134362.1 coordinate 209,474,819, forward strand.
GGAGGAGCTTTTGCCGCCTGCGCTGGTTGTCGGAGGAGCTGTTGCCGCCTGCGCTGGTTGTCGGAGGAGCTGTTGCCGCCTGCGCTGGTTGTCGGAGGAGCTGTTGCCGCCTGCGCTGGTTGTCGGAGGAGCTGTTGCCGCCTGCGCTGGTTGTCGGAGGAGCTGTTGCCGCCTGCGCTGGTTGTCGGAGGAGCTGTTGCCGCCTGCGCTGGTTGTCGGAGGAGCTGTTGCCGCCTGCGCTGGTTGTTGGAGGAGCTTTGTCTTTCTTGTTGGGTCTCTATAGATTGATGTGATGTTTTTTGTTTTATGTTTTTTATTTTCTTGTCTTTGTGTTTTTATCTTTCAGACTTTCCTGTATAATGAGCTTTACATCTATAATATCAAGAAAAGCAGCTGGAGTAAGGTGGAGGTCCCGAGCCCCCCGCCCCGGCGCTGCGCCCATCAGGTACCCGGCTGATCTGCTGGGAGCAGTAGTTCTGGAGGTTGTTCTTTAACCCCTTGGTGACTGACTTCCTGTATGTATTGTGTGTGCTGACATATTAACTATGTAACGAGAGACAGAAATCACGAGGATCAGAACTTTCCGCTCTTCGCTGATTTTTGCTTCATTCTCATGTATGGGTGATCCCAACCGATCCTGACGAAGATTCATGGATCTCTCAAGGTGGCGGCAGCTCAGTGGTTAATTCTGCTTTGGTGCTGGATGACACTTTAATCCCGGGGTAGGATTTTGGCATGGACGCCGGGGTCCCCACCCTCCCCCTGTCACTGCGGAGCGCACTGAGCGCCTAATGAGTGGGTGCAAAGCGCAGAGAGGGGACATGTGGGCGTCCGCGGCCGTGACAGGCGCCGCACCAAGGAGTCTTCACTATTTTCTTAAAGAGCCCACAACCTAATAAAAGGAATTATTCGCTCCTTCTACAGCCGGGAAATTAATTTATTATATTAATACATTTTTTTTTACATTTTTATTCAATTAAGTCATTTACTGGTAAAAGGCCGAACTCTCCGGGCACTCGCCAGACGTGGCAACCGGGCGCCATGGGGGCTTTGTATCCACTGCTTCAGTGCGTTGTATCACCCCCATCCTCCTCTCTTGCAGCGCGTTGTATCATCCCCATCCTCCTCTCTTGCAGTGCGTTGTATCACCCCCATCCTCCTCTCTCCGCAGGCGGCGGCGGTCCCTCAGGCCGGGGGGCAGCTTTGGATCTTCGGAGGGGAGTTTGCGTCTCCTGATGGGGAGCAGTTTTACCACTACAAGGACCTCTGGGTGCTTCACCTCCAAACCAAAACCTGGGAGCAGATCAAGTAAGAGCCGGAGGCGATGAGCGCCCCCCGATGGTGCCATGTGTCTGGTGTACGTCCACCTGGATACATAGAAACTGATCAGTAATAATGGCCCCAACTCCCACCCTCCCTGGACTGCCACGCCCCGCCCCCCTCCCTGGACTGCCACGCCCCGCCCGCCCCCCTCCCTGGACTGCCACGCCCCGCCCGCCCCCCTCCCTGGACTGCCACGCCCCGCCCGCCCCCCTCCCTGGACTGCCACGCCCCGCCCGCCCCCCTCCCTGGACTGCCACGCCCCGCCCGCCCCCCTCCCTGGACTGCCACGCCCCGCCCGCCCCCTCCCTGGACTGCCACGCCCCGCCCGCCCCCCTCCCTGGACTGCCACGCCCCGCCCGCCCCCCCTCCCTGGACTGCCATGCCCCGCCCGCCCCCCTCCCTGGACTGCCATGCCCCGCCCGCCCCCCTCCCTGGACTGCCATGCCCCGCCCGCCCCCCTCCCTGGACTGCCACGCCCCGCCCGCCCCCCTCCCTGGACTGCCACGCCCCGCCCGCCCCCCTCCCTGGACTGCCACGCCCCGCCCGCCCCCCTCCCTGGACTGCCACGCCCCGCCCGCCCCCCTCCCTGGACTGCCACGCCCCGCCCGCCCCCCTCCCTGGACTGCCACGCCCCGCCCGCCCCCCTCCCTGGACTGCCACGCCCCTCCCGCCCCCCTCCCTGGACTGCCACGCCCCTCCCGCCCCCCTCCCTGGACTGCCATGCCCCTCCCGCCCCCCTCCCTGGACTGCCACTCCCATCTTGCAGATCCCGGTCGTCTCCTTGAGTTGTCATCTTCTGTCTTGTCTCCTGTGCAGAGCTCCTGGAGGACCGTCCGGAAGAAGCGGCCATCGCATGGTGCACACGAAGAGGCAGCTGATAGTTTTCGGAGGGTTTCACGAGAGCACACGGTGAGAGTTGTCGTCAGTCACCTGCCCACATCTCATAGACAAGATAATAAAGAGCTATAGTCATGGACTACTCTGCTCATCATCTCTGATCTTCTGTTGTGAAACCACTACTCCCAGCATAGCGTGCCACAGTGGGAGATGTAGTGTTAGAGCAGCTGGAGAGTCACCTGCCCCCATCATTACTCACCTGGTAATCTCCAGCAGCTCCTCCCCAGGGTAAGATCTCTGCTTGCTGGGAAGTTTATCCTCTGCTCCTTGTCTTGTGTTTAGCGGAGGAGTCGTTCCCGGACCCCAACGCTTCCCCCTCAGCACTTCCCATACCCCCCCTCCCCTCACCCCTCCCCCCCCGACCAACGCTTCTCTTTCCTTTCCAGGGATTACATCTATTATAATGATGTATTCGTGTTTAACCTGGACTCCTTCACGTGGGCCAAGATCTCGCCGTCCGGCACCGGCCCGTCCCCGCGGTCGGGGTGTCAGCTGACCACCACCCAGGATGGAAGCATCATCGTCTATGGCGGATACTGTAAGCAGGTCCGTACCATCAGCGCTGACACTAAAGGGGAGACCTGAAGTCAGGAGCGTATAACGGGGCGGGAGCGGAATAAGAGCTCACCTGTCCTACAGTCTCCTCCCCCAGTAATGGCTGATAACAGGGAGTAATAGATTGTACTCACCTGTCCTACAGTCTCCTCCCCCAGTAATGGCTGATAACAGGGAGTAATAGATTGTACTCACCTGTCCTACAGTCTCCTCCCCCAGTAATGGCTGATAACAGGGAGTAATAGATTGTACTCACCTGTCCTACAGTCTCCTCCCCCAGTAATGGCTGATAACAGGGAGTAATAGATTGTACTCACCTGTCCTACAGTCTCCTCCCCCAGAAATGGCTGATAACAGGGAGTAATAGAATGTACTCACCTGTCCTACAGTCTCCTCCCCCAGTAATGGCTGATAACAGGGAGTAATAGAATGTACTCACCTGTCCTACAGTCTCCTCCCCCCAGTAATGGCTGATAACAGGGAGTAATAGAATGTACTCACCTGTCCTACAGTCTCCTCCCCCCAGAAATGGCTGATAACAGGGAGCAGTAGCTGACTTGTGTTTCTGCTCCTCAGAGAGTGAAGAAGGACGTGGACCGGGGGACGGTGCACACAGACCTGTTCCTGCTGCACATGGAGGCTGCTGGTGAGTGAGTGTGACCTCTCATCAGGCAGACGCTGCAGGGGATGATTTTGGGGTGAGCCCCCCGGTGTGGCCCCTATAGTGTCGCCCACATGTGAGAGTAGCTCAGATTTACCCCGAGGCTTCATATTGATGAACCAGGCAGCTCAGGATGAGCAGACCCGTGACTATACTGTAAAAGGTGCGATTACTCATGAACCAGGAAGCTCAGGATGAGCAGACCCGTGACTATACAGTAAAAGGTGCGGTTACCCCTGTGATCTGTGGGGTCTCCACGGCCTGAGATGCAGGGGATGGTTCTCCCCTCCCCCGGCCCACGCACCGCGTTCAGCTGGTAAACTGCTGCCGCGCTCGGTAACTGGTAATTACAGACTCCGCGACCGCCTGTGACACGCTGTAACATGGGAGACAATGAGCGAGGAGGGTCCCGGGGGGCCGCGCGTAACCAGGCTGCAAAAACACCACCACGTGCAGCTGCCACCATCCATGTGACCCCCGGGATCGGGCACACGAGGCTTCATGTGCAGCCGGGGGGAGAAGTCCCCATCTCTGTGGCAATAGTCAGCAGCTGAATAATCTCCAGCTGCTCACAGCTGAGGGTTTGTTACAGTTGTATCCAGTGTGGATCGTCCTGTGTGAGCAGCGAGCTTGTTGCCTAGGAAACAGACCACCGCTGATAGACAGCAGAGGTGGCCGGTAACCTGGGCAACGAGCAGTAACTTCAATCGCATCCTCGGATCTGTTTTCTTTTTCCCAGATAAGTGGATATGGAGTCGTCTGAGCCCCTCCGGTGTGAAGCCCACCCCCAGGACCGGCTTCTCTATGGCGCTGGCACCCAATAACCGCAGCGTTCTCTTTGGAGGGGTCTACGATGAGGAAGAGGAGGAGACAATGGAGGGCGACTTCTACAACGACCTCTACTTCTACGACCAGGGGAAGAATCGATGGTTCTCTGCTCAGACGAAGGTGCAGCCATGAATGTGATGTGGGAAATATCTGCGGTCCCTGCCAGCAGCGGGGGGTGGGGGGCGGCGCTGAGCCGTGCGGTCCCCTTCCAGCAGTGGGGGGCGGCGGCGCTGAGCCGTGCGGTCCCCTTCCAGCAGTGGGGGTGGGGGGCGGCGGCGCTGAGCCGTGCGGTCCCCTTCCAGCAAGGGGGGGTGGGGGGCGGCGCTGAGCCGTGTGGTCCCCTTCCAGCAGGGGGGGTGGGGGGCGGCACTGAGCCGTGCGGTCCTCCCCTGACAGCAGGAGGGGGTGGGGGCCGGTGCTGAGCCGTGCGGTCCCCTTCCAGCAGGGGGGGGTGGGGGGGTGGCAGCGCTGGGCCGTGCGGTCCCCTTCCAGCAGGGGGGGGGGCGGCGCTGGGCCGTGCGGTCCCCTTCCAGCGGGGGGGGGGGGGGGGCGTCGCTGGGCCGTGTGGTCCCCTTCCAGCAGGGGTGGGGGGGGGCGGCGCTTGGCCGTGTGGTCCTCTTCCAGCGAGGGGGGGTGGGGGGCGGCGCTGGGCCGTGTGGTCCCCTTCCAGCGCGGGGGGGGGGGGGGGGGGGTGGAGGGCGGTGCTGAGCCGTGTGCGGTCCCCTTCCAGCGGGGGGGGGGGGGGTGTGTGGAGGGCGGTGCTGAGCCGTGCGGTCCCCTTCCAGCGGGGGGGGGGGGGGGGTGTGTGGAGGGCGGTGCTGAGCCGTGCGGTCCCCTTCCAGCAGGGGAGGGTGGGGGGCGGCGCTGTGCCGTGTGACTCCCTTCCAGCAGGGGGGGGTGCTGAGCCGTGCGGTCCCCTTCCAGCTGTGGGGGGGGGCGGCGCTGGGCCATGCGGTCCCCTTCCAGCAGGGCGAGGGGGGGTCGGCGTTGGGCCGTGCGGACCCCTTCCAGCGAGGGGGGTGGGGGGGGGGGTGGTGGGGTGGGCGGTGCTGAGCCGTGCGGTCCCCTTTCCAGCAGGGGGGTGGGGGGGGGCGGTGGCGCTTGGCCGTGTGGTACCCTTCCAACGGGGGGTGTGTGTGTGTGTGGAGGGCGGTGCTGAGCCGTGCGGTCCCCTTCCAGCAGGGGTGGTGGAGGGGGCGGCGCTGGGCCGTGCGGTCCCCTTCCAGCAGGGTGGGGGGGGGCGGCGGCGCTGGGCCGTGTGGTCCCCTTCCAGCGGGGGAAGGTGCTGAGCCGTGCGGTCCCCTTCCAGCAGGGGGGGGGGGGGGGCGGCGGCGCTGGGCCGTGTGGTCCCCTTCCAGCGGGGGAAGGTGCTGAGCCGCGCGGTCCCCTTCCAGCAGGGGGGGGTGGGCGGCGCTGGGCCGTGCGGTCCCCTTCCAGCAGGGGGGGGGGAGGGGCGGCGCTGGGCCGTGTGGTCCCCTTCCAGCGGGGGGGGGGGGGTGTGGAGGGCGGTGCTGAGCCGTGCGGTCCCCTTCCAGCAGGGTGGGGGGGGGTGTGGAGGGCGGTGCTGAGCCGTGCGGTCCCCTTCCAGCAGGGGGGGGGTGGGGGGGGCCAGCACTGAGCCGTGCGGTTCCCTTCCATCAGGGGGGGGGTGGGGGGGTGGGGGGGCGGCACTGACCCATGCGGTTCTCCAGCAGCCGCTTTGTGCTGCCGACTTGCCATAACTCGGGTCTCTGATGTTTCTCCATTCAAGGGCCATAAATCCGATCGGAAGAAGAGGCGCCGCGGAGACAAAACCGAGGAGGTGGAAACGTCCGAGGCCGACGCTCAGAGCCCGGCGGAGCCCATCGAGGTCATCAAGGAGATTGTGGCTGAAGACGGCACCGTGATGACCATCAAGCAGGTGATCCCCGGCGAGGCCGCCCCTGCCAGCGAGGAGGAGGAGGAGGAGGAGGAGGAGGAAGCCGCCGGGCCGCAGGTGGAGCCCTCCCCCAGGTCCAGCGCCATGACCGCCGTCCGGCAGGGCGTCCTCTACGTGTACGGGGGAATGTTCGAGGTCGGTGACCGGCAGTTCACGCTCAATGACCTGTACAGCCTGGACCTGCACAAGATGGAGGAATGGAGAGTGCTGGTGGAGATGGATCCGAGTAAGTGATGGGTCTACACCTACCAGAGGGCGCCACACTCCAGATGCAGGGGGCCGGAGACCGCCACAGCTGCAGTAAGTGTCGTAACGTAGTAACGTCCGTTGTGTTTGGTGCAGAGACTCAGGAATGGTTGGGAGAGTCTGACTCTGAGGAGGAGGAAGGTGCGGAGGGAGGCGAGGAGGAGGATGACAGCGAGGAGGAGGAGGAGGAGGACGAGGACAGCGGTGAGTGCAGGGACTGATGATCGGCTGTAGACTTTGCTTTCTAATCTCCAACCCCGATTCCTCCACCAGACGAGGAGCAGCACCCCCCGGTGGAGCCGCAGGAGAGGTACTCCGACTACCTGCCCCGCACAGAACCGCACTGGATCCGCCTCGCTCGCGCCAACATGGGCGCCGAAGCCAAAGAGAAGAAAGTCCTGAAAGTGGCGCACGCCATGGCGAAGACCTTCTATGATTTTAGAGATAAATAGAACAATGGGGGGCGATGTGATAACCACAGAACTGCTGGACACTCCCAAACCCCCCCACCCCCAGAGGGGACAGTCCTGTATGTTTGGGCCTCATCAATGCGCTGGTAACTGCTGGACCCGGAGGCGTCCTCCATCCGGAAACTTAAAGGGGCCTTGACCTAATATTAAAAGCAAACTGTAAATTCCTTTACTCCGGCATCCGACAGTCCAGAAAGTTATTATTTCTGCAGAATGATGGTCTGAGGTCCGATAATCCGGCGCTGATGTCAGATTATAGGATGATTGGTATCGGGGCGTAGATTGTATATGACCGGGCGCTGATCATATACCCCCTCATTATATACAGAGCGGGGGAGGAGCAGCACCTGCCGGCAGCCGGTCTGATGCAACGTGGCATAACCGCCGCTCCCTGCGGACCGCACGCTGCCGACAGCCTCCCTGGTTTAACCCTTCCAGCTCTTCTCTGCCAGAAGTGATGAGTTATGCCATGTAATTGTCATTTCTGGTTCCACGATTGATAGTGTGACACTTTGCCTCCGGCGGCTGATGACGATGAAGGTCGGGGACCATTCCTTGGAAAGCAGAATAGACGTCGGCCATATCTGCGCTCCGTGTATTTCGTGACATCCTTCAGGTCGCTCCAAATGATACCTTCAGCCATGTTTCGCCCCCACCGGGGTCCGGCACCCACCAGTAATGTAGTTGGTAAGCCCACTCGCTTATTGGCCAATCACTTTTTTATTAAAGGGCCAGCGTCCGATCTGAGCACTAAATAATTGTAGCTTTCCAAAAACGTTCTCCTTTTTCTCTGCGCCTGCACGGGGGCATCACAAAGCCTCAACATTTGTCACAAGAGGCATTTTGCTCCTGCCCAGTTTCTTAAAAAGTAGGTGGGGCTTATCCAAAAGTGGGTGTGGTCACATAGTACGCCACTTCCCATCACATCCGCCGGACCCTCATTGCCTCCCACCATTTTTAAGACTTCTATCTGCTTGCATTGATCATAAAACCGGTCCTGATGCAGTGCCTCTCACAGCTGAGGGTTTGTTACAGTTGCATCCAGTCTACCCTCCCCCTCCTTTATGACAGATCTCTCCTGTCCTGGTTGTCTTGATTGGATACAGCTGTACCAAACCCTCTGCTGTGAGAAGTGCGGCACCATCAGTAAAACCCAGACGGACAAAATGTAGAGCAATATCCCCATGAAACGCCTCTCACACTGGAATAATGCGGGCGGTCCCAGCCTCGGATATGGACAGGATTTAGGCTCCTGAATATAATGGAACAAGAGTCCCGTTCACTGACAGCAAGCGGAGGACTTAAAGATGGTGAATGTAACAATAAGTACAGTGCCTTGCGAAAGTATTCAGCCCCTTGAATTTTTCACCCTTTTCCCACATTGCAGGCATCAAACATATAGATAAAATGTGAATGTTCTGGTGAAGAATCAACAAGTGGGACACAATTGTGAAGGTGAACGATATTTATTGCTTATTTTAAACCTTTTTATAAAAAATAAATAACTGAAAATTGGGGGTGCAATATTATTCATCCCCTGTAAGTGAATCCTTTGTAGCGCCCCCTTTTGCTGTGATTACAGCTGCAGTCTCTTGGGGGATGTGTCTATCAGTTTTGCACATGGAGAGACTGAAATTCTCGCCCATTCTTCCTTTGTACACAGCTGGAGCTGAGTGAGGGTGGATGGAGGCGTTTGTGAAAAGCAGTTTTCAGCTCTTTCCACAGATTCTCGATTGGGTTCAGGTCTGGACTGTGGCTTGGCTATTCTAACACCTGGATACGGTTATTTGTGAACCATTCTATTGTAGATTTTGCTTTATCTTTGGGATCATTGTCTTGTTGGAAGACAAATCTCAGTCCCAGTCTCAGGTCTTTTGCAGACTCCAACAGGTTTTCTTCAAGAATGGTCCTGTATTTGGCTCCATCCATCCTCCCATCAATTTTACTATCTTCCCTGTCCCTGCTGAAGAAAAGCAGGCCCAAACCATGATGCTGCCTCCACCATGTTTGACAGTGGGGATGGTGTGTTCAGGGTGATGAGCTGTGTTGCTTTTATCGTTTGGCATTGTGCCCTGATAGTGTGATTTTGGTTTCATCTGAGCAGAGCACCTTCTTCCACATGTTTGGTGTCTCCAGGGGCTTGTGGCAAACTTTAAACAACACTTTTTATGGATATCTTTGAGAAATGGCTTCTTCTTGCCACTCTTCTATAAAGGCCAGATTTGTGCAGTGTTGATTGTTGTGCTATGGACAGACTCTCCCACCTCAGCTGTAGATCTCTGCAGATCATCCAGAGGGATCATGGGCCTCTTGGCTGCATCTCTGATCAGTCTTCTCCTTGTGTGAGATGACAGTTTGGATGGAGGCCGGGTCTTGGTAGATTTGCAGTGGTATGATGCTCCTTCCATGTCAATATGATCGCTTGCACAGGGCTTCTGGGGATGTTTAAAGTTGTGGAATTCTTTTTGCAACCAAATCCGGCTTTAAACTTCTCCACAACAGTATCCTGGACCTGCCTGTTGTGTTCCTTGGTCTTCATGATGCTCTCTGTGCTTTACACAGAACACTGAGACTATCACAGAGCAGGGGCATTATACGGAGACTTGATTACACACAGGGGCTTATATTTATCATCATCAGTCATTTAGGACAACATTGGATCATTCAGAGATCCTCAATCAACTTCTGGAGGGAGTTTCTGCACTGAAAGTAAAGGGGATGAATAATATTACACGCCACAATTTTCAGATTATTCTAGCTATAAATTTCCTTCCTCTTCACAATTGTGTCACTTGTAGATTCTTCACCAGAACATTAACATTTTATCTTTATGTTTGAAGCCTGAAATGTGGGAAAAGGGTGAAAAATTCAAAGGGGCTGAATACTTTCGCAAGGCACTGTACATATTACAGAAAGACACTGAATGACGCACTCGGCTCTGCTACATATTATTATAAATGTAAGAGGGAAGATGCGGGGTCTGTAGTGTCTGCCTCCGCTGACACCGATGAGACGTCTCCTGAAACACTTCCCTTCCAAGTGGCTCCTTGATGATGGTTTCTCCAGATGAGAGCGTCTCCACCATCACCTCTAATCTCCAAAGAGGCTGGAGCCGAGCCCGGAGCGATGAGGACGCACTGGAGATTACTGAAGAGACCCCTCCACCCAAGACCCCGTCCTGTAATCACAAGTGACCTAAAGGACCAGCGATCACACGGGAGGGGCGGCTGTGCACGGGTAATGTGACCGCCAAACTGTGCATCTACCGCAAGATGTACAAACGGCGCCAGGAGGGATCACAAAATATGGTGACCAGAAAATGACCATATTGTACATAGGGGCAGTAGTATTTCTGTGTGTATACACTGTGTACCCCCCATATATATACTGTGGACTCCCCCAATATATACACTGTGGACTCCCCCAATATATACACTGTGAACCCCCCATATATACACTGGAGATGAACATTACTGAACATTGTGTGATCAGTTGCTTTTTTCAGAAATAATGTAATCTCCATTGATGACCATGCTCTGGTTTTGTGTAAGGGGTGCACCATGCCACCAGAGCAGGGTAAGGGGGGCACCATGCCACTAGAGCAGGGTAAGGGGTGCACCGTGCCACCAGAGCAGGGTAAGGGGCGCACCGTGCCACCAGAGCAGGGTAAGGGGCGCACCGTGCCACCAGAGCAGGGTAAGGGGCGCACCGTGCCACCAGAGCAGGGTAAGGGGCGCACCGTGCCACCAGAGCAGGGTAAGGGGCGCACCGTGCCACCAGAGCAGGGTAAGGGGCGCACCGTGCCACCAGAGCAGGGTAAGGGGCGCACCGTGCCACCAGAACAGGGTAAGGGGCGCACCGTGCCACCAGAACAGGGTAAGGGGCGCACTGTGCCACCAGAGCAGGGTAAGGGGCGCACCGTGCCACCAGAACAGGGTAAGGGGCGCACCGTGCCACCAGAACAGGGTAAGGGGCGCACCGTGCCACCAGAACAGGGTAAGGGGCGCACCGTGCCACCAGAGCAGGGTAAGGGATTTTGGTCCACTCGTCTTCCAGTCTCTTCCACAGTTCTTTGACTGTTCTGGGTTTCTTGGCCATAACTTTGTCACCAAGGTTTTTCCTGAGGTTTTCTATTGGGTTCAGATCAGGACTCTTGGCTGTGGCCATTTCATTGTTTCCAGGAGCTGCTTCCCCCGTTTTGCTGTGTGACAAGGGCATTGTCCTGCATGAAAATTGCTGCTGATTGAGTGATGGACACAAGTAAGGAGCCACTTGTGAAGACGGTTCTGATCCACACTTGCATTCACTCTATCATGTAGCTGTATGAGAGGTCCAACTCCTGCAGCAGAAAACATTCCCCAAACCATGACCCCTCCTCCACCACCTCTCACTGGCTTCTTAACACACTTTGGGTTCAGCCTTTTCACAATTTGTCGATGAACAGAATGTTTCCCATCAGACCCAAATAAATTAAACTTACTTTCATCAGTAAAATGACCTGCGGACACTTCTCCTCTGTCCACACAACATGCTCCTCACCAAAGAGGACTCTAGCCTTGTGATTCTTTCTGCTAATGAGAGGTTTGGTCACTGCAGAGTGGACTTTCAGTCCAAATGCTCTTACACATCGTGACCCTATATGACGAGACAGATCCTTACCCTGTTCAGTGCTGAAGTGGCGGCAATTCCAGCTGTAGTGTGGAAACGATTACCCATGGAGAGTCTCCGCATTATCCTTTCCTCTCTTGCATTTGTCTTTCGAGGGCGACCAGCCTTCTTGGGGAACTTGAAAGAGTTTGTGATGTTATAAAGATGCAATATTCTCAAAAATCACAGACTTGGAATGAACAACTTCTCTTGCTAAGGCTGATAAGAGTCACCCCTTTGGCCTTTATCTGTTCAACCTGCTGCTGGAGGCTTTCAGTCACTTTGGAATGGCACACTGAGTGCAAACTAGAAAGTTACATAGGGTTTGTAAGATAATTAAGGAAATTAGCACCAATAACTTGCAGGGATCTGAGTGTTCTCTAATTGTGATCCATGTTATTTTTCATTTATATTTTTATTATTTGCTTTACAATAAATTCAATTTATGAAATAAGCGGAAAATCTGGCGGATATAATCACAGAGGACGACGCAATGAGCGCAACATTTAGGAGATTGTGTGTTCTCTAATGTTCATCTCCAGTGTGTTGTGTGTATACATGGGGGGAGGGGCGCTGGTTTTGGGAGAAGGTTTCCTTGGTTTCTAATCCCGCAGATGATATTGGAGCGCTGCTCAGGTGGGAGAGATGTCATTTGTTTTTGGGGTCTCAGTTCCTTGATGCCGCCATTGTTACTGTACTCATGACCTTTTCTATGTTCTTAAGTGCATGAAAGTGAAATTCTTACCAGACATGCAAATAAAAGGTTAATATGGGCTGGTGGGGGGGAGGGGGGGGGGTCCAACTGTGACCCCCCCCAAACTATCAACCCTCATAAAAGACCTCAATAGTTAATGAATGTGCACAGCCATCATTGGGGTCAGCAGGAGACGGGATCAAGTCTGAAGAGATCCAGGACAGGAAACATGGTGGCTTCCTAGGATCTTGTAGATCAGTCTCTACGGTGGGGGCTGCAGCCAAAATCCGTGCAATGAAGCAATTTTTGGCCGAGGCGGCACAATGCACCTCGTGCCTCCGGTAATAGGAGAAAACATATGCAGAGTCGTGCGCCGATGGTCACAGGGAACTTTGCAGCACAAATTAACGGTGAAATGTTGGTTGTGAGCTGTAAAACTGGGGCAGAGCGGCCCCCTGAACTGCAGAGGGATGGGTGACCCAAATAGAAATGTTCTCACAGCTGGGGGTCTGTTACAATGTAGCAGCGAGGACAGCAAGCTGGAGTCCGGTGGGCGGTCTGTGATTGAGACGCCTCGTATGGGCTTAGTCATGACTGTAAATCACTACGCAGGACCGCCCACTGGACTCCTCCGCCAGTAATGAGCACACGTTCTGCTCCCTCCATCTGCCGATCCCACCGATTCACTGTGGAGTTCACGTGCGCAGGTTCAGACCTGGACATTGTTAGCACCTTTATCACTAGACCCAAATCCATGTACTGGGCCTGCTGTGCTGCGACTGATCCCCAGAACTGCACAGATCCTGAGGCTCCCGGCCTCCATAGAGGGTGATGGACTGAACTCCTGGCCGGGATCCGCAGCCCCTACCGGACATCAGCGGCTGCATCTATGAGGTGAGAGATAGTATAACCCAGTCTTGCAACAAATGGGGACACCTCAATCCCCGGAGAAGGGATCCAAGTGCGTACAGCTCAATCACACTGACTATAATCCGGGATATAACCCGAAAAAACCATGTCCCCAAAACATCCCCATCCAATGTGTAAGGGTTATATTCAAATTAATTCTAGATTTTGGTACTTAAATATATTATACTCCAGAGCTGCACTCACTATTCTGCTGGTGCAGTCACTCTGTACATACATTACTGATCCTGAGTTACCTCCTGTATTATACTCCAGAGCTGTGCTCACTATTCTGCTGGTGCAGTCACTGTGTACATACATTACATTACTGAACCTGAGTTACCTCCTGTATTATACTCCAGAGCTGTGCTCACTATTCTGCTGGTGCAGTCACTCTGTACATACATTACATTACTGATCCTGAGTTACCTCCTGTATTATACTCCAGAGCTGCACTCACTATTCTGCTGGTGCAGTCACTGTGTACATATATTACATTACTGATCCTGAGTTACCTCCTGTATTATACTCCAGAGCTGCACTCACTATTCTGCTGGTGCAGTCACTGTGCACATACATTACTGATCCGGAGTTACCTCCTGTATTACACTCCAGAGCTGCACTCACTATTCTGCTGGTGCAGTCACTGTGCACATACATTACTGATCCTGAGTTACCTCCTGTATTATACTCCAGAGCTGCACTCACTATTCTGCTGGTGCAGTCACTGTGTACATATATTACATTACTGATCCTGAGTTACCTCCTGTATTATACTCCAGAGCTGCACTCACTATTCTGCTGGTGCAGTCACTGTGCACATACATTACTGATCCTGAGTTACCTCCTGTATTACACTCCAGAGCTGCACTCACTATTCTGCTGGTGCAGTCACTGTGTACATACATTACTGATCCTGAGTTACCTCCTGTATTATACTCCAGAGCTGTACTCACTGTTCTGCTGGTGCAGTCACTGTGTACATACATTACTGATTTTGCGCTCTGGGAGTTTCCTCTTTACACCCCTCTCTGTATTATCTTCTGATTTTTGCTTTACAGGTGAAGATATTGAGGGTCGTCTTTACTTCATCTTGCCATTGATTCAATTAACGAACCAGCAGAATTGTGATTTCAGCTCTGGTGTATATTTAGTCATGTGACTGTTCAGATAGATATAAAGTCGTATCCTTGCCTCTTTTCAGAACTTGCAAGTCTAAATGAGAAACCACGGAGGACACGTCCAGGAAAGGGAGAGCCCCACGGAAACCGCCACCATTCCTTACAGCGCCCGGCCTAGACTGCTGCCCCCTACAGGCGGCCCCTGGAGTGTCCGCATTATGACCATTTGGAGACAGAAGACGCCTGGAATCTGCCGGAAAGAAACGTTGACGAGGGAGGACGGTCAATGTTCTGCAAATGTTTGCATTGCTAAAATGGTTTATTGAACAGACAGCGACACCTGATTGAGCGGAAGAGGATGATCAGAACATTAAAAGCGGCATGCAGCGGGGGCAGAACGCGGGACGTGGCCGAAACCCAAGAATCCTCGCGCTCCGGACGGGCGGCAGCAAGATTGTGCAATACCCTGCGGGGGCGGGGCGATGGCTGATGAGCCTGGACCGGGGGGAGGGGGGATGGACATTTTACTGGACTGAGGGCAAAAACACGGATCCTTCAAGGAAAACTCAAGAACAAGATCACGGGAAAAGCCCACCCAAAAGGCGCTACAATATGGGCAGAGCCTGACCCCACTGCAAGAGCGCGGGAAAACCCAGACCATATGGGCGGAGCCTGACCCCACAGCAAGAGCGCGGGAAAACCCCAGCCATATGGGCGGAGCCTGACCCCACAGCAAGAGCGCGGGAAAACCCAGACCATATGGGCGGAGCCTGACCCCACAGCAAGAGCGCGGGAAAACCCCAGCCATATGGGCGGAGCCTGACCCCACAGCAAGAGCGCGGGAAAACCCCAGCCATATGGGCGGAGCCTGACCCCACAGCAAGAGCGCGGGAAAACCCCAGCCATATGGGCGGAGCCTGACCCCACTGCAAGAGCGCGGGAAAACCCAGACCATATGGGCGGAGCCTGACCCCACAGCAAGAGCGCGGGAAAACCCCAGCCATATGGGCGGAGCCTGACCCCACAGCAAGAGCGCGGGAAAACCCCAGCCATATGGGCGGAGCCTGACCCTACTGCAAGAGCGCGGGAAAACCCAGACCATATGGGCGGAGCCTGACCCCACAGCAAGAGCGCGGGAAAACCCAGACCATATGGGCGGAGCCTGACCCCACAGCAAGAGCGCGGGAAAACCCCAGCCATATGGGCGGAGCCTGACCCCACTGCAAGAGCGTGAGAAAACCCCAGCCATATGGGCGGAGCCTGACCCCACAACAAGAGCATGGAAAATCCCCGTCCATATGGGCGGAGCCTGACCTCACAACAAGAGCGCGGGAAAACTCCAGCCATATGGGCAGAGCCTGACCCCACAGCAAGAGCGTGGGAAAACCCCAGCCATATGGGCGGAGCCTGACCCCACAGCAAGAGCGTGGGAAAACCCCAGCCATATGGGCGGAGCCTGACCCCACAGCAAGAGCGTGAGAAAACCCCAGCCATATGGGCGGAGCCTGACCCCACAACAAGAGCATGGAAAATCCCCGTCCATATGGGCGGAGCCTGACCTCACAACAAGAGCGCGGGAAAACTCCAGCCATATGGGCAGAGCCTGACCCTACAGCAAGAGCGTGGGAAAACCCCAGCCATATGGGCGGAGCCTGACCCCACTGCAAGAGCGCGGGAAAACCCAGACCATATGGGCGGAGCCTGACCCCACAGCAAGAGCGCGGGAAAACCCAGACCATATGGGCGGAGCCTGACCCCACAGCAAGAGCGCGGGAAAACCCCAGCCATATGGGCGGAGCCTGACCCCACTGCAAGAGCGTGGGAAAACCCCAGCCATATGGGCGGAGCCTGACCCCACAGCAAGAGCGTGGGAAAACCCCAGCCATATGGGCGGAGCCTGACCCCACAGCAAGAGCGTGGGAAAACCCCAGCCATATGGGCGGAGCCTGACCCCACAACAAGAGCATGGGAAAACCCTGGCCAAGAGCCGCTACAAAGTAGAACCCGTTACCATAACAACCTATTTTCTTTAAAAAGGAAAAGTCAGGCCAAAAAGTAACTTTTTTTTTCATCAATTTTTGAGTTGAATCTTTGATTATTTGGAGATTTGTGATTATTAAGGAATCACTTCCAGATCCCGATCAGTCCGGTAAAACGTCCGTCACCTTCTATAGAGAAAAGCAAAGTTCTCGCCCCATTTTCAATCGGCCGCAAAATATCAAAGAAGAATCAATTCTCTAAATATTCTCAAAAATGAGCAAAATCGATTCTCTCGAGGGGGCGACGGATCGGAGGAAGATTTTGCTGATCTCGGCCCCGGGTGAAATGACGACGGCTGAGAAATAAAACGTAACGATGGGTAAATCAGGCGGACGGCACAATCCTGGGGTGTGGACGAGGACGGACCCATTCCCAGGCAGAGGGTGCAGCGAGGGTGACCTCTGACCAGTAATGGCTCCTCCCATTGGACGGGGCAGAGACAGGGAAAAGTCTTTATTAACCCTTTACACGTGATTAACGCAACTGTCGGGGGAGGGGACGGACAGGTATAAAAATGTCATTATCTTTTGCATTCTCTCATGCCAAACAAGCAAGAAAAAAAAAAAAAAATTACCCCAAAACACATAAAAAAAATAAAAGACGTTACCCATGGGGGAGGGGAAAGGCAAACTGTGATTGTAACTGAATTCTTGTTCCTTTTTGGAAGAAAAAAAACAACAAAAATAACAAAAACATAAAATAAAGAATATTAAACGCAGAGGCTCAATCAGAAAATCAGCCGATGACGGAGCGACATTCCATTCCGGCTCCACAAGCAGCGGCCATTGTTCTACAGTTTGGTTTTTATGTTTTTTGTTTTTTTTTATTTTGACGTTTTATTGTTTTTTTTTTTCTCGTTTTTTTTTGCAAACGTTGGAGCAGTTCCGTCAAATGAAAAAGTGGATAAACAAAATGGCGACTCCGATGTTTAGCAAAATCACCATGACGACCAGGATGGGGGCGGAGCCCTGAAAGAAAGGAGAGGAGATGGTTAAAAGACTGAAGGAAAGTGCGGGGGAAATCGTGCAATTAATGGGATCTGACCCCTGGTGGCGCCCTCTAGTGGCCATCACCGGAGCTCAGCGATGGGACACGGATAATGGACCGTTCCAGTATAATAAGCAATTGTTAGTTAGGCGATTGCCTCGGATATTCTGCAGAGTACATGTATCCTGCCCTACCAGAGTCAGCAGACAAGTCTCCGCACGACTGACACATCCGACCTGGCACCATAGATGCCAATATATGCTGTGCCCGGCCCCCCATAGTCACCACCGGGAGGTGCAGCCTCCATACACTTCTATGGGCTGATAATGGCTGGGAGGCGTTCGGTGACTCCCTCTGTCAGTCCCAGCGCTGTCCATGGTGCTGAAGAGTCAGGGAACAGGCGAACCACGCCATCAGCCTCCTGTGATCCTGCCGCCCCGGCCTCCGCACACATCCTATCCTCCCCCAGCACTGCCGCCCCGGCCTCCGCACACATCCTATCCTCCCCCAGCACTGCCGCCCCGGCCTCCGCACACATCCTATCCCCCCCAGCACTGCCGCCCCGGCCTCCGCACACATCCTATCCCCCCCAGCACTGCCGCCCCGGCCTCCGCACACATCCTATCCCCCCCAGCACTGACGCCCCGGCCTCCGCACACATCCTATCTCCCCCCAGCACTGCCGCCCCGGCCTCCGCACACATCCTATCCCCCCCCAGCACTGCCGCCCCGGCCTCCGCACACATCCTATCCCCCCCCAGCACTGCCGCCCCGGCCTCCGCATACATCCTATCCCCCCCCCAGCACTGCCGCCCCGGCCTCCGCACACATCCTATCCCCCCCAGCACTGCCGCCCCGGCCTCCGCACACATCCTATCCCCCCCAGCACTGACGCCCCGGCCTCCGCACACATCCTAACCCCCCAGCACTGCCGCCCCGGCCTCCGCACACATCCTATCCCACCAGCACTGACGCCCCGGCCTCCGCACACATCCTATCCCCCCCCAGCACTGCCGCCCCGGCCTCTGCACACATCCTAACCCCCCAGCACTGCCGCCCCGGCCTCCGCACACATCCTTTCCCCCCCCAGCACTGCCGCCCCGGCCTCCGCACACATCCTTTCCCCCCCCAGCACTGCCGCCCCGGCCTCCGCACACATCCTTTCCCCCCCCAGCACTGCCGCCCCGGCCTCCGCACACATCCTATCCCCCCCCAGCACTGCCGCCACGGCCTCCGCACACATCCTTTCCCCCCCCAGCACTGCCGCCCCGGCCTCCGCACACATCCTATCCCCCCCCAGCACTGCCGCCCCGGCCTCCGCACACATCCTATCCCCCCCCAGCACTGCCGCCCCGGCCTCCGCACACATCCTATCCCCCCCAGCACTGCCGCCCCGGCCTCCGCACACATCCTATCCCCCCCAGCACTGACGCCCCGGCCTCCGCACACATCCTATCTCCCCCCAGCACTGCCGCCCCGGCCTCCGCACACATCCTATCCCCCCCCAGCACTGCCGCCCCGGCCTCCGCACACATCCTATCCCCCCCCAGCACTGCCGCCCCGGCCTCCGCATACATCCTATCCCCCCCCAGCACTGCCGCCCCGGCCTCCGCACACATCCTATCCCCCCCAGCACTGCCGCCCCGGCCTCCGCACACATCCTATCCCCCCAGCACTGCCGCCCCGACCTCCGCACACATCCTATCCCCCCCAGCACTGACGCCCCGGCCTCCGCACACATCCTATCCCCCCCCAGCACTGCCGCCCCGGCCTCCGCACACATCCTATCCCCCCCCAGCACTGCCGCCCCGGCCTCCGCACACATCCTATCCCCCCCCAGCACTGCCGCCCCGGCCTCCGCATACATCCTATCCCCCCCCAGCACTGCCGCCCCGGCCTCCGCACACATCCTATCCCCCCCAGCACTGCCGCCCCGGCCTCCGCACACATCCTATCCCCCCCAGCACTGACGCCCCGGCCTCCGCACACATCCTAACCCCCCAGCACTGCCGCCCCGGCCTCCGCACACATCCTATCCCACCAGCACTGACGCCCCGGCCTCCGCACACATCCTATCCCCCCCCAGCACTGCCGCCCCGGCCTCTGCACACATCCTAACCCCCCAGCACTGCCGCCCCGGCCTCCGCACACATCCTTTCCCCCCCCAGCACTGCCGCCCCGGCCTCCGCACACATCCTATCCCCCCCCAGCACTGCCGCCCCGGCCTCCGCACACATCCTTTCCCCCCCCAGCACTGCCGCCCCGGCCTCCGCACACATCCTATCCCCCCCCAGCACTGCCGCCCCGGCCTCCGCACACATCCTATCCCCCCCCAGCACTGCCGCCCCGGCCTCCGCACACATCCTATCCCCCCCCAGCACTGCCGCCCCGGCCTCCGCACACATCCTATCCCCCCCAGCACTGACGCCCCGGCTTCTGCACACATCCTATCCCCCCCAGCACTGACCCGAGACCCTCCACTGCAAGTGTAATACACGTGATGTCATCACATCGGACCCTCACTGCAGGGATCTTATATCTGTGATGTCATCACATCGTGCACAAGTCATGTGATCAGTGACATCACCGCTGCAAGAACAGAACCGTACATGATACAGAGAGCAAAGATAATGGAGACCCCCGTGTGATTAGTAATGGACCCCACTCCCCTGTGATTAGTCATGGATCTCCCTCCCCCTGTGATTAGTGATGGATCCCCCCTCCCCCTGTGATTAGTGATGGATTCCCCTCCCCCTGTGATTAGTGATGGATCCCCCCTCCCCCTGTGATTAGTCATGGATCCCCCTCCCCCTGTGATTAGTGATGGATTCCCCTCCCCCTGTGATTAGTGATGGATCCCCCCTCCCCCTGTGATTGGTGATGGATCCCCCTCCCCCTGTGATTAGTGATGGATCCCCCCTCCCCCTGTGATTAGTAATACATTGGCTCCCCCTCCCCCTGTGATTAGTGATGGATCCCCCCCGTGTGATTAGTAATGGATCCCCCTCCCCCTGTGATTGGTGATGGACCCCCCTGTGATTAGTGATGGATCCCCCCACCCCCTGTGATTAGTGATGGATCCCCCCACCCCCTGTGATTAGTGATGGATCCCCCCTCCCCCTGTGATTAGTGATGGATCCCCCCTCCCCCTGTGATTAGTAATACATTGGCTCCCCCTCCCCCTGTGATTAGTGATGGATCCCCCCCGTGTGATTAGTAATGGATCCCCCTCCTCCTGTGATTGGTGATGGACCCCCCTGTGATTAGTGATGGATCCCCCCTCCCCCTGTGATTAGTGATGGATCCCCCCTCCCCCTGTGATTGGTGATGGATCCCCCTCCCCCTGTGATTGGTGATGGATCCCCCCTCCCCCTGTGATTGGTGATGGATCCCCCCTCCCCCTGTGATTGGTGATGGATCCCCCCTCCCCCTGTGATTAGTGATGGATCCCCCTCCCCCTGTGATTAGTGATGGACCCCCTCCCCCTATGATTAGTGATGGATCCCCCCTCCCCCTGTGATTAGTGATGGATTCCCCCTCCCCCTGTGATTAGTGATGGATCCCCCCTCCCCCTGTGATTGGTGATGGATCCCCCTCCCCCTGTGATTGGTGATGGATCCCCCCTCCCCCTGTGATTAGTAATGGATCCCCCTCCCCCTGTGATTGGTGATGGACCCCCCTGTGATTAGTGATGGATCCCCCCACCCCCTGTGATTAGTGATGGATCCCCCCACCCCCTGTGATTAGTGATGGATCCCCCCTCCCCCTGTGATTAGTGATGGATCCCCCCTCCCCCTGTGATTAGTAATACATTGGCTCCCCCTCCCCCTGTGATTAGTGATGGATCCCCCCCGTGTGATTAGTAATGGATCCCCCTCCCCCTGTGATTGGTGATGGACCCCCCTGTGATTAGTGATGGATCCCCCCACCCCCTGTGATTAGTGATGGATCCCCCCACCCCCTGTGATTAGTGATGGATCCCCCCTCCCCCTGTGATTAGTGATGGATCCCCCCTCCCCCTGTGATTAGTGATGGATCCCCCCTCCCCCTGTGATTGGTGATGGATCCCCCTCCCCCTGTGATTGGTGATGGACCCCCCTGTGATTAGTGATGGATCCCCCCACCCCCTGTGATTGGTGATGGATCCCCCTCCCCCTGTGATTAGTGATGGATCCCCCCTCCCCCTGTGATTAGTGATGGATCCCCCCTCCCCCTGTGATTAGTAATACATTGGCTCCCCCTCCCCCTGTGATTAGTGATGGATCCCCCCCGTGTGATTAGTAATGGATCCCCCTCCCCCTGTGATTGGTGATGGACCCCCCTGTGATTAGTGATGGATCCCCCCACCCCCTGTGATTAGTGATGGATCCCCCCACCCCCTGTGATTAGTGATGGATCCCCCCTCCCCCTGTGATTAGTGATGGATCCCCCCTCCCCCTGTGATTAGTGATGGATCCCCCCTCCCCCTGTGATTGGTGATGGATCCCCCTCCCCCTGTGATTGGTGATGGACCCCCCTGTGATTAGTGATGGATCCCCCCACCCCCTGTGATTAGTGATGGATCCCCCCTCCCCCTGTGATTAGTGATGGATCCCCCCTCCCCCTGTGATTGGTGATGGATCCCCCTCCCCCTGTGATTAGTGATGGATCCCCCCTCCCCCTGTGATTAGTAATACATTGGCTCCCCCTCCCCCTGTGATTAGTGATGGATCCCCCCCGTGTGATTAGTAATGGATCCCCCTCCCCCTGTGATTGGTGATGGACCCCCCTGTGATTAGTGATGGATCCCCCCACCCCCTGTGATTAGTGATGGATCCCCCCACCCCCTGTGATTAGTGATGGATCCCCCCACCCCCTGTGATTAGTGATGGATCCCCCCTCCCCCTGTGATTAGTGATGGATCCCCCCTCCCCCTGTGATTAGTGATGGATCCCCCCTCCCCCTGTGATTGGTGATGGATCCCCCTCCCCCTGTGATTGGTGATGGATCCCCCCTCCCCCTGTGATTGGTGATGGATCCCCCCTCCCCCTGTGATTGGTGATGGATCCCCCCTCCCCCTGTGATTAGTGATGGATCCCCCTCCCCCTGTGATTAGTGATGGACCCCCTCCCCCTATGATTAGTGATGGATCCCCCCTCCCCCTGTGATTAGTGATGGATTCCCCCTCCCCCTGTGATTAGTGATGGATCCCCCCTCCCCCTGTGATTGGTGATGGATCCCCCTCCCCCTGTGATTGGTGATGGATCCCCCCTCCCCCTGTGATTGGTGATGGATCCCCCCTCCCCCTGTGATTAGTGATGGATCCCCCCTCCCCCTGTGATTGGTGATGGATCCCCCCTCCCCCTGTGATTAGTGATGGATCCCCCCTCCCCCTGTGATTAGTGATGGATCCCCCCTCCCCCTGTGATTAGTCATGGATCCCCCTCCCCCTGTGATTAGTGATGGATCCCCCTCCCCCTGTGATTAGTGATGGATCCCCCCTCCCCCTGTGATTGGTGATGGATCCCCCTCCTCCTGTGATTGGTGATGGATCCCCCCTCCCCCTGTGATTGGTGATGGATCCCCCTCCCCCTGTGATTGGTGATGGATCCCCCCTCCCCCTGGGATTGGTGATGGATCCCCCTTCCCCTGTGATTGGTGATGGATCCCCCTCCCCCTGTGATTAGTGATGGATCCCCCCTCCCCCTGGGATTGGTGATGGATCCCCCTCCCCCTGTGATTGGTGATGGATCCTCCCTCCCCCTGTGATTAGTGATGGATCCCCCCTCCCCCTGTGATTAGTGATGGATCCCCCCTCCCCCTGTGATTAGTGATGGATCCCCCCTCCCCCTGTGATTAGTGATGGATCCCCCCTCCCCCTGTGATTAGTGATGGATCCCCCCTCCCCCTGTGATTAGTGATGGATCCCCCCTCCCCCTGTGATTAGTAATACATTGGCTCCCCCTCCCCCTGTGATTAGTGATGGATCCCCCCCGTGTGATTAGTAATGGATCCCCCTCCCCCTGTGATTGGTGATGGACCCCCCTGTGATTAGTGATGGATCCCCCCACCCCCTGTGATTAGTGATGGATCCCCCCTCCCCCTGTGATTAGTGATGGATCCCCCCTCCCCCTGTGATTAGTCATGGATCCCCCTCCCCCTGTGATTAGTGATGGATCCCCCTCCCCCTGTGATTGGTGATGGATCCCCCTCCCCCTGTGATTGGTGATGGATCCCCCTCCCCCTGTGATTGGTGATGGATCCCCCTCCCCCTGTGATTGGTGATGGATCCCCCTCCCCCTGTGATTGGTGATGGATCCCCCTCCCCCTGTGATTAGTGATGGATCCCCCCTCCCCCTGTGATTGGTGATGGATCCCCCCTCCCCCTGTGATTGGTGATGGATCCCCCCTCCCCCTGTGATTAGTGATGGATCCCCCCTCCCCCTGTGATTAGTGATGGATCCCCCCTCCCCCTGTGATTGGTGATGGATCCCCCTCCCCCTGTGATTAGTGATGGATCCCCCCCTCCCCCTGTGATTGGTGATGGATCCCCCCTCCCCCTGTGATTAGTGATGGATCCCCCTCCCCCTGTGATTAGTGATGGACCCCCTCCCCCTATGATTAGTGATGGATCCCCCCTCCCCCTGTGATTAGTGATGGATTCCCCCTCCCCCTGTGATTAGTGATGGATCCCCCCTCCCCCTGTGATTAGTGATGGATCCCCCTCCCCCTGTGATTAGTGATGGATCCCCCCTCCCCCTGTGATTAGTCATGGATCCCCCTCCCCCTGTGATTAGTGATGGATCCCCCCTCCCCCTGTGATTGGTGATGGATCCCCCCT
The DNA here is from genome assembly GCF_048569485.1 of Anomaloglossus baeobatrachus. NCBI lineage: Eukaryota > Metazoa > Chordata > Amphibia > Anura > Aromobatidae > Anomaloglossus > Anomaloglossus baeobatrachus. Next base: position 209,498,931 of record NC_134362.1, read on the forward strand.
CCCCCTGTGATTGGTGATGGATCCCCCTCCCCCTGTGATTGGTGATGGATCCCCCCTCCCCCTGTGATTAGTGATGGATCCCCCCCTCCCCCTGTGATTAGTGATGGATCCCCCTTCCCCCTGTGATTGGTGATGGATCCCCCTCCCCCTGTGATTGGTGATGGATCCCCCTCCCCCTGTGATTGGTGATGGATCCCCCCTCCCCCTGTGATTAGTGATGGATCCCCCTCCCCCTGTGATTAGTGATGGATCCCCCTCCCCCTGTGATTGGTGATGGATCCCCCCTCCCCCTGTGATTAGTGATGGATCCCCCTCCCCCTGTGATTGGTGATGGATCCCCCTCCCCCTGTGATTGGTGATGGATCCCCCTCCCCCTGTGATTGGTGATGGATCCCCCCTCCCCCTGTGATTAGTGATGGATCCCCCCTCCCCCTGTGATTAGTGATGGATCCCCCTCCCCCTGTGATTGGTGATGGATCCCCCTCCCCCTGTGATTGGTGATGGATCCCCCTCCCCCTGTGATTAGTGATGGATCCCCCTCCCCCTGTGATTGGTGATGGATCCCCCTCCCCCTGTGATTGGTGATGGATCCCCCTCCCCCTGTGATTAGTGATAGATCCCCCCTCCCCCTGTGATTGGTGATGGATCCCCCTCCCCCTGTGATTGGTGATGGATCCCCCTCCCCCTGTGATTAGTGATACATTGGCTCCCCCTCCCCCGCTCATCCTCCTCTCAGCATTGGTCAGGTGACTGAGGGAAGCATAAGGAGTTGCCTAGCAACAGGATCCGGCTGCCAACCAGGAGCGGCAGAGTGATGGTCGCTGGCTCCATACGGCACCAGCACCGAGCGCACAGCGGCTGCGACACAGGAACGGCCCCGGGAGAGGCAGGAAGGCACATCAGGGGTTAATCCACGCTCCGATTTATGGTGATGGTAAAAGCCGAGGTGCTCCGATCCCCAAAATATGTATATATAGTGCGGTATATGATGTACACAGTGCGGTATGTGATGTGTATACAGAGCGGTATATGATGTATACACAGTGCGGTATGTGATGTACACAGTGCGGTATGTGATGTGTACAGTGCGGTATGTGATGTATACAGTGCGGTATGTGATGTGTACAGTGCGGTATGTGATGTGTACAGTGCGGTATGTGATGTGTACAGTGCGGTATGTGATGTATACAGTGCGGTATGTGATGTATACAGTGCGGTATGTGATGTATACAGTGCGGTATGTGATGTATACAGTGCGGTATGTGATGTGTACAGTGCGGTATGTGATGTGTACAGAGCGGTATGTGATGTATACAGTGCGGTATGTGATGTATACAGTGCGGTATGTGATGTGTACAGTGCGGTATGTGATGTATACAGTGCGGTATGTGATGTATACAGTGCGGTATGTGATGTATACAGTGCGGTATGTGATGTATACAGTGCGGTATGTGATGTATACAGTGCGGTATGTGATGTGTACAGTGCGGTATGTGATGTATACAGTGCGGTATGTGATGTGTACAGTGCGGTATGTGATGTATACAGTGCGGTATGTGATGTATACAGTGCGGTATGTGATGTATACAGTGCGGTATGTGATGTGTACAGTGCGGTATGTGATGTGTACAGTGCGGTATATGATGTATACAGTGCGGTATGTGATGTATACAGTGCGGTATGTGATGTATACAGTGCGGTATGTGATGTACACAGTGCGGTATGTGATGTACACAGTGCGGTATGTGATGTATACAGTGCGGTATGTGATGTATACAGTGCGGTATGTGATGTATACAGTGCGGTATGTGATGTATACACAGTGCGGTATGTGATGTATACAGTGCGGTATGTGATGTGTACAGTGCGGTATGTGATGTACACAGTGCGGTATGTGATGTGTACAGTGCGGTATGTGATGTATACAGTGCGGTATGTGATGTATACAGTGCGGTATGTGATGTATACAGTGCGGTATGTGATGTATACAGTGCGGTATGTGATGTATACAGTGCGGTATGTGATGTATACAGTGCGGTATGTGATGTATACAGTGCGGTATGTGATGTATACACAGTGCGGTATATGATGTATACAGTGCGGTATATGATGTATACAGTGCGGTATGTGATGTATACAGTGCGGTATGTGATGTACACAGTGCGGTATGTGATGTATACAGTGCGGTATGTGATGTGTACAGTGCGGTATGTGATGTATACAGTGCGGTATATGATGTATACAGTGCGGTATATGATGTATACACAGTGCGGTATGTGATGTACACAGTGCGGTATGTGATGTACACAGTGCGGTATGTGATGTACACACAGTACGGTATGTGATGTATACAGTGCGGTATGCGATGTGTACAGTGCGGTATATGATGTATACAGTGCGGTATGTGATGTATACACAGTGCGGTATGTGATGTATACAGTGCGGTATGTGATGTATACAGTGCGGTATATGATGTATACAGTGCGGTATGTGATGTATACAGTGCGGTATGTGATGTACACAGTGCGGTATGTGATGTGTACAGTGCGGTATATGATGTGTACAGTGCGGTATGTGATGTATACACAGTGCGGTATGTGATGTATACAGTGCGGTATATGATGTATACAGTGCGGTATGTGATGTATACAGTGCGGTATGTGATGTATACAGTGCGGTATGTGATGTATACAGTGCGGTATATGATGTATACAGTGCGGTATGTGATGTATACAGTGCGGTATGTGATGTATACAGTGCGGTATGTGATGTATACACAGTGCGGTATGTGATGTATACAGTGCGGTATGTGATGTATACAGTGCGGTATGTGATGTACACAGTGCGGTATGTGATGTGTACAGTGCGGTATATGATGTGTACAGTGCAGTATGTGATGTATACAGTGCGGTATGTGATGTATACAGTGCGGTATATGATGTATACAGTGCGGTATGTGATGTATACAGTGCGGTATGTGATGTATACACAGTGCGGTATGTGATGTATACAGTGTGGTATGTGATGTATACAGTGCGGTATGTGATGTATACAGTGCGGTATGTGATGTATACAGTGCGGTATGTGATGTATACAGTGCGGTATGTGATGTATACACAGTGCGGTATGTGATGTATACAGTGCGGTATGTGATGTACACAGTGCGGTATGTGATGTACACACAGTGCGGTATGTGATGTATACAGTGCGGTATGCGATGTGTACAGTGCGGTATATGATGTATACAGTGCGGTATGTGATGTATACACAGTGCGGTATGTGATGTATACAGTGCGGTATGTGATGTATACAGTGCGGTATGTGATGTATACAGTGCGGTATGTGATGTACACAGTGCGGTATGTGATGTACACAGTGCGGTATGTGATGTATACAGTGCGGTATATGATGTATACAGTGCGGTATGTGATGTATACACAGTGCGGTATGTGATGTATACACAGTGCGGTATGTGATGTATACAGTGCGGTATGTGATGTATACAGTGCGGTATGTGATGTATACAGTGCGGTATGTGATGTATACAGTGCGGTATGTGATGTATACACAGTGCGGTATGTGATGTATACAGTGCGGTATGTGATGTATACAGTGCGGTATGTGATGTACACAGTGCGGTATGTGATGTACACAGTGCGGTATGTGATGTACACACAGTACGGTATGTGATGTATACAGTGCGGTATGCGATGTGTACAGTGCGGTATATGATGTATACAGTGCGGTATGTGATGTATACACAGTGCGGTATGTGATGTATACAGTGCGGTATGTGATGTATACAGTGCGGTATATGATGTATACAGTGCGGTATGTGATGTACACAGTGCGGTATGTGATGTATACAGTGCGGTATGTGATGTGTACAGTGCGGTATGTGATGTGTACAGTGCGGTATGTGATGTGTACAGTGCGGTATGTGATGTGTACAGTGCGGTATGTGATGTGTACAGTGCGGTATGTGATGTATACAGTGCGGTATATGATGTATACAGTGCGGTATGTGATGTACACAGTGCGGTATGTGATGTATACAGTGCGGTATGTGATGTGTACAGTGCGGTATGTGATGTGTACAGTGCGGTATGTGATGTGTACAGTGCGGTATGTGATGTGTACAGTGCGGTATATGATGTGTATACAGTGCTGTATGTGATGTGTATACAATGCGGTATGTGATGTGTACAGTGCGGTATATGATGTATACAGTGCGGTATGTGATGTGTACAGTGCGGTATGTGATGTGTATACAGTGCGGTATATGATGTATACAGTGCGGTATGTGATATATACAGTGCGGTATATGATGTATACACAGTGCGGTATGTGATGTACACAGTGCGGTATGTGATTTGTACACAGTGCGGTATGTGATGTGTACAGTGCGGTATGTGATGTGTACAGTGCGGTACGTGATGTACACAGTGCGGTATGTGATGTACACAGTGCGGTATGTGATGTACACAGTGCGGTATGTGATTTGTACACAGTGCGGTATGTGATTTGTACACAGTGCGGTATGTGATGTACACAGTGCGGTATGTGATTTGTACACAGTGCGGTATGTGATTTGTACACAGTGCGGTATGTGATTTGTACACAGTGCGGTATGTGATTTGCACACAGTGCGGTATGTGATGTATACAGTGCGCTTTGTGATGTACACAGTGCGGTATGTGATGTACACAGTGCGCTTTGTGATGTACACAGTGCGGTATGTGATGTACACAGTGCGGTATGTGATGTACACAGTGCGGTATGTGATTTGTACACAGTGCGGTATGTGATTTGTACACAGTGCGGTATGTGATGTACACAGTGCGGTATGTGATTTGTACACAGTGCGGTATGTGATTTGTACACAGTGCGGTATGTGATTTGTACACAGTGCGGTATGTGATTTGCACACAGTGCGGTATGTGATGTATACAGTGTGGTATGTGATGTATACAGTGCGGTATGTGATGTAGACAGTGCGGTATGTGATGTGTATACATTGCGGTATGTGATGTGTACAGTGCGGTATGTGATGTGTACAGTGTGGTATGTGATGTGTACAGTGCGGTATGTGATGTATACAGTGCGGTATAGGATGTATATACAGAGCGGTATGTGATGTATACAGTGCGGTATATGATGTATACACAGTGCGGTATGTGATGTATACAGTGCGGTATGTGATGTGTACAGAGCAGGATGTGATGTGTACAGAGCGGTATGTGATGTATACAGTGCGGTATGTGATGTGTACAGAGCGGTATGTGATGTGTACAGAGCAGGATGTGATGTGTACAGAGCGGTATGTGATGTATACAGTGCGGTATGTGATGTGTACAGTGCGGTATGTGATGTGTACAGTGTGGTATGTGATGTGTACAGTGCGGTATGTGATGTGTACAGTGTGGTATGTGATGTGTACAGTGCGGTATGTGATGTATACAGTGCGGTATAGGATGTATATACAGAGCGGTATGTGATGTGTACAGAGCGGTATGTGATGTGTACAGAGCAGGATGTGATGTGTACAGAGCGGTATGTGATGTATACAGTGCGGTATGTGATGTGTATTGTGCGGTATGTGATGTGTACAGTGCGGTATGTGATGTGTACAGTGCGGTATGTGATGTGTACAGTGCGGTATGTGATGTGTACAGTGTGGTATGTGATGTGTACAGTGCGGTATGTGATGTGTACAGTGTGGTATGTGATGTGTACAGTGCGGTATGTGATGTATACAGTGCGGTATAGGATGTATATACAGAGCGGTATGTGATGTGTACAGAGCGGTATGTGATGTGTACAGAGCAGGATGTGATGTGTACAGAGCGGTATGTGATGTATACAGTGCGGTATGTGATGTGTATTGTGCGGTATGTGATGTGTACAGTGCGGTATGTGATGTGTACAGAGCGGTATGTGATGTATACAGTGCGGTATGTGATGTACACAGTGCGGTATGTGATGTACACAGTGCGGTATGTGATGTGTACAGTGCGGTATGTGATGTGTACAGTGCGGTATGTGATGTGTACAGTGCGGTATGTGATGTGTATAAAGTGCGGTATGTGATGTGTACAGTGCGGTATATGATGTATACAGTGCGGTATGTGATGTGTACAGTGCGGTATGTGATTTGTACACAGTGCGGTATGTGATTTGTACACAGTGCGGTATGTGATGAATACAGTGTGGTATGTGATGTAGACAGTGCGGTATGTGATGTAGACAGTGCGGTATGTGATGTATACACAGTGCGGTATGTGATGTATACAGTGCGGTATGTGATGTAGACAGTGCGGTATGTGATGTAGACAGTGCGCTATGTGATGTATACACGGAAGTATATGTGTACATGGGGCAGCGCTATATGTACATAGGGGTATCATGTGTACATGGTGCAGTGCGGTATGATATAAATACTTAGGGTGGGGGGTATGATATATGTACACGGTGCTGTATATGTCTACACAGGGCAGTATGGTATGAGATTATATATATATACACACACACACACACACACACACACACACAGGGCAGAGGGTATGATACATGTACACAGAGCTCTCTAGTGTATGTGTACACAGTGCATTATATGTGTACACGGGGCAGTGCGGTATGATATATATATACACATATATACACAGAGCAGGGAATTTGATATATGTTCACAGTGCTGTATATGTCTACACGGGGCAGTACGATATCATATATATATATATATATACACACATACACAGGGCAGGGGGTATGATACATGTACACAGAGCTCTCTAGTGTATGTGTACACAGTGCGGTATACGTGTACACGGGGCAGTGCGGTATGATATATGTACACAGGGCAGTGCAGTATATGTCTACAGTGCGACATTACATGTGTATTATGCGGTATGTAGTGTTCATAGCATCATGGGTGGATGTAGAACAGCAGAGGCTGTTGCAGATCATACTGATCAGCGGGTGATTTACATGGGACTGCAGGCAGACCTAGTGCAGCACTGTGCTGTTACTTTGGGTGGGGGGGCTGCCTCACTGTTTGGGGGTCTCATTAGCACACACATTTTGCGCACCTGGCGGTTGGCGAGGGTCTTACCGTGGGTTTGAGCTCAGTCGTGTTCTCCTCGTCGGATTCTAGTGCAACAGGTAAAGATTTCTGTGGTGGGGAAAGGGTTAAATCTCGCCGCAGGAGCCGCGATTCGCCCTTCTCCCCAAACCGCAGCGTCTCCAGTTTCTGCACGGTGGGCTCAGCAGCAGCTGCCGGCCGCAAGTTCTCCTTGTTCTGAGGTTTGGAGCGCAGTCTCTGGACCCCGTACATGCGCTCCTCCAGGCGGTGGCCCTCGGCCGGGCTCCGGGGCCCCGCTTTGCTGTAGTGTCTTTTTTGGGTGTGAATCTCTTGCATATAAGAATCCATCCTCTTCAGCGGCTTCATCTCCATCTCGTAGTTGCTGAGCTTCTCCTCGTCCACCTCCAGGAGCTTGTTCCCGCCCGGGCTGTGGTTGTGGGTCCTGTGGGAAGTCCAGGATACGGTGGTCGGGGTGTCGGACCACCGCTCTCGTGGCTTGTGGTTGGAAACCAGGTGTTTGTGGCCGCTGCTCTTCATCATGAGCTCTTCTGGGATGGAGCAAGGTCCCAGAGGGTTCCCCGCCACCATCCCGACTCTGCTCCCACCGACCTCCACCCAGCTGTTGGGTCTGACATAGTCCCCGGCCCGACCCTCCAGCAACATCTGAATGTCCCCTCCCCGGTCCTCGTCCACAGACAACTGTCGGGAGAAGTGGGCGCTCTTATTCCTGGACTTGGGTGCGGGCTGTGGTGGGGTGGACGGGGGGCTGCACAGGGGGCTTCTCATGGGGCTGTCGTCTGGCGTCACGTCGGACGGCGTGGTCCCTTTCCTGTACAGTTCGGGGCTGTCCTGCTGCGGCGGCGTCTCCGTTGAGATGACCTCGATGTCGTCACACGAGTTCTGATGTTTTGGCCTCTGGCACTTTAGCCCTAAACACGGAAAATCAGAAAACAAGAGAGTTACCACTGATGGCGGCATAAACCGGCCGCGGGGGGCTTATACATTATATGGCGCTGTCCTAATAATCTGGGACTGGAGGGGGTCACATGACACAGATACCTCCCTGACGGGGGCTCAGGCCTTCCCCTGAGGGTCCGCAAACTATTCTTTGCCCCCTCTCCCCGGATGAAATCACTTTGGTGGCGGGCGCTGCGGCACAGATTCCAGGCTTCTCAGTTACACTATCCCCGCGCTGACACTGTAGCTCATAAATTATGGACGCCCGCTTGCTGCAATTACAGTCACAGAGCGCCGACTACTCCTCACCGGGACTACGCTCCTCATTGGGACTACTCTCCTCACCGGGACTACGCTCCTCACCGGGACTACTCTCCTCACCGGGACTACGCTCCTCACCGGGACTACGCTCCTCACCGGGACTACGTTCCTCACCGGGACTACCCTCCTCACCGGGACTACCCTCCTCACCGGGACTACTCTCCTCACCGGGACTACTCTCCTCACCGGGACTACTCTCCTCACCGGGACTCACCGCTTTGCCCTTAGAATCAATATAAATGAGAAATAGCAGCAAGAAAAGAAGAAAACGTCCAAATGCCTCCCGCCCGGACCCCGCAGCCGCCGCCTGTAGCCTCTCCCTTCCAGACCCCTCAGCCGCTTGTAACTTCCCCCATCTGAACCCCTCAGCCGCCTGTAACCTCCCCCACAGCTGACTGTAACCTCCACAGTCCAGATCCCGCAGCAGCCTGTAACCTCCCCCGACCGGAACCCTCAGTTGCCCATAACCTCCAGTGACCCCTCGTATAACAGCCACCGGTAACCTCCAGTGACCCCTCATATAACAGCCGCCTGTAACCTCCAGTGACCGCTCCTATAGCAGCCACCTGTAACCTCTAGTGACCCCTCATACAACAGCCGCCTGTAACCTCCAGTGACCTCTCATTTAACAGCCGCCTGTAACCTCCAGTGACCCCTCATATAACAGCCGCCTGTAACCTCCAGTGACCCCTCATATTACAACCGCCTGTAACCTCCAGTGACCCCTCCTATAGCAGCCACCTTTAAACTCTAGTGAAACGTCATACAACAGCCGCCTGTAACCTCCAGTGACCCCTCATATTACAGCCGCCTGTAACCTCCAGTGACCTCTCATATAACAGCCGCCTGTAACCTCCAGCGGCCCCTCATATAACAGCCGCCTGTAACCTCCAGTGACCTCTCATTTAACAGCCGCCTGTAACCTCCAGTGACCCCTCATATAACAGCCGCCTGTAACCTCCAGTGACCCCTCATATTACAACCGCCTGTAACCTCCAGTGACCCCTCCTATAGCAGCCACCTTTAAACTCTAGTGAAACGTCATACAACAGCCGCCTGTAACCTCCAGTGACCCCTCATATTACAGCCGCCTGTAACCTCCAGTGACCTCTCATATAACAGCCGCCTGTAACCTCCAGCGGCCCCTCATATAACAGCCGCCTGTAACCTCCAGTGACCCCTCATATAACAGCCGCCTGTAAACTCCAGCAGCCCCCTCATATAAAAGCCACCTGTAATCTCCAGTGACGCCTCATATAACAGCCGCCTGTAACCTCCAGTGACCCCCTCATATAACAGCCGCCTGTAACCTCCAGTGACCCCTCCTATAGCAGCCGCCTGTAATCTCCAGTGACGCCTCATATAACAGCCGCCTGTAACCTCCAGTGACCCTTCATATTACAGCCGCCTGTAACCTCCAGTGACCCCTCATATTACAGCCGCCTGTAACATCCAGTCACCCCTCAGATAAAAGCCGCCTGTAAGCTCCAGTGACCCCTCATGTAACAGCCGCCTGTAACTTCCAGTGACCCCTCATATAAAAGCCGCCTGTAATCTCCAGTGACCCCTCGTATAACAGCCACCTGTAACCTCCAGTGACCCCTCATATAACAGCCGCCTGTAACCTCCAGTGACCCCTCCTATAGCAGCCGCCTGTAACCTCTAGTGACCCCTCATACAACAGCCGCCTGTAACCTCGAGTGACCTCTCATATAACAGCTGGCTGTAACTTCCAGTGACCCCTCATATTACAGCCGCCTGTAAACTCCAGCAGCCCCCTCATATAAAAGCCGCCAGTAATCTCCAGTGACGCCTCATATAACAGCCGCGCCGCCTGTAACCTCCAGTGACCCCTCATATAACAGCCGCCTGTAACCTCCAGTGACCTCTCATATAACAGCCGCCTGTAACCTCCAGTGACCCCTCATATTACAGCCACCTGTAACCTCCAGTGACCCCTCATATTACAGCCGCCTGTAACCTCCAGTGACCCCTCCCATAGCAGCCACCTGTAACCTGTAGTGACCCCTCAAACAACAGCCACCTGTAACCTCCAGTGACCTCTCATATAACAGCCGCCTGTAACCTCCAGTGACCCCTCATATTACAGCCGCCTGTAACCTCCAGTGACCCCTCATATTACAACCGCCTGTAACGTCCAGCGGCCCCTCATATAACAGCCTCCTGAAACCTCCAGTGACCCCTCATATTACAGCCGCCTGTAACCTCCAGTGACCCCTACTATAGCAGCCACCTGTAACCTCTAGTGACCCCTCATACAACAGCCGCCTGTAACCTCCAGTGACCTCTCATATAACAGCCGCCTGTAACCTCCAGCGACCCCTCATATTACAGCCGCTTGTAACCTCCAGCGACCCCTCATATTACATCCGCCTGTAAACTCCAGCAGCCCCCTCATATAAAAGCCGCCTGTAATCTCCAGTGACGCCTCATATAACAACCGCGCCGCCTGTAACCTCCAGTGACCCCTCATATTACAGCCGCCTGTAACCTCCAGTGACCTCTCCTATAGCAGCCGCCTGTAATCTCCAGTGACGCCTCATATAACAGCCGCCTGTAACCTCCAGAGACCCTTCATATTACAGCCGCCTGTAACCTCCAGTGACCCCTCATATAACATCCACCTGTAATCTCCAGTGACCCTTCATATTACAGCCACCTGTAACCTCCAGTGACCCCTCATATAACAGCCGCCTGTAACCTCCAGTGACCCCTCATATAACAGCCGCCTGTAACCTCCAGTGACTCCTCATATAACAGCCGCCTGTAACCTCCAGTGACCCCTCATATAACAGCCGCCTGTAACCTCCAGCAGCCCCTCATATAACAGCGGCCTGTAATCTCCAGTGACCCCTCATATTACAGCCGCCTGTAAATTCCAGTGACCCCTCATATAAAAGCCGCCTGTAATCTCCAGTGACCCCTCATATAGCAGCCGCCTGTAACCTCCAGTGACCCCTCATCTAACAGCTGCCTGTAACCTCCAGTGACCTCTCATATAACAGCCGCCTGTAATCTCCAGCGACCCCTCATATAACAGCCACCTGTAACCTCCAGTGACCCCTCGTATAACAGCCGCCTGTAACCTCCAGTGACCTCTCATATAATAGCCGCCTGTAACCTCCAGTGACTCCTCCAATAGCAGCCGCCTGTTATCTCCAGTGACCCCTCATATAACAGCTGCCTGTAATCTCCAGTGACCCCTCATATAACAGCCGCCTGTAACTTCCAGTGACGCCTCATATTACAGCCGCCTGTAACCTCCAGCAGCCCCTCATATAACAGCTGCCTGTAACCTCCAGCGATCCCTCATATAACAGCCGCCTGTAACCTCTAGCGGCCCCTCATAAAACAGCCGCCTGTAACCTCCAGTGACTCCTCATATAACAGCCGCCTGTAACCTCCAGTGACCCCTCATATAACAGCAGCCTGTAACCTCCAGCGGCCCCTCATATAACAGCTGCCTGTAATTTCCAGTGACCCCTCATATTACAGCCGCCTGTAACTTCCAGTGACCCCTCATAAAAAAGCCGCCTGTAATCTCCAGTGACCCCTAATATAGCAGCCGCCTGTAACCTCCAGTGACCCCTCATATAACAGCTGCCTGTAACCTCCAGTGACCCCTCATATAACAGCCACCTGTAACCTCCAGTGACCCCTCGTATAACAGCCGCCTGTAACCTCCAGTGACCTCTCATATAACAGCCGCCTGTAACCTCCAGTGACTCCTCCTATAGCAGCCACCTGTAACCTCTAGTGACCCCTCATACAACAGCCGCCTGTAACCTCCAGCGACCCCTCATATTACAGCAGCTTGTAACCTCCAGCAACCCCTCATATACCAGCTGCCTGTAAACACCAGCAGCCCCTCATATAAAAGCCGCCTGTAATCTCCAGTGACCCCTCATATAACAGCTGCCTGTAATCTCCAGTGACCCCTCATATAACAGCCGGCTGTAACTTTCAGTGACCCCTCATATAACAGCCGCCTGTAACTTCCAGCGATCCCTCATATAACAGCCGCCTGTAACCTCTAGCGGCCCCTCATATAAAAGCCGCCTGTAATCTCCAGTGACGCCTCATATAACAGCCGCCTGTAACCTCCAGTGACCCCTCATATAACAGCCGCCTGTAACTTTCAGTGACCCCTCATATAAGAGCCACCTGTAACCTCTAGTGACCCCTCATACAACAGCCACTTGTAACCTCCAGCGACCCCTCATATAACAGCCGCCTGTAAACTCCAGCAGCCCCCTCATATAAAAGCCGCCTGTAATCTCCAGTGACACCTCATATAACACCCACCTGTAACCTCCAGTGACCCATCATATAACAGCCGCCTGTAACCTCTAGTGACCCCTCATACAACAGCCACCTGTAACCTCCAGTGACCCCTCATAACAGCCGCCTGTAACCTCCAGTGACCCCTCATATAACAGCCTCCTGTAAACTCCAGTGACCCCTCATATTACAGCCGCCTGTAACTTCCAGTGACCCCTCATATTACAGCCGCCTGAAACTTCCAGTGACCCCTCATATAAAAACCGCCTGTAATCTCCAGTGACCCCTCATATAGCAGCCGCCTGAAACCTCCAGTGACCCCTCATATAACAGCTGCCTGTAACCTCCAGTGACCCCTCATATAACAGCCGCCTGTAACCTCCAGTGACCTCTCATATAACAGCCGCCTGTAACCTCCAGTGACTCCTCCAATAGCAGCCACCTGTAACCTCTAGTGACCCCTCATACAACAGCCGCCTGTAACCTCCAGTGACCTCTCATATAACAGCCGCCTGTAACCTCCAGTGACTCCTCCAATAGCAGCCACCTGTAACCTCTAGTGACCCCTCATACAACAGCCGCCTGTAACCTCCAGTGACCCCTCATATACCAGCCGCCTGTAAACACCAGCAGCCCCTCATATAAAAGCCGCCTGTAATCTCCAGTGACCCCTCATATAACAGCTGCCTGTAATCTCCAGTGACCCCTCATATAACAGCCGGCTGTAACTTTCAGTGACCCCTCATATAACAGCCGCCTGTAACTTCCAGTGACCCCTCATATTACAGCCGCCTGTAACCTCCAGCAGCCCCTCATATAACAGACGCCTGAAACCTCCAGTGACCCCTCATAACAGCTGCCTGTAACCTCCAGCGATCCCTCATATAACAGCCGCCTGTAACCTCTAGCGGCCCCTCATATAACAGCCGCCTGTAACCTCCAGTGACCCCTCATATAACAGCAGCCTGTAACCTCCAGCGGCCCCTCATATAACAGCTGCCTGTAATCTCCAGTGACCCCTCATATAACAGCCGCCTGTAACCTCCAGTGACCTCTCATATAACAGCCGCCTGTAACCTCCAGTGACTCCTCCTATAGCAGCCACCTGTAACCTCTAGTGACCCCTCATACAACAGCCGCCTGTAACCTCCAGCGACCCCTCATATTACAGCAGCTTGTAACCTCCAGTGACTCCTCCTATAGCAGCCGCCAGTAACCTCTAGCGGCCCCTCATATAACAGCCGCCTGTAACCTCCAGTGACCCCTCATATAAAAGCCGCCTGTAATCTCCAGTGACCCCTCATATAACAGCCGCCTGTAACTTTCAGTGACCCCTCATATAAGAGCCACCTGTAACCTCTAGTAACCCCTCATACAACAGCCACTTGTAACCTCCAGCGACCCCTCATACAACAGCCACTTGTAACCTCCAGCGACCCCTCATATAACAGCCGCCTGTAATCTCCAGTGACCCCTCATATAACAGCCGCCTGTAACCTCTAGTGACCCCTCATACAACAGCCGCCTGTAAACTCCAGTGACCCCTCATATAACAGCCGCCTGTAACATCCAGCGGCCCCTAATACAACAGCCGCCTGTAACCTCCAGTGACCCCTCATATAACAGCCGCCTGTAAACTCCAGTGACCCCTCATATTACAGCCGCCTGTAACTTCCAGTGACCCCTCATATTACAGCCGCTTGTAACTTCCAGTGACCCCTCATATTACAGCCGCCTGTAACCTCCAGCAGCCCCTCATATAACAGCCGCCTGTAACCTCCAGCGGCCCATCATATAACAGCTGCCTGTAACCTCCAGTGACCCCTCACATTACAGCCGCCTGTAACCTCCAGTGACTCCTCATATAACAGCCACCTGTAAACTCCAGCAGCCCCCTCATATAAAAGCCGCCTGTAACCTCTAGGGACTCCTCATACAACAGCCGCTTGTAACCTCCAGCGACCCCTCATATAACAGCCGCCTGTAAACTCCAGCAGCCCCCTCATATAAAAGCCGCCTGTAACCTCTGGTAACCCCTCATATAACAGCCGCCTGTAACCTCCAGTGACCCTTCATATTACAGCCCCCTGTAACTTTCAGTGACCCCTCATATAACAGCCACCTGTAACCTCCAGTGACCCCTCATATAAGAGCCACCTGTAACCTCCAGTGACCCCTCATATAACAGCTGTCTGTAATCTCCAGTGACCCCTCATATAACAGCCGCCTGTAACCTCCAGTGACTCCTCATATTACAGCCGCCTATAACTTCCAGTGACCCCTCATATAAAAGCCACCTGTAATCTCCAGTGACCCCTCGTAAAGCAACCGCCTGTAACCTCCAGTGACCCCTCATAACAGCCGCCTGTAATCTCCAGCGACCCCTCATATAACAGCCGCCTGTAACCTCCAGTGACCCCTCATACAACAGCCGCCTAGAATCTCCAGCGACCCCTCATATAACAGCCGCCTGTAATCTCCAGCGACCCCTCATACAACAGCCGCCCGTAACCTCCAGCGGCCCCTCATACAACAGCCGCCTGTAACCTCTAGTGACCCCTCATACAACAGCCGCCTGTAACCTCCAGTGACCCCTCATATAACAGCCGCCTGTAACATCCAGCGGCCCCTCATACAACAGCCGCCTGTAACCTCCAGTGACCACTCATATAACAGCCGCCTGTAAACTCCAGTGACTCCTCATATTACAGCCGCCTGTAACTTCCAGTGACCCCTCATATTACAGCCGCTTGTAACTTCCAGTGACCCCTCATATTACAGCCGCCTGTAACCTCCAGCAGCCCCTCATATAACAGCCGCCTGTAACCTCCAGCGGCCCCTCATATAACAGCTGCCTGTAACCTCCAGTGACCCCTCATAACAGCTGCCTGTAACCTCTAGGGACTCCTCATACAACAGCCGCTTGTAACCTCCAGCGACCCCTCATATAACAGCCGCCTGTAAACTCCAGCAGCCCCCTCATATAAAAGCCGCCTGTAACCTCTGGTAACCCCTCATATAACAGCCGCCTGTAACCTCCAGTGACCCTTTCAGTGACCCCTCATATAACAGCCACCTGTAACCTCCAGTGACCCCTCATACAACAGCCACTTGTAACCTCCAGCGACCCCTCATACAACAGCCACTTGTAACCTCCAGCGACCCCTCATATAACAGCCGCCTGTAATCTCCAGTGACCCCTCATATAACAGCCGCCTGTAACCTCTAGTGACCCCTCATACAACAGCCGCCTGTAAACTCCAGTGACCCCTCATATAACAGCCGCCTGTAACATCCAGCGGCCCCTAATACAACAGCCGCCTGTAACCTCCAGTGACCCCTCATATAACAGCCGCCTGTAAACTCCAGTGACCCCTCATATTACAGCCGCCTGTAACTTCCAGTGACCCCTCATATTACAGCCGCTTGTAACTTCCAGTGACCCCTCATATTACAGCCGCCTGTAACCTCCAGCAGCCCCTCATATAACAGCCGCCTGTAACCTCCAGCGGCCCATCATATAACAGCTGCCTGTAACCTCCAGTGACCCCTCACATTACAGCCGCCTGTAACCTCCAGTGACCCCTCATATAACAGCCACCTGTAAACTCCAGCAGCCCCCTCATATAAAAGCCGCCTGTAACCTCTAGGGACTCCTCATACAACAGCCGCTTGTAACCTCCAGCGACCCCTCATATAACAGCCGCCTGTAAACTCCAGCAGCCCCCTCATATAAAAGCCGCCTGTAACCTCTGGTAACCCCTCATATAACAGCCGCCTGTAACCTCCAGTGACCCTTCATATTACAGCCCCCTGTAACCTCCAGTGACCCCTCATATAACAGCTGTCTGTAATCTCCAGTGACCCCTCATATAACAGCCGCCTGTAACCTCCAGTGACTCCTCATATTACAGCCGCCTATAACTTCCAGTGACCCCTCATATAAAAGCCACCTGTAATCTCCAGTGACCCCTCGTAAAGCAACCGCCTGTAACCTCCAGTGACCCCTCATAACAGCCGCCTGTAATCTCCAGCGACCCCTCATATAACAGCCGCCTGTAACCTCCAGTGACCCCTCATACAACAGCCGCCTAGAATCTCCAGCGACCCCTCATATAACAGCCGCCTGTAATCTCCAGCGACCCCTCATACAACAGCCGCCTGTAACCTCCAGCGGCCCCTCATACAACAGCCGCCTGTAACCTCTAGTGACCCCTCATACAACAGCCGCCTGTAACCTCCAGTGACCCCTCATATAACAGCCGCCTGTAACATCCAGCGGCCCCTCATACAACAGCCGCCTGTAACCTCCAGTGACCACTCATATAACAGCCGCCTGTAAACTCCAGTGACCCCTCATATTACAGCCGCCTGTAACTTCCAGTGACCCCTCATATTACAGCCGCTTGTAACTTCCAGTGACCCCTCATATTACAGCCGCCTGTAACCTCCAGCAGCCCCTCATATAACAGCCGCCTGTAACCTCCAGCGGCCCCTCATATAACAGCTGCCTGTAACCTCCAGTGACCCCTCACATTACAGCCGCCTGTAACCTCCAGTGACCCCTCATAACAGCCGCCTGTAACCTCTAGGGACTCCTCATACAACAGCCGCTTGTAACCTCCAGCGACCCCTCATATAACAGCCGCCTGTAAACTCCAGCAGCCCCCTCATATAAAAGCCGCCTGTAACCTCTGGTAACCCCTCATATAACAGCCGCCTGTAACCTCCAGTGACCCTTTCAGTGACCCCTCATATAACAGCCACCTGTAACCTCCAGTGACCCCTCATATAAGAGCCACCTGTAACCTCCAGTGACCCCTCATATAACAGCAGCCTGTAACCTCCAGCGGCCCCTCATATAACAGCTGCCTGTAATCTCCAGTGACCCCTCATATTACAGCCGCCTGTAACTTCCAGTGACCCCTCATAAAAAAGCCGCCTGTAATCTCCAGTGACCCCTCATATAACAGCCGCCTGTAACCTCCAGTGACCCCTCATATAACAGCTGCCTGTAACCTCCAGTGACCCCTCATATAACAGCCACCTGTAACCTCCATTGACCCCTCATACAACAGCCGCCTGTAATCTCCAACGACCCCTTATATAACAGCCGCCTGTAACCTCCAGCGGCCCCTCATACAACAGCCGCCTGTAACTTCCAGTGACCCCTCATATAAAAGCCGCCTGTAACTTTCAGTGACCCCTCATATAACAGCCACCTGTAACCTCTAGTGACCCCTCATATTACAGCCGCCTGTAACTTTCAGTGACCCCTCATACAACAGCCGCCTGTAATCTCCAGTGACCCCTCATATAACAGCCGCCTGTAACCTCCAGTGACTCCTCATATAACAGCCGTCTGTAACCTCTAGCGACCCCTCATATTACAGCCGCCTGTAACTTTCAGTGACCCCTCATACAACAGCCGCCTGTAATCTCTAGTGACGCCTCATATAACAGCCGCCTGTAACCTCCAGCGACCCCTCATATAACAGCCGCCTGTAACCTCCAGCAGCCCCTCATATAAAAGCCACCTGTAATCTCCAGTGACGCCTCATATAACAGCCGCCTGTAACCTCCAGTGACCCTTCATATTACAGCCGCCTGTAACCTCCAGTGACCCCTCATACAACAGCCGCCTGTAATCTCCAGCGACCACTCATGTAACAGCCACCTGTAACCTCCAGTGACCCCTCATATAAGAGCCACCTGTAACTTCCAGTGACCCCTCATATAACAGCCGCCTGTAATCTCCAGTGATCCCTCATATAACAGCCGCCTGTAACCTCCAGTGACCCCTCATATTACAGCCGCCTGTAACTTCCAGTGACCCCTCATATAAAAACCGCCTGTAATCTCCAGTGACCCCTCGTACAGCAGCCGCCTGTAACCTCCAGTGACCCCTCATATAACGGCCACCTGTAACCTCCAGTGACCCCTCGTATAGCAGCCACCTGTAACCTCCAGTGACCCCTCATATAACAGCCGCCTGTAACCTCCAGTGACCCCTCATACAACAGCCGCCTGTAATCTCCAGTGACCCCCTCATATAACAGCCGCCTGTAATCTCCAGCAACCCCTCATATAACAGCCGCCTGTAACCTCCAGCGGCCCTTCATACAACAGCCGCCTGTAACTTCCAGTGACCCCTCATATAAAAGCCGCCTGTAACTTTCAGTGACCCCTCATATAACAGCCACCTGTAACCTCTAGTGACCCCTCATATTACAGCCGCCTGTAGCTTTCAGTGACCCCTCATATAACAGCCGCCTGTAACCTCCAGCAACCCCACATATAACAGCCACCTGTAATCTCCAGTGACCCCTCATATAACAGCCGCCTGTAACCTCCAGTGACCCCTCATATAACAGTCGCCTGTAACCTCCAGTGACCCTTCATATTACAGCCGCCTGTAACCTCCAGTGACCCCTCATACAACAGCCGCCTGTAATCTCCAGCGACCCCTCATATAACAGCCACCTGTAACCTCCAGTGACCCCTCATATAACAGCCGCCTGTAATCTCCAGTGACCTCTCATATAACAGCCGCCTGTAACCTCCAGTGACCCCTCATATTACAGCCGCCTGTAACCTCCAGTGACCCCGCATATAAAAGCCGCCTGTAATCTCCAGTGACCATTCCTATAACAGCCGCCTGAAACCTACAGCGACCTTCATATACCAGCCGCCTGTAACCTACAGCGACCCCTCATATAACAGCCGCCTGTAACTTACAGTGACCCCTCATATAAAAGCCGCCTGCAATCTCCAGTGACCCCTCGTATAGCAGCCGCCTGTAATCTCCAGCGACCCCTCATATAACGGCCACCTGTAACTTCCAGTGACCCCTCATATAAAAGCCGCCTGTAACTTTCAGTGACCCCTCATATAACAGCCGCCTGTAACCTCCATTGACCCCTCATACAACAGCCGCCTGTAATCTCCAGCGACCCCTTATATAACAGCCGCCTGTAACCTCCAGCGGCCCCTCATACAACAGCCGCCTGTAACTTCCAGTGACCCCTCATATAAAAGCCGCCTGTAACTTTCAGTGACCCCTCATATAACAGCCACCTGTAACCTCTAGTGACCCCTCATATTACAGCCGCCTGTAACTTTCAGTGACCCCTCATACAACAGCCGCCTGTAATCTCCAGTGACCCCTCATATAATAGCCGCCTGTAACCTCCAGTGACTCCTCATATAACAGCCGTCTGTAACCTCTAGCGACCCCTCATATAAAAGCCACCTGTAATCTCCAGTGACGCCTCATATAACAGCCGCCTGTAACCTCCAGTGACCCTTCATATTACAGCCGCCTGTAACCTCCAGTGACCCCTCATACAACAGCCGCCTGTAATCTCCAGCGACCACTCATGTAACAGCCACCTGTAACCTCCAGTGACCCCTCATATAAGAGCCACCTGTAACTTCCAGTGACCCCTCATATAACAGCCGCCTGTAATCTCCAGTGATCCCTCATATAACAGCCGCCTGTAACCTCCAGTGACCCCTCATACAACAGCCGCCTGTAACTTCCAGTGACCCCTCATATAAAAACCGCCTGTAATCTCCAGTGACCCCTCGTACAGCAGCCGCCTGTAACCTCCAGTGATCCCTCATATAACGGCCACCTGTAACCTCCAGTGACCCCTCGTATAGCAGCCACCTGTAACCTCCAGTGACCCCTCATATAACAGCCGCCTGTAACCTCCAGTGACCCCTCATACAACAGCCGCCTGTAATCTCCAGTGACCCCCTCATATAACAGCCGCCTGTAATCTCCAGCAACCCCTCATATAACAGCCGCCTGTAACCTCCAGCGGCCCCTCATACAACAGCCGCCTGTAACTTCCAGTGACCCCTCATATAAAAGCCGCCTGTAACTTTCAGTGACCCCTCATGAAACAGCCA
Source organism: Anomaloglossus baeobatrachus (assembly GCF_048569485.1). Classification (NCBI taxonomy): domain Eukaryota; kingdom Metazoa; phylum Chordata; class Amphibia; order Anura; family Aromobatidae; genus Anomaloglossus; species Anomaloglossus baeobatrachus. The sequence goes on from NC_134362.1 coordinate 209,519,509, forward strand.
CCTGTAACCTCTAGTGACCCCTCATATTACAGCCGCCTGTAACTTTCAGTGACCCCTCATATAACAGCCGCCTGTAACCTCCAGCAACCCCACATATAACAGCCACCTGTAATCTCCAGTGACCCCTCATATAACAGCCGCCTGTAACCTCCAGTGACCCCTCATATAACAGTCGCCTGCAACCTCCAGTGACCCTTCATATTACAGCCGCCTGTAACCTCCAGTGACCCCTCATACAACAGCCGCCTGTAATCTCCAGCGACCCCTCATATAACAGCCACCTGTAACCTCCAGTGACCCCTCATATAACAGCCGCCTGTAATCTCCAGTGACCTCTCATATAACAGCCGCCTGTAACCTCCAGTGACCCCTCATATTACAGCCGCCTGTAATCTCCAGTGACCCCTCGTACAGCAGCCGCCTGTAACCTCCAGTGACCCCTCATATAACGACCACCTGTAACCTCCAGTGACCCCTCATATAACAGCCGCCTGTAACCTCCAGTGACCCCTCCTATAACAGCCGCCTGTAACCTACAGCGACCCACATATAACAGCCGCCTGTAACCTACAGCGACCACTCATATAACAGCCGCCTGTAACATCCAGGGACCCCTCATATAACAGCTGCCTGTAACCTCCAGTGACCCCTCATACAACAGCCGCCTGTAATCTCCAGTGACCCCCTCATATAACAGCCGCCTGTAACCTCCAGCGGCGCCTCATATAACAGCCGCCTGTAACCTCCAGCAGCCCCTCATACAACAGCCGCCTGTAACTTCCAGTGACCCCTCATATAAAAGCCGCCTGTAACTTTCAGTGACCCCTCATATAACAGCCACCTGTAACTTCTAGTGACCCCTCATATAACAGCCGCCTGTAACCTCCAGCAGCCCCTCATATAAAAGCCGCCTGTAATCTCCAGTGACGCCTCATATATCAGCCGCCTGTAACCTCCAGTGACCCCTCATATAACAGCCGCCTGTAACCTCCAGTGACCCTTCATATTACAGCCGCCTGTAACCTCCAGTGACCCCTCATACAACAGCCGCCTGTAATCTAAAGCGACCCCTCATATAACAGCCACCTGTAACCCCCAGTGACCCCTCATATAAGAGCCACCTGTAACCTCCAGTGACCCCTCATATAACAGCCACCTGTAATCTCCAGTGACCCCTCATATAACAGCCGCCTGTAACCTCCAGTGACCCCTCATATTACAGCCGCCTGTAACTTCCAGTGACCCCTCATATAAAAGCCGCCTGTAATCTCCAGTGACCCCTCATATAACGGCCACCTGTAACCTCCAGTGACCCCTCGTATAGCAGCCACCTGTAACCTCCAGTGACCCCTCATATAACAGCCGCCTGTAACCTCCAGTGACCCCCTTATATAACAGCCGCCTGTAACCTCCAGTGACCCCTCATACAACAGCCGCCTGTAATCTCCAGTGACCCCCTCATATAACAGCCGCCTGTAATCTCCAGCGACCCCTCATATAACAGCCGCCTGTAACCTCCAGCGGCGCCTCATATAACAGCCGCCTGTAACCTCCAGTGACCCCTCATACAACAGCCGCCTGTAATCTCCAGCGACCACTCATGTAACAGCCACCTGTAACCTCCAGTGACCCCTCATATAAGAGCCACCTGTAACTTCCAGTGACCCCTCATATAACAGCCGCCTGTAATCTCCAGTGATCCCTCATATAACAGCCGCCTGTAACCTCCAGTGACCCCTCATATTACAGCCGCCTGTAACTTCCAGTGACCCCTCATATAAAAACCGCCTGTAATCTCCAGTGACCCCTCGTACAGCAGCCGCCTGTAACCTCCAGTGACCCCTCATATAACGGCCACCTGTAACCTCCAGTGACCCCTCGTATAGCAGCCACCTGTAACCTCCAGTGACCCCTCATATAACAGCCGCCTGTAACCTCCAGTGACCCCTCATACAACAGCCGCCTGTAATCTCCAGTGACCCCCTCATATAACAGCCGCCTGTAATCTCCAGCAACCCCTCATATAACAGCCGCCTGTAACCTCCAGCGGCCCTTCATACAACAGCCGCCTGTAACTTCCAGTGACCCCTCATATAAAAGCCGCCTGTAACTTTCAGTGACCCCTCATATAACAGCCACCTGTAACCTCTAGTGACCCTTCATATTACAGCCGCCTGTAGCTTTCAGTGACCCCTCATATAACAGCCGCCTGTAACCTCCAGCAACCCCACATATAACAGCCACCTGTAATCTCCAGTGACCCCTCATATAACAGCCGCCTGTAACCTCCAGTGACCCCTCATATAACAGTCGCCTGTAACCTCCAGTCACCCTTCATATTACAGCCGCCTGTAACCTCCAGTGACCCCTCATACAACAGCCGCCTGTAATCTCCAGCGACCCCTCATATAACAGCCACCTGTAACCTCCAGTGACCCCTCATATAACAGCCGCCTGTAATCTCCAGTGACCTCTCATATAACAGCCGCCTGTAACCTCCAGTGACCCCTCATATTACAGCCGCCTGTAACCTCCAGTGACCCCGCATATAAAAGCCGCCTGTAATCTCCAGTGACCATTCCTATAACAGCCGCCTGAAACCTACAGCGACCTTCATATACCAGCCGCCTGTAACCTACAGCGACCCCTCATATAACAGCCGCCTGTAACTTACAGTGACCCCTCATATAAAAGCCGCCTGCAATCTCCAGTGACCCCTCGTATAGCAGCCGCCTGTAATCTCCAGCGACCCCTCATATAACGGCCACCTGTAACTTCCAGTGACCCCTCATATAAAAGCCGCCTGTAACTTTCAGTGACCCCTCATATAACAGCCGCCTGTAACCTCCATTGACCCCTCATACAACAGCCGCCTGTAATCTCCAGCGACCCCTTATATAACAGCCGCCTGTAACCTCCAGCGGCCCCTCATACAACAGCCGCCTGTAACTTCCAGTGACCCCTCATATAAAAGCCGCCTGTAACTTTCAGTGACCCCTCATATAACAGCCACCTGTAACCTCTAGTGACCCCTCATATTACAGCCGCCTGTAACTTTCAGTGACCCCTCATACAACAGCCGCCTGTAATCTCCAGTGACCCCTCATATAATAGCCGCCTGTAACCTCCAGTGACTCCTCATATAACAGCCGTCTGTAACCTCTAGCGACCCCTCATATAAAAGCCACCTGTAATCTCCAGTGACGCCTCATATAACAGCCGCCTGTAACCTCCAGTGACCCTTCATATTACAGCCGCCTGTAACCTCCAGTGACCCCTCATACAACAGCCGCCTGTAATCTCCAGCGACCACTCATGTAACAGCCACCTGTAACCTCCAGTGACCCCTCATATAAGAGCCACCTGTAACTTCCAGTGACCCCTCATATAACAGCCGCCTGTAATCTCCAGTGATCCCTCATATAACAGCCGCCTGTAACCTCCAGTGACCCCTCATACAACAGCCGCCTGTAACTTCCAGTGACCCCTCATATAAAAACCGCCTGTAATCTCCAGTGACCCCTCGTACAGCAGCCGCCTGTAACCTCCAGTGATCCCTCATATAACGGCCACCTGTAACCTCCAGTGACCCCTCGTATAGCAGCCACCTGTAACCTCCAGTGACCCCTCATATAACAGCCGCCTGTAACCTCCAGTGACCCCTCATACAACAGCCGCCTGTAATCTCCAGTGACCCCCTCATATAACAGCCGCCTGTAATCTCCAGCAACCCCTCATATAACAGCCGCCTGTAACCTCCAGCGGCCCCTCATACAACAGCCGCCTGTAACTTCCAGTGACCCCTCATATAAAAGCCGCCTGTAACTTTCAGTGACCCCTCATGAAACAGCCACCTGTAACCTCTAGTGACCCCTCATATTACAGCCGCCTGTAACTTTCAGTGACCCCTCATATAACAGCCGCCTGTAACCTCCAGCAACCCCACATATAACAGCCACCTGTAATCTCCAGTGACCCCTCATATAACAGCCGCCTGTAACCTCCAGTGACCCCTCATATAACAGTCGCCTGCAACCTCCAGTGACCCTTCATATTACAGCCGCCTGTAACCTCCAGTGACCCCTCATACAACAGCCGCCTGTAATCTCCAGCGACCCCTCATATAACAGCCACCTGTAACCTCCAGTGACCCCTCATATAACAGCCGCCTGTAATCTCCAGTGACCTCTCATATAACAGCCGCCTGTAACCTCCAGTGACCCCTCATATTACAGCCGCCTGTAATCTCCAGTGACCCCTCGTACAGCAGCCGCCTGTAACCTCCAGTGACCCCTCATATAACGACCACCTGTAACCTCCAGTGACCCCTCATATAACAGCCGCCTGTAACCTCCAGTGACCCCTCCTATAACAGCCGCCTGTAACCTACAGCGACCCACATATAACAGCCGCCTGTAACCTACAGCGACCACTCATATAACAGCCGCCTGTAACATCCAGGGACCCCTCATATAACAGCTGCCTGTAACCTCCAGTGACCCCTCATACAACAGCCGCCTGTAATCTCCAGTGACCCCCTCATATAACAGCCGCCTGTAACCTCCAGCGGCGCCTCATATAACAGCCGCCTGTAACCTCCAGCAGCCCCTCATACAACAGCCGCCTGTAACTTCCAGTGACCCCTCATATAAAAGCCGCCTGTAACTTTCAGTGACCCCTCATATAACAGCCACCTGTAACTTCTAGTGACCCCTCATATAACAGCCGCCTGTAACCTCCAGCAGCCCCTCATATAAAAGCCGCCTGTAATCTCCAGTGACGCCTCATATATCAGCCGCCTGTAACCTCCAGTGACCCCTCATATAACAGCCGCCTGTAACCTCCAGTGACCCTTCATATTACAGCCGCCTGTAACCTCCAGTGACCCCTCATACAACAGCCGCCTGTAATCTAAAGCGACCCCTCATATAACAGCCACCTGTAACCCCCAGTGGCCCCTCATATAAGAGCCACCTGTAACCTCCAGTGACCCCTCATATAACAGCCACCTGTAATCTCCAGTGACCCCTCATATAACAGCCGCCTGTAACCTCCAGTGACCCCTCATATTACAGCCGCCTGTAACTTCCAGTGACCCCTCATATAAAAGCCGCCTGTAATCTCCAGTGACCCCTCATATAACGGCCACCTGTAACCTCCAGTGACCCCTCGTATAGCAGCCACCTGTAACCTCCAGTGACCCCTCATATAACAGCCGCCTGTAACCTCCAGTGACCCCCTTATATAACAGCCGCCTGTAACCTCCAGTGACCCCTCATACAACAGCCGCCTGTAATCTCCAGTGACCCCCTCATATAACAGCCGCCTGTAATCTCCAGCGACCCCTCATATAACAGCCGCCTGTAACCTCCAGCGGCGCCTCATATAACAGCCGCCTGTAACCTCCAGCGGCCCCTCATAACAGCCGCCTGTAACCTCCAGCGACCCCTCATATAACAGCCGCCTGTAACCTCCAGCAGCCCCTCATATAAAAGCCGCCTGTAATCTCCAGTGACCCCTCATACAACAGCCGCCTGTAATCTAAAGCGACCCCTCATATAACGACCACCTGTAACCTCCAGTGACCCCTCGTATAGCAGCCGCCTGTAACCTCCAGTGACCCCTCATACAAAAGCCGCCTGTAATCTCCAGTGACGCCTCATATAACAGCCGCCTGTAACCTCCAGTGACCCCTCATATAACAGCCGCCTGTAACCTCCAGTGACCCTTCATATTACAGCCGCCTGTAACCTCCAGTGACCCCTCATACAACAGCCGCCTGTAATCTAAAGCGACCCCTCATATAACAGCCACCTGTAACCCCCAGTGACCCCTGATATAAGAGCCACCTGTAACCTCCAGTGACCCCTCATATAACAGCCACCTGTAATCTCCAGTGACCCCTCATATAACAGCCGCCTGTAACCTCCAGTGACCCCTCATATTACAGCCGCCTGTAACTTCCAGTGACCCCTCATATAAAAGCCGCCTGTAATCTCCAGTGACCCCTCGTATAGCAGCCACCTGTAACCTCCAGTGACCCCTCATATAACAGCCGCCTGTAACCTCCAGTGACCCCCTCATATAACAGCCGCCTGTAACCTCCAGTGACCCCTCATACAACAGCCGCCTGTAATCTCCAGTGACCCCCTCATATAACAGCCGCCTGTAATCTCCAGCGACCCCTCATATAACAGCCGCCTGTAACCTCCAGCGGCGCCTCATATAACAGCCGCCTGTAACCTCCAGCGGCCCCTCATAACAGCCGCCTGTAACCTCCAGCGACCCCTCATATAACAGCCGCCTGTAACCTCCAGCAGCCCCTCATATAAAAGCCGCCTGTAATCTTCAGTGACCCCTCATACAACAGCCGCCTGTAATCTAAAGCGACCCCTCATATAACAAGCCACCTGTAACCCCCAGTGACCCCTCATATAAGAGCCACCTGTAACCTCCAGTGACCCCTCATATAACAGCCACCTGTAATCTCCAGTGACCCCTCATATTACAGCCGCCTGTAACTTTCAGTGACCCCTCATATAACAGCCGCCTGTAACCTCCAGCAAACCCCAGATATAACAGCCGCCTGTAATCTCCAGTGACCCCTCATATAACAGCCGCCTGTAACCTCCAGTGACTCCTCATATAACAGCCGCCTGTAACCTCCAGTGACCCTTCATATTACAGCCGCCTGTAACCTCCAGTGACCCCTCATACAACAGCCGTCTGTAATCTCCAGCGACCCCTCATAACAGCCGCCTGTAACCTCCAGTGACCCCTCATATTACAGCCGCCTGTAAACTCCAGTGACCCCTCGTACAGCAGCCGCCTGTAACCTCCAGTGACCCCTCATATAACGGCCACCTGTAACCTCCAGTGACCCCTCGTATAGCAGCCACCTGTAACCTCCAGTGACCCCTCATATAACAGCCGCCTGTAACCTCCAGTGACCCCTCCTATAACAGCCGCCTGTAACCTCCAGGGACCCCTCATACAACAGCCGCCTGTAACTTTCAGTGACCCCTCATATAAAAGCCGCCTGTAACTTTCAGTGACCCCTCATATAACAGCCACCCGTAACCTCTAGTGACCCCTCATATTACAGCCGCCTGTAACCTCCAGCGACCCCTCATATAACAGCCGCCTGTAACCTCCAGCAGCCCCTCATATAAAAGCCGCCTGTAATCTCCAGTGACCCCTCGTATAGCAGCCGCCTGTAATCTCCAGCGACCCCTCATATAACGGCCACCTGTAACTTCCAGTGACCCCTCATATAAGAGCCACCTGTAACCTCCAGTGACCCCTCATATAACAGCCGCCTGTAATCTCCAGTGACCCCTCATATTACAGCCGCCTGTAACTTCCAGTGACCCCTCATATAAAAGCCGCCTGTAATCTCCAGTGACCCCTCGTACAGCAGCCGCCTGTAATCTCCAGTGACCCCTCATATAACGGCCACCTGTAACCTCCAGTGACCCCTCGTATAGCAGCCACCTGTAACCTCCAGTGACCCCTCATATAACAGCCGCCTATAACCTCCAGTGACCCCCTCATATAACAGCCGCCTGTAACCTCCAGTGACCCCTCATACAACAGCCGCCTGTAATCTCCAGTGACCCCCTCATATAACAGCCGCCTGTAATCTCCAGCGACCCCTCATATAACAGCCGCCTGTAACCTCCATCGGCGCCTCATATAACAGCCGCCTGTAACCTCCAGCGGCCCCTCATACAACAGCTGCCTGTAAATTCCAGTGACCCCTCATATAAAAGCCGCCTGTAACTTTCAGTGACCCCTCATATAACAGCCACCTGTAACCTCTAGTGACCCCTCATATTACAGCCGCCTGTAACTTTCAGTGACCCCTCATATAACAGCCGCCTGTAACCTCCAGCAACCCCACATATAACAGCCGCCTGTAATCTCTAGTGACCCCTCATATAACAGCCGCCTGTAACCTCCAATGACTTCTTATATAACAGCCGCCTGTAACCTCTAGCGACCCCTCATATTACAGCCGCTTGTAACCTCCAGCGACCCCTCATAACAGCCGCCTGTATCCTCCAGCAGCCCCTCATATAAAAGCCGCCTGTAATCTCGAGTGACCCCTCCTATAACAGCCGCCTGTAACCTACAGCGACCCCTCATATAACAGCCGCCTGTAACCTACAGCGACCCCTCATATAACAGCCGCCTGTAACCTCCAGTGACCCCTCCTATAACAGCCGCCTGTAACCTACAGCGACCCTCATATAACAGCCGCCTGTAACCTACAGCGACCCCTCATATAACAGCCGCCTGTAACCTCCAGTGACCCCTCCTATAACAGCCGCCTGTAACCTACAGCGACCCCTCATATAACAGCCGCCTGTAACCTACAGCGACCCTCATATAACAGCCGCATGTAACCTACAGCGACCCCTCATATTACAGCCGCCTGTAACCTCCAGTGACCCCTCATAACAGCCGCCTGTAACCTCCAGCGACCCCTCATACTACAGCCGCCTGTAACCTCCAGTGACCCCTCATACTATAGCCGCCTGTAATCTCCAGTGACCCCTCATAACAGCCACCTGTAACCTCCAGTGACCCCTCATAACAGCTGCCTGTAACCTCCAGTGACCCCTCATATAGGGGCTGCTGTGGATTATACAAGGAGGCGGATGCAGAAGTAATCCATAAATGATGGAATTTGGTGATTTCCCCTTTAAATGCACTTGTTACATTTTGAAACATTTTACAATAAATGGAAACCATATAATAAACCCATCTACAATTGTTCGGAGGAGCAGCAGAGGGACGCTCCTGCCTATTACATGGGACGATCTTCCATAGTGGGCTGTTTATCACAAGCCAGTGCACAAATTGTCGCCCCCTCTATTCAGCAAACACTCCCCAAGAATAAAGAAATCGTTGTGCAGCATCTTTTCTCTGCATTGTGCGGTTCCTTTGTTATTCCTCCTGAAAATTTACAAATAGCTCATGTTGCCAGTTGGGGGTCTGTCCCTGCCCACCCTGACCTTAACCAATCAGTCTGGCCCATTCTGTACCCGCCTCCTGGACAGCGGAAATGGCAACCCCCACCTGACCCTATAGTTTAATATTTTTTCCAGTAGGAGTAATGGAGGAACGGCAGAGGGCATTGCTCCAGGACCCTGATGTTATGAGGAATATAGCGCGTCTGAGCATTCGGGATACGGCTGACTCCAGACTCTATAGGACTATATATATGTGGGGGGTGGGGAGTGGCGTCCATCATGTAGCAGAGCCCACTGGAGGGGCGGTGGGAGGGTCACTGTATGTGATAGCGGGCGTGCGGCGGCTGCTGAAGGTGGGCAGCGCGGGTCATGTGACTGGCAGCCGCGGCAGGATGCTGCTCTTGTGGTAAGCACCTGGCTCTAGGGACGCCCGGCTAATTGCTCGCCAGCCGCCCTTCCCCCGCCGGTTTCAGGATCAGGATTACCTCAGCCTTACGCAGCGGCTTCTCGCAGACATTGAGCTGCCAGCGCACGGGGGGCGGCGGGTCAGTAGAATCCCCGACAGCAGCGGCTGCACCGCCGGCAAAAAGGAGCGCCGCAGGAGTCACACCACACAGCGGGTCCTATAACTGTCACCATACAGATCCCACAAAGGATCTACTAATATCTACTGCGATCCACAGACATGTATCTGAGCTCCTCATATGTGATACAGTCTGCTGAGCTACTGTATCTAATCCTATTCTGTGTGATACTGTCTGCTGAGCTACTGTATCTAACCCTCTCCTGTGTTATACTGTGTGCTGAGCTGTGTATCTAATCCTGTGTGATACTGTCTGCTGAGCTGTGTATCTAATCCTCTCGTGTGTGATACTGTCTGCTGAACCGTGTATCTAATCCTATCCTGTGTGATACTGTCTGCTGAGCATCTCATTCTCTCCTGTGTGATACTGTCTGCTGAGCCGTGTATCTAATCCTCTCCTGTGTGATACTGTCTGCTGAGCTACTGTATCTAATCCTATCCTGTGTGATACAGTCTGCTGAGCCATGTATCTAATCCTGTCCTGTGTGATACTGTCTGCTGAGCCGTGTATCTAATCCTCTCCTGTGTGATACTGTCTGCTGATCTGTGTATCTAATCCTCCCCTGTGTGATACTGTCTGCTGATCTGTGTATCTAATCCTCTCCTGTGTGATACTGTCTGCTGAGCCGTGTATCTAATCCTCTCCTGTGTGATACTGTCTGCTTATCTGTGTATCTAATCCTCTCCTGTGTGATACTGTCTGCTGAGCTGTGTATCTCATCCTCTCCTGTGTGATGCTGTCTGCTGAGCTACTGTATCTAATCCTATCCTGTGTGATACTGTCTGCTGAGCTGTGTATCTCATCCTCTCCTGTGTGATGCTGTCTGCTGAGCCGTGTATCTAATCCTCTCCTGTGTGATACTGTCTGCTGAGCTACTGTATCTAATCCTATCCTGTGTGATACTGTCTGCTGAGCTGTGTATATAATTCTCTCCTGTGTGATACTGTCTGCTGAGCCGTGTATCTAATCCTCTCCTGTGTGATACTGTCTGCTGAGCCGTGTATCTAATCCTCTCCTGTGTGATACCGTTTGCCGAGCTGTGTATCTAATAGTCAGGCCGTGTAGTGTCTGGGCAGCGAGGGCCTCGGGCGCGCTCTGTCACTCACTCTTCTCTGGCGCACTCCAGCACTCAGAGTTCCCGCTGCGCTCTGGCACTCACCCTTTACCCAATGCGCTCTGGCACTCGCCCTTTACCCAATGCGCTCTGGCACTCGCCCTTTACCCAATGCGCTCTGGCACTCGCCCTTTACCCAATGCGCTCTGGCACTCGCCCTTTACCCAATGCGCTCTGGCACTCGCCCTTTACCCAATGCGCTCTGGCACTCGCCCTTTACCCGATGCGCTCTGGCACTCGCCCTTTACCCGATGCGCTCTGGCACTCGCCCTTTACCCGATGCGCTCTGGCACTCGCCCTTTTACCCGATGCGCTCTGGCACTCGCCCCTTTACCCGATGCGCCCTGGCACTCGCTCTTTACCCGATGCGCCCTGGCACTCGCCCTTTACCTAATGCGCTCTGGCACTCACCCCTTTATCCGATGCGCCCTGGCACTCGCTCTTTACCCGATGCGCCCTGGCACTCGCTCTTTACCCGATGCGCCCTGGCACTCGCTCTTTACCCGATGCGCCCTGGCACTCGCTCTTTACCCGATGCGCCCTGGCACTCGCTCTTTACCCGATGCGCCCTGGCACTCGCTCTTTACCCGATGCGCCCTGGCACTCGCTCTTTACCCGATGCGCCCTGGCACTCGCTCTTTACCCGATGCGCCCTGGCACTCGCTCTTTACCCGATGCGCCCTGGCACTCGCTCTTTACCCGATGCGCCCTGGCACTCGCTCTTTACCCGATGCGCCCTGGCACTCGCTCTTTACCCGATGCGCCCTGGCACTCGCTCTTTACCCGATGCGCCCTGGCACTCGCTCTTTACCCGATGCGCCCTGGCACTCGCCCTTTATCCGATGCGCCCTGGCACTCGCCCTTTATCCGATGCGCCCTGGCACTCGCCCTTTATCCGATGCGCCCTGGCACTGGCTCTTTACCCGATGCGCTCTGGCACTCGCCCCTTTACCCGATACGCTCTGGCACTCGCCCCTTTACCCAATGCACTCTGGCATTTGCCCTTTACCCGATGCGCCCTGGCACTCACCGTTTTCCCGGTGCTGGAAGGATGGAGAGAACTCTTTGGCAGCAATCCTGGCGATCTGAGCTTCCTCCTGCGCCTTGAGAGCCGCTGCAGCAGCTGCGTCAGCCTTCGCCCTGGAATGTGACGTCCTGAGCAGAAAAAGACAGAAAAGAACAGGTAATAAAAACAGAGTCTCAGCCGTCCGAGAGCGCACACAGGAATCCTGGAAGAGGCACTACAAGAACAAGCATGGCCTGGCATCCATCATTGACATGCTGAGACTTGTCCTTCCACAAACCACTATTTTCTGCTACCTATACCGACCCCCAGTGCTGCGGCCTCCAGTACAGCCGCCCCCAGTGCCGCGGCCTCCAGCACAGCCACCCCCAGTGCCTCGGCCTCCAGCACAGCCGCCCCCAGTGCCGCGGCCTCCAGCACAGCCGCCCCCAGTGCCGCGGCCTCCAGCACAGCCGCCCCCAGTGCCGCGGCCTCCAGCACAGCCGCCCTCAATGCCGCAGCCTCCAGTACAGCCGCCCCCAGTGCTGCAGCCTCCAGTACAGCCGCCCCCAGTGCTGCGGCCTCCAGTACAGCCGCTTCCAGTGCTGCAGCCTCCAGTACAGCCGCCCCCAGTGCCGCGGCCTCCAGCACAGCCGCCCCCAGTGCCGCGGCCTCCAGCACAGCCGCCCCCAGTGCCGCGGCCTCCAGCACAGCCGCCCTCAGTGCCGCAGCCTCCAGTACAGCCGCCCCCAGTGCTGCAGCCTCCAGTACAGCCGCCCCCAGTGCTGCGGCCTCCAGTACAGCCGCTTCCAGTGCTGCAGCCTCCAGTACAGCAGCCCCCAGTGCTGCGGCCTCCAGTACAGCCGCTTCCAGTACAGCCCCCTCCATGATCATATAATAATAACGTCACGTTACGTCCATCGAGCTCAGCCATCACTTGGAGGAAAACCTCTCCCTCCGGAGATGACGGGAGCTAAGTTTACCCCCATATCAATTCCCTGGACCCCGCAGGAATTCCATCCTTGTTTCTGCCTCTCGCAGATTTTCCATACTTTGACTGCTCTTACTGTAAAGAACCCCTCCCAATATGAATGCTGGAGCCGCCATTCCTCCATGTGATGCTGTCCTATGTAAATTGCACGGCTGCTATAATTGCAGGGGTGCAGCCATAAGTCCTGGCAGAGGCATGCTGGGACTTGTAGTCCCCCGGCTCCTGCTGCAGTGTGCCCTGGCTTCCTGTACGGGGGTCTCTGGGGGCCGCGGTGGAGTGTATTAGCCGGAGTGCGCTTCCACCAGAGTGCAAATTGTGCTTGAATTATTAATGTCCGCTGCAGACAGCCGGCCTTCTCCTGCAGACTGAGGAATCTGGCATCGCTGGGAGAGAAGCAGCCTACGCACGCTCCCGAAATCACACGCCTCATACCACTGCAACCCATCATTTCACACGCGGCTCCCGCCCACAGCGGCCACCTGCCTCCCCATTCCCGTGGACGAGATGGCGATTAATGACGATGCTGCAAGGATGGACGCGACGCAGACGACCCCGGCTCCGCAGCTGCTGCCGGCCATAATCAACCGCAGCCACCGGGGGAGATCTGCATAATTAATGAGCACCTGACATAACGAGCGCCCGAAGAGTCGTCTGCTGTATCCCTGCCCCTCCCCCACCGCGTATACTACACACGCCAAGAACCGCTGGCACGCCCGGATCTGCCCCTCCCCCACAGCATATACTACAGCCAAGAACCGCAGGCACGCCCGGATCTGCCCCTCCCCCACAGCATATACTACAGCCAAGAACCGCCGAGACGCCCGGATCTGCCCCTCCCCCACAGCATATACTACAGCCAAGAACCGCCGGCACGCCCGTATCTGCCCCTCCCCCACAGCGTATACTACAGCCAAGAACCGCTGGCACGCCCGGATCTGCCCCTCCCCCACAGCGTATACTACAGCCAAGAACCGCCGGCACGCCCGTATCTGCCCCTCCCCCACAGCGTATACTACAGCAAAGAACCGCCGGCACGCCCGGATCTGCCCCTCCCCCACAGCGTATACTACAGCCAAGAACCGCTGGCACGCCCGGATCTGCCCCTCCCCCACAGCGTATACTACAGCCAAGAACCGCTGGCACGCCCGTATCTGCCCCTCCCCCACAGCGTATACTACAGCCAAGAACCGCTGGCACGCCCGGATCTGCCCCTCCCCCACAGCGTATACTACAGCCAAGAACCGCTGGCACGCCCGGATCTGCCCCTCCCCCACAGCGTATACTACAGCCAAGAACCGCTGGCACGCCGGGATCTGCCCCTCCCCCACAGCGTATACTACAGCCAAGAACCGCCGGCACGCCCGGATCTGCCCCTCCCCCACAGCATATACTACAGCCAAGAACCGCCGGCATGCCCGTATCTGCCCCTCCCCCACAGCGTATACTACAGCAAAGAACTGCCGGCACGCCCGGATCTGCCCCTCCCCCACAGCGTATACTACAGCCAAGAACCGCTGGCACGCCCGTATCTGCCCCTCCCCCACAGCGTATACTACAGCAAAGAACCGCCGGCACGCCCGGATCTGCCCCTCCCCCACAGCGTATACTACAGCCAAGAACCGCTGGCACGCCCGTATCTGCCCCTCCCCCACAGCATATACTACAGCCAAGAACCGCCGAGACGCCCGGATCTGCCCCTCCCCCACAGCGTATACTACAGCCAAGAACCGCCGGCACGCCCGTATCTGCCCCTCCCCCACAGCATATACTACAGCCAAGAACCGCCGGCACGCCCGTATCTGCCCCTCCCCCACAGCGTATACTACAGCAAAGAACTGCCGGCACGCCCGGATCTGCCCCTCCCCCACAGCGTATACTACAACCAAGAACCGCTGGCACGCCCGTATCTGCCCCTCCCCCACAGCGTATACTACAGCAAAGAACCGCCGGCACGCCCGGATCTGCCCCTCCCCCACAGCGTATACTACAGCCAAGAACCGCTGGCACGCCCGTATCTGCCCCTCCCCCACAGCGTATACTACAGCAAAGAACCGCCGGCACGCCCGGATCTGCCCCTCCCCCACAGCGTATACTACAGCCAAGAACCGCCGGCACGCCCGGATCTGCCCCTCCCCCACAGCGTATACTACAGCCAAGAACCGCCGGCACGCCCGTATCTGCCCCTCCCCCACAGCATATACTACAGCCAAGAACCGCCGGCACGCCCGGATCTGCCCCTCCCCCACAGCGTATACTACAGCCAAGAACCGCTGGCACGCCCGTATCTGCCCCTCCCCCACAGCGTATACTACAGCCAAGAACCGCTGGCACGCCCGGATCTGCCCCTCCCCCACAGCATATACTACAGCCAAGAACCGCTGGCACGCCCGGATCTGCCCCTCCCCCACAGCATATACTACAGCCAAGAACCGCCGGCACGCCCGGATCTGCCCCTCCCCCACAGCGTATACTACAGCCAAGAACCGCCGGCACGCCCGGATCTGCCCCTCCCCCACAGCGTATACTACAGCCAAGAACCGCCGGCACGCCCGTATCTGCCCCTCCCCCACAGCGTATACTACAGCAAAGAACTGCCGGCACGCCCGGATCTGCCCCTCCCCCACAGCGTATACTACAGCCAAGAACCGCTGGCACGCCCGGATCTGCCCCTCCCCCACAGCGTATACTACAGCCAAGAACCGCTGGCACGCCCGTATCTGCCCCTCCCCCACAGCGTATACTACAGCAAAGAACCGCCGGCACGCCCGGATCTGCCCCTCCCCCACAGCGTATACTACAGCCAAGAACCGCTGGCACGCCCGTATCTGCCCCTCCCCCACAGCATATACTACAGCCAAGAACCGCCGGCACGCCCGGATCTGCCCCTCCCCCACAGCGTATACTACAGCCAAGAACCGCCGGCACGCCCGGATCTGCCCCTCCCCCACAGCCTATACTACAGCCAAGAACCGCCGGCACGCCCGTATCTGCCCCTCCCCCACAGCGTATACTACAGCCAAGAACCGCCGGCACGCCCGTATCTGCCCCTCCCCCACAGCGTATACTACAGCCAAGAACCGCTGGCACGCCCGGATCTGCCCCTCTCCCACAGCGTATACTACAGCCAAGAACCGCCGGCACGCCCGGATCTGCCCCTCTCCCACAGCGTATACTACAGCCAAGAACCGCCGGCACGCCCGGATCTGCCCCTCCCCCACAGCATATACTACAGCCAAGAACCGCCGGCACGCCCGTATCTGCCCCTCCCCCACAGCGTATACTACAGCCAAGAACCGCTGGCACGCCCGGATCTGCCCCTCTCCCACAGCGTATACTACAGCCAAGAACCGCCGGCACGCCCGGATCTGCCCCTCTCCCACAGCATATACTACAGCCAAGAACCGCCGGCACGCCCGGATCTGCCCCTCCCCCACAGCATATACTACAGCCAAGAACCGCCGAGACGCCCGGATCTGCCCCTCCCCCACAGCGTATACTACAGCCAAGAACCGCCGGCACGCCCGGATCTGCCCCTCCCCCACAGCATATACTACAGCCAAGAACCGCCGGCACGCCCGGATCTGCCCCTCCCCCACAGCGTATACTACAGCCAAGAACCGCCGGCACGCCCGGATCTGCCCCTCCCCCACAACATATACTACAGCCAAGAACCGCCGGCACGCCCGGATCTGCCCCTCCCCCACAGCATATACTACAGCCAAGAACCGCCGAGACGCCCGGATCTGCCCCTCCCCCACAGCGTATACTACAGCCAAGAACCGCCGGCACGCCCGGATCTGCCCCTCCCCCACAGCATATACTACAGCCAAGAACCGCCGGCACGCCCGGATCTGCCCCTCCCCCACAGCGTATACTACAGCCAAGAACCGCCGGCACGCCCGGATCTGCCCCTCTCCCACAGCGTATACTACAGCCAAGAACCGCCGGCACGCCCGGATCTGCCCCTCCCCCACAGCGTATACTACAGCCAAGAACCGCCGGCACGCCCGGATCTGCCCCTCTCCCACAGCGTATACTACAGCCAAGAACCGCTGGCACGCCCGGATCTGCCCCTCCCCCACAGCGTATACTACAGCCAAGAACCGCTGGCACGCCCGGATCTGCCCCTCCCCCACCGCGTATACTACACACGCCAAGAACCGCTGGCACGCCCATATCTGCCCCTCCCCCACAGCGTATACTACAGCCAAGAACCGCCGACACGCCCGGATCTGCCCCTCCCCCACAGCATATACTACAGCCAAGAACCGCCGGCACGCCCGGATCTGCCCCTCCCCCACAGCATATACTACAGCCAAGAACCGCCGGCACGCCCGGATCTGCCCCTCCCCCACAGCGTATACTACAGCCAAGAACCGCTGGCACGCCCGGATCTGCCCCTCCCCCACAGCGTATACTACAGCCAAGAACCGCCGGCACGCCCGGATCTGCCCCTCCCCCACAGCATATACTATAGGCCAGGAACCGCTGGCACGCCCGGATCTGCCCCTCCCCCACCGCGTATACCACAGGCCAAGAACCGCTGGCACGCCCGTATCTGCCCCTCCCCCACAGCATATACCACAGGCCAAGAACTGCTGGCACGCCCGGATCTGCCCCTCCCCCACAGACTATACTACAGGCCAAGAACTGCTGGCACGCCCGGATCTGCCCCTCCCCCACAGCGTATACTACACACACGCCAAGAACCGCCGGCACGCCCGGATCTGCCCCTCCGCCACAGCGTATACTACACACACGCCAAGAACCGCTGGCACGCCCGGATCTGCCCCTCCCCCACAGCATATACTACAGGCCAAAAACCGCTCCCCCACACCGTATACCACACACGCCAAGAACCGCTGGCACGCCCGTATCTGCCCCTCCCCCACCGCGTATACCACAGGCCAAGAACCGCTGGCACGCCCGTATCTGCCGCTCCCCCACAGCGTATACTACAGCCAAGAACCGCTGGCACGCCCGTATCTGCCACTCCCCCACAGCATATACTACAGCCAAGAACCGCCGGCACGCCCGTATCTGCCCCTCCCCCACAGCATATACTACAGGCCAGGAACCGCTGGCACGCCCGGATCTGCCCCTCCCCCACAGCGTATACTACAGGCCAAGAACCGCTGGCACGCCCGTATCTGCCCCTCCCCCACCGCGTATACCACAGGCCAAGAACCGCTGGCACGCCCGTATCTGCCCCTCCCCCACAGCATATACCACAGGCCAAGAACCGCTGGCACGCCCGGATCTGCCCCTCCCCCACAGCATATACCACAGGCCAAGAACCGCTGGCACGCCCGGATCTGCCCCTCCCCCACAGACTATACTACAGCCAAGAACCGCTGGCACGCCCGGATCTGCCCCTCCCCCACAGCGTATACTACACACACGCCAAGAACTGCTGGCACGCCTGGATCTGCCCCTCCCCCACACCGTATACTACACACACGCCAAGAACCGCTGGCACGCCCGGATCTGCCCCTCCCCCACAGCATATACTACAGGCCAAGAACCGCTCCCCCACACCGTATACCACACACGCCAAGAACCGCTGGCACGCCCGTATCTGCCCCTCCCCCACCGCGTATACCACAGGCCAAGAACCGCTGGCACGCCCGTATCTGCCGCTCCCCCACAGCGTATACTACAGGCCAAGAACCGCTGGCACGCCCGGATCTGCCACTCCCCCACAGCATATACTACAGCCAAGAACCGCTGGCACGCCCGGATCTGCCCCTCCCCCACAGCATATACTACAGGCCAAGAGCCGCTGGCACGCCCGGATCTGCTGCTCCACCACCGCGTATACCACAGGCCAAGAACCGCTGGCACGCCCGGATCTGCTGCTCCACCACCGCGTATACCACAGGCCAAGAACCGCTGGCACGCCTGGATCTGCTGCTCCACCACCGCGTATACCACAGGCCAAGAACCGCTGGCACGCCCGGATCTGCCCCTCCCCCACAGCGTATACTACAGGCCAAGAACCGCTGGCATGCCCGTATCTGCCCCTCCCCCACCGCGTATACCACAGGCCAAGAACCGCTGGCACGCCCGTATCTGCCACTCCCCCACAGCGTATACTACACACACGCCAAGAACCGCCGGCACGCCCGGATCTGCCCCTCACCCACAGCGTATACTACAGGCCAAGAACTGCTGACACGCCCGTATCTGCCGCTCCCCCCACAGCGTATACCACACACGCCAAGAACTGCTGACACGCCCGGATCTGCCGTTCCCCCACCGCGTATACTACACATGTCAAGAACCGCTGGCACGCCCGTATCTGCCACTCCCCCACCGCGTATACTACAGGCCAAGAACTGCTGGCACGCCCGGATCTGCCGCTCCCACCACAGCGTATACCACACACGCCAAGAACTGCTGGCACGCCTGGATCTGCCGCTCCCCCACAGCGTATACTACACACACGCCAAGAACCGCTGGCACGCCTGGATCTGCCGCTCCCCCACAGCGTGTACTACACACACGCCAAGAACCGCTGGCACGCCTGGATCTGCCGCTCCCCCACAGCGTATACTACACACACGCCAAGAACTGCTGGCACGCCTGGATCTGCCGCTCCCCCACAGCGTGTACTACACACACGCCAAGAACCGCTGGCACGCCTGGATCTGCCGCTCCCCCACAGCGTATACTACAGGCCAAGAACCGCTGGCACGCCCGTATCTGCTGCCCTCCGACGTATCCGCTGCGTGATATCCCTGCAGATGACACTCCGCAAAAAGGGAGGAATATGAAGGGAACACACCAGAGGGGGGAAGATAAAGGGAACGCACCGGTAACACCCCAGAAAACTCTGCATATACCGTGAACACCCCAAAAGACCCTCTGTATACCGGGAACACACCACAAGACCCTCCGTATACAGGGAACACCCCACAAGCCCCTCCGTATACCGGGAACACCCCACCCGTATACCGGGAACTCCCCACAAGACTCTCTATATACAGGGAACACCCCACAAGACCTTCCGTATATATGGTGAATCCCCCACAAGACCCTCCGTATACAGGGAACACCCCACAAGACCCTCTTTATACCAGGAACACCCACAAGGCCCTCCGTATACTGGGAACACCCCACAAGACCCTCCGTATACCGGGAACACCCCACAAGACCCTCCTTATACCGGGAACACCCCACAAGACCCTCCATATACCGGGAACACCCCACAAGACCCTCTTTATACCAGGAACACCCACAAGGCCCTCTGTATACCGGGAACACCCCACAAGACCCTCTTTATACCGGGAACACCTCACAAGACCCTCCGTATACCGGGAACACCCCACAAGACCCTCCGTATACCGGGAACACCCCACAAGACCCTCTTTATACCAGGAACACCTCACAAGGCCCTCCATGTATCCGGGACACCGCACACGTCCTGCAGGGGTGGAGACGCTGTGACCCGGCAGTCAGACATCTCTACTTGGCTTTTTGCTCAGATTTCCTGCTCTTGATCACTGCTGATTCCTCGCCCCCGGCAGGCGCCATTGTCACCAGATAATCAATGACTCCTCATCCACCACTGGTCGTATTATTATGGTCGGCGACTGCATAGATGTAACTGCTCCATCAGGAGGCATAGACATATTAATGTGAGGTCTGATCTGCTGAAAGGGGCAACACAAATCGCAGACCCCTGCTCCTCTGCAGCCCCCAGCTCCTCAGATTCCCTGCAGCCCCCCGCTCCTCAGATTCCCTGCAGCCCCCAGCTCCTCTGCAGCCCCCTGTTACTCCCCAAATCCCTGCAGCCCCCTGTTACTCCCCGATTCCCTGCAGCCCCCCGTTACTCCCCGATTCCCTGCAGCCCCCCGTTACTCCCCGATTCCCTGCAGCCCCCTGTTACTCCCCGATTCCCTGCAGCCCCCAGCTCCTCAGATTCCCTGCAGCCCCCCGCTCCTCAGATTCCCTGCAGCCCCCCGCTCCTCAGATTCCCTGCAGCCCCCCGCTCCTCTGAATCCCTGCAGCACCCCACTCCTCTGAATCCCTGCAGCCCCCCCGCTCCTCTGAATCCCTGCAGCCCCCAGCTCCTCAGATTCCCTGCAGCCCCCCGCTCCTCTGAATCCCTGCAGCCCCCAGCTTCTCAGATTCCCTGCAGCCCCCAGCTCCTCAGATTCCCTGCAGCCCCCCGCTCCTCAGATTCCCTGCAGCCCCCAGCTCCTCTGAATCCCTGCAGCCCCCAGCTTCTCAGATTCCCTGCAGCCCCCAGCTCCTCAGATTCCCTGCAGCCCCCCGCTCCTCAGATTCCCTGCAGCCCCCCGCTCCTCAGATTCCCTGCAGCCCCCCGCTCCTCAGATTCCTTGCAGCCCCAGCTCCTCAGGTTCCCTGCAGCCCCCAGCTCCTCAGATTCCTTGCAGCCCCCCGCTCCTCCGAATCTCCGAATCCCTGCAGCCCCCCGCTCCTCCGAATCCCTGCAGCCCCCCGCTCCTCCGAATCCCTGCAGCCCCCCGCTCCTCCGAATCCCTGCAGCCCCCCGCTCCTCCGAATCCCTGCAGCCCCCCGCTCCTCCGAATCCCTGCAGCCCCCCGCTCCTCCGAATCCCTGCAGCCCCCCGCTCCTCCGAATCCCTGCAGCCCCCCGCTCCTCCGAATCCCTGCAGCCCCCCGCTCCTCCGAATCCCTGCAGCCCCCCGCTCCTCCGAATCCCTGCAACCCCCGCTCCTCAGATTCCCTGCAGCCCCCCGCTCCTCAGATTCCCTGCAGCCCCCCGCTCCTCAGATTCCTTGCAGCCACCCACTCCTCTGAATCCCTGCAGCCCCCCGCTCCTCCGAATCCCTGCAGCCCCCCGCTCCTCAGATTCCCTGCAGCCCCCCGCTCCTCTGATCTGTGCAGGATTCAGGTAACAATTAAGCAGTTGGTGAGTGGGACAGTGATGCTGACACTCGGGGTACAGGATAATGACACTGGGGGTACAGGATAATGACACGGACACTCGGGGTACAGGATAATGACACTGACACTGGGGGTACAGGATAATGACACTGACACTGGGGGTACAGGACACTGACACTGGGGTACAGGATAATGACACTGGGGGTACAAAATAATGACACTGACACTGGGGGTACAGGACACTGGGGTACAGGATAATGACACTGGGGTACAGGATAATGACGCTGACACTGGGGGTGCAGGATAATGATGCCGACACTGACACTGGGGGTACAGGATAATGACACTGGGGGTACAGGATAATGACACTGGGGGAACAGGATAATGACACTGACACTCGGGGTACAGGATAATGATGCCGACACTGGGGGTGCAGGATAATGACACGGACACTGGGTGTACAGGATAATGACACTGGGGGTACAGGATAATGACACTGGGGGTACAGGATAATGACACTGGGGTACAGGATAATGACACTGGGGTACAGGATAATGACACTGGGGGTACAGGATAATGACACTGGGGTACAGGATAATGACACTGGGGGTACAAAATAATGACACTGACACTGGGGGTACAGGACACTGACACTGGGGTACAGGATAATGACACTGGGGTACAGGATAATGACGCTGACACTGGGGGTGCAGGATAATGATGCCGACACTGACACTGGGGGTACAGGATAATGACACTGGGGGTACAGGATAATGACACTGGGGGAACAGGATAATGACACTGACACTCGGGGTACAGGATAATGATGCCGACACTGGGTGTACAGGATAATGACACTGACACTGGGGGTACAGGATAATGACACTGACACTCGGGGTACAGGATACTGACACTGGAGGTACAGGATAATGACACTGACACTGGGGGTACAGGATAATGACACTGACACTAGGGGTACAGGATAATGACACTGGGGGTACAGGATAATGACACTGACACTGGGGGTACAGGATAATGACACTGACACTCGGGGTACAGGATACTGACACTGGGGGTACAGGATAATGACACGGACACTGGGTGTACAGGATAATGACACTGGGGGTTCAGGATAATGACACTGGAGGTACAGGATAATGACACTGACACTCGGGGTACAGGATAATGACACTGACACTGGGGGTACAGGATAATGACACTGACACTAGGGGTACAGGATAATGACACTGGGGGTACAGGATAATGACACTGACACTGGGGGTACAGGATAATGACACTGACACTAGGGGTACAGGATAATGACACTGGGGGTACAGGATAATGACACTGACACTGGGGGTACAGGATAATGACACTGACACTCGGGGTACAGGATACTGACACTGGGGGTACAGGATAATGACACTGACACTGGGGGTACAGGATAATGACACTGACACTAGGGGTACAGGATAATGACACTGACACTCGGGGTACAGGATAATGACACTGGGGGTACAGGATAATGACACTGACACTCGGGGTACAGGATAATGACACTGGGGGTACAGGATAATGACACTGACACTGGGGGTACAGGATAATGACACTGACACTGGGCATACAGGATGACGACACTGAAACTGGGGGTACAGGATAATGACACTGGGGGTACAGGATAATGACACTGACACTGGGGGTACAGGATAATGACACTGACACTGGGGGTACAGGATAATGACACAGATACTCGGGGTACAGGACACTGACACTGGGGGTACAGGACACTGACACTCGGGGTACAGGATAATGACACTGACACTTGGGGTACAGGATAATGCACTGACACTGGGGTACAGGATAATGACACTGACACTGGGGGTACAGGATAATGACACTGACACTGGGGGTACAGGATAATGACACTGACACTGGGGGTACAGGATAATGACACTGACACTGGGGGTACAGGATAATGACACTGACACTGGGGGTACAGGATAATGACACTGGGGGTACAGGATAATGACACTGACACTCGGGGTACAGGATAATGACACTGGGGGTACAGGATAATGACATTGACACTGGGGGTACAGGATAATGACACTGACACTGGGCATACAGGATGACGACACTGAAACTGGGGGTACAGGATAATGACACTGGGGGTACAGGATAATGACACTGACACTGGGGGTACAGGATAATGACACTGACACTGGGGGTACAGGATAATGACACTGACACTGGGGGTACAGGATAATGACACTGACACTGGGGGTACAGGATAATGACACTGACACTGGGGGTACAGGATAATGACACTGACACTGGGGGTACAGGATAATGACACTGACACTTGGGGTACAGGATAATGACACTGACACTTGGGGTACAGGATAATGACACTGACACTTGGGGTAAAGGATAATGACACTGACACTTGGGGTACAGGATAATGACACTGACACTTGGGGTACAGGATAATGACACTGACACTCGGGGTACAGGACACTGACACTCGGGGTACAGGATAATGACACTGACACTGGGGGTACAGGATAATGACACAGATACTCGGGGTACAGGACACTGACACTGGGGGTACAGGATAATGACACTGACACTGGGGGTACAGGATAATGACACTGACACTGGGGGTACAGGATAATGACACTGGGGGTACAGGATAATGACACTGACACTGGGGGTACAGGATAATGACACTGACACTAGGGGTACAGGATAATGACACTGACACTCGGGGTACAGGATAATGACACTGGGGGTACAGGATAATGACACTGACACTCGGGGTACAGGATAATGACACTGGGGGTACAGGATAATGACATTGACACTGGGGGTACAGGATAATGACACTGACACTGGGCATACAGGATGACGACACTGAAACTGGGGGTACAGGATAATGACACTGGGGGTACAGGATAATGACACTGACACTGGGGGTACAGGATAATGACACTGACACTGGGGTACAGGATAATGACACTGACACTGGGGGTACAGGATAATGACACTGACACTGGGGGTACAGGATAATGACACTGACACTGGGGGTACAGGATAATGACACTGACACTGGGGGTACAGGATAATGACACTGACACTGGGGGTACAGGATAATGACACTGACACTGGGGGTGCAGGATAATGACACTGACACTGGGGGTACAGGATAATGACACTGACACTGGGGGTACAGGATAATGACACTGACACTGGGGGTACAGGATAATGACACTGACACTGGGGGTACAGGATAATGACACTGACACTGGGGGTACAGGATAATGACACTGACACTGGGGGTACAGGACACTGACACTCGGGGTACAGGATAATGACACTGACACTGGGGGTACAGGATAATGACACAGATACTCGGGGTACAGGACACTGACACTTGGGGTAAAGGATAATGACACTGACACTGGGGGTACAGGACACTGACACTTGGGGTACAGGATAATGACACTGACACTTGGGGTACAGGATAATGACACTGACACTCGGGGTACAGGATAATGACACTGACACTGGGGGTACAGGATAATGACACTGACACTCGGGGTACAGGATAATGACACTGACACTGGGGGTACAGGATAATGACACAGATACTCGGGGTACAGGACACTGACACTGGGGGTACAGGATAATGACACTGACACTGGGGGTACAGGATAATGACACTGACACTGGGGGTACAGGATAATGACACTGGGGGTACAGGATAATGACACTGACACTGGGGGTACAGGATAATGACACTGACACTAGGGGTACAGGATAATGACACTGACACTCGGGGTACAGGATAATGACACTGGGGGTACAGGATAATGACACTGACACTCGGGGTACAGGATAATGACACTGGGGGTACAGGATAATGACACTGACACTGGGGGTACAGGATAATGACACTGACACTGGGCATACAGGATGACGACACTGAAACTGGGGGTACAGGATAATGACACTGGGGTACAGGATAATGACACTGACACTGGGGGTACAGGATAATGACACTGACACTGGGGGTACAGGATAATGACACTGACACTGGGGGTACAGGATAATGACACTGACACTGGGGGTACAGGATAATGACACTGACACTGGGGGTACAGGATAATGACACTGACACTTGGGGTACAGGATAATGACACTGACACTTGGGGTACAGGATAATGACACTGACACTCGGGGTACAGGATAATGACACTGACACTTGGGGTAAAGGATAATGACACTGACACTTGGGGTACAGGATAATGACACTGACACTTGGGGTACAGGATAATGACACTGACACTCGGGGTACAGGACACTGACACTCGGGGTACAGGATAATGACACTGACACTGGGGGTACAGGATAATGACACAGATACTCGGGGTACAGGACACTGACACTGGGGGTACAGGATAATGACACTGACACTGGGGGTACAGGATAATGACACTGGGGGTACAGGATAATGACACTGACACTGGGGGTACAGGATAATGACACTGACACTAGGGGTACAGGATAATGACACTGACACTCGGGGTACAGGATAATGACACTGGGGGTACAGGATAATGACACTGACACTCGGGGTACAGGATAATGACACTGGGGGTACAGGATAATGACACTGACACTGGGGGTACAGGATAATGACACTGACACTGGGCATACAGGATGACGACACTGAAACTGGGGGTACAGGATAATGACACTGGGGGTACAGGATAATGACACTGACACTGGGGGTACAGGATAATGACACTGACACTGGGGGTACAGGATAATGACACTGACACTGGGGGTACAGGATAATGACACTGACACTGGGGGTACAGGATAATGACACTGACACTGGGGGTACAGGATAATGACACTGACACTGGGGGTACAGGATAATGACACTGACACTGGGGGTACAGGATAATGACACTGACACTGGGGGTGCAGGATAATGACACTGACACTGGGGGTACAGGATAATGACACTGACACTGGGGGTACAGGATAATGACACTGACACTGGGGGTACAGGATAATGACACTGACACTGGGGGTACAGGATAATGACACTGACACTGGGGGTACAGGATAATGACACTGACACTGGGGGTACAGGACACTGACACTCGGGGTACAGGATAATGACACTGACACTGGGGGTACAGGATAATGACACAGATACTCGGGGTACAGGACACTGACACTTGGGGTAAAGGATAATGACACTGACACTGGGGGTACAGGACACTGACACTTGGGGTACAGGATAATGACACTGACACTTGGGGTACAGGATAATGACACTGACACTCGGGGTACAGGATAATGACACTGACACTGGGGGTACAGGATAATGACACTGACACTCGGGGTACAGGATAATGACACTGACACTGGGGGTACAGGATAATGACACAGATACTCGGGGTACAGGACACTGACACTGGGGGTACAGGATAATGACACTGACACTGGGGGTACAGGATAATGACACTGACACTGGGGGTACAGGATAATGACACTGACACTGGGGGTACAGGATAATGACACTGACACTCGGGGTACAGGATAATGACACTGACACTGGGGGTACAGGATAATGACACTGACACTCGGGGTGCAGGATACTGACACTGACACTGGGGGTACAGGATAATGACACTCGGGGTACAGGATACTGACACTGTGGGTACAGGATAATGACGCTGACACTGGGGGTACAGGATAATGACGCTGACACTGGGGGTACAGGATAATGATGCTGACACTGGGGGTACAGGATAATGATTCTGACACTGGGGGTGCAGGATAATGACACTGGGGGTACAGGATAATGACGCCGACACTGGGGTTACAGGATAATGACACTGACACTGGGGGTACAGGATAATGACACTGACACTTGGGGTACAGGATAATGACGCTGACACTGGGGGTACAGGACACTGACACTGGGGTACAGGATAATGACACTGGGGGTACAGGATAATGACGCTGACACTGGGGGTACAGGATACTGACACTGTGGGTACAGGATAATGACACTGACACTGAGGGTACAGGATAATGACACTGACACTGGGGGTACAGGATAATGACACTGGGGGTACAGGATAATGACACTGACACTGGGGGTACAGGATAATGACACTGGGGGTACAGGGTACTAATAGACTGATCTCTCATGGTCTGGGGTGTGAGGATTAGATACATTGTCACCACTATATATAAAGACTTGTTTTCCTATCACAGGTGGGGTCGGATACACTGGGATATCGCATGCACAGATGTAGCAGAGCTGAATGGCTCCGTGCTCCTTTCTGCAGCAGAATGGCTGAGCTAGGATCCTGCGGATGCGTTCCCTGCAGTCCTATGGCAGGTAATACATGGCGACAGCAGTGCACGGTGACATCGCACACTCGGCTCAGCTACATCTATATCTGCTGTTGGAGGGATCTGCGGTGATAGAATTCCCACCAGAGAAACTGGAGAAGATTGAACAGTAATAAGCCCATGTGGGATCGATATGGTGCGATGTGTAATCTGGCCCTGCGGGGAGACGGACGGGGGACATAATGGAGGGGGACAGCTGCTGCTTCTTAATAGGAGGCCCTCCTGTAATGGCCGGCACATGAGCTGCAGCCGGACCGCCCCTGTGCGGGGTCTTCTCACCGACACCTGTACGGCGCGCACCACGTCTGTGAACCTGCTGCATTGAATCCTGCGCCAGCACATGAATATTCTGCTCTGCGCTCGTCATCTCCTCCCACCTCTTCTCTGGGCTGGAGATGGCCATCTGGTCTCCACACACATCTCCAGATCTCCCTCACCACACAATTCAGCTCCTCACCCGAGGAAATAGGCGACGGGGAAGAAGTAGGCCCGCTCCTCACCCCGTACAAGAGAGAGGCCCGCTCCTCATCCCGTACAAGAGAGAGGCCCGCTCCTCACCCCGTACAAGAGAGAGGCCCGCTCCTCACCCCGTACAAGAGAGAGGCCCGCTCCTCACCCCCTACAAGAGAGAGGCCCGCTCCTCACCCCGTACAAGAGAGAGGCCCGCTCCTCACCCCGTACAAGAGAGAGGCCCGCTCCTCACCCCGTACAAGAGAGAGGCCCGCTCCTCACCCCGTACAAGAGAGAGACCCGCTCCTCACCCCGTACAAGAGAGAGGCCCGCTCCTCACCCCGTACAAGAGAGAGGCCCGCTCCTCACCCCGTACAAGAGAGAGGCCCGCTCCTCACCCCGTACAAGAGAGAGGCCCGCTCCTCACCCCGTACAAGAGAGAGGCCCGCTCCTCACCCCGTACAAGAGAGAGACCCGCTCCTCACCCCGTACAAGAGAGAGGCCCGCTCCTCACCCCGTACAAAAGAGAGACCCGCTCCTCACCCCGTACAAGAGAGAGACCCGCTCCTCACCCCGTACAAGAGAGAGGCCCGCTCCTCACCCCGTACAAAAGAGAGACCCGCTCCTCACCCCGTACAAGAGAGAGACCCGCTCCTCACCCCGTACAAGAGAGAGGCCCGCTCCTCACCCCGTACAAGAGAGAGGCCCGCTCCTCACCCCGTACAAGAGAGAGGCCCGCTCCTCACCCCGTACAAGAGAGAGGCCCGCTCCTCACCCCGTACAAGAGAGAGGCCCGCTCCTCACCCCGTACAAGAGAGAGGCCCGCTCCTCACCCCGTACAAGAGAGAGGCCCGCTCCTCACCCCGTACAAGAGAGAGGCCCGCTCCTCACCCCGTACAAGAGAGAGGCCCGCTCCTCACACCGTACAAGAGAGAGGCCCGCTCCTCACCCCGTACAAGAGAGAGAGCCCGCTCCTCACCCCGTACAAGAGAGAGGCCCGCTTCTCACCCCGTACAAGAGAGAGGCCCGCTCCTCACCCCGTACAAGAGAGAGGCCCGCTCCTCACCCCGTACAAGAGAGAGCCCGCTCCTCACCCCGTACAAGAGAGAGAGCCCGCTCCTCACCCCGTACAAGAGAGAGGCCCGCTCCTCACCCCGTACAAGAGAGAGGCCCGCTTCTCACCCCGTACAAGAGAGAGGCCCGCTCCTCACCCCGTACAAGAGAGAGGCCCGCTCCTCACCCCGTACAAGAGAGAGGCCCGCTCCTCACCCTGTACAAGAGAGAGGCCGGCTCCTCACCCTGTACAAGAGAGAGGCCCGCTCCTCACCCCGTACAAGAGAGAGGCCCGCTCCTCACCCCGTACAAGAGAGAGGCCCGCTCCTCACCCCCTACTAGAGAGAGACCCCCTACAAGAGAGAGGCCCGCTCCTCACCCCGTAAAAGAGAGGCCCGCTCCTCACCCCGTACAAGAGAGAGGCCCGCTCCTCACCCCGTACAAGAGAGAGGCCCGCTCCTCACCCCGTACAAGAGAGAGGCCCGCCCCTCACCCCGTACAAGAGAGGCCCGCCCCTCACCCCGTACAAGAGAGAGACCCGCCCCTCACCCCGTACAAGAGAGAGACCCGCCCCTCACCCCGTACAAGAGAGAGGCCCGCTCCTCACCCCGTACAAGAGAGAGGCCCGCTCCTCACCCCGTACAAGAGAGGCCCGCTCCTCACCCCGTACAAGAGAGAGGCCCGCTCCTCACCCCATACAAGAGAGAGGCCCGCTCCTCACCCCGTACAAGAGAGAGGCACGCTCCTCACCCCGTACAAGAGAGACCCGCTCCTCACCCCGTACAAGAGAGAGGCCCGCTCCTCACCCCGTACAAGAGAGAGGCCCGCTCCTCACCCCGTTCAAGAGAGAGACCAGCTCCTCACCCCGTACAAGAGAGAGGCCCGCTCCTCACCCCGTACGAGAGGCCCGCTCCTCACCCCGTACAAGAGAGGCCCGCTCCTCACCCCGTACAAGAGAGAGGCCCGCTCCTCACCCCGTACAAGAGAGGCCCGCTCCTCACCCCGTACAAGAGAGAGGCCCGCTCCTCACCCCGTACAAGAGAGAGACCCGCTCCTCACCCCGTACAAGAGAGAGGCCCGCTCCTCACCCCATACAAGAGAGAGGCCCGCTCCTCACCCCCTACTAGAGAGAGGACCCCCTACTAGAGAGAGGCCCACTCCTCACCCCCTACTAGAGAGAGACCCCCTACTAGAGAGAGGCCCGCCCCTCGCCCCCTACTAGAGAGAGACCCCCTACTAGAGAGAGGCCCACTCCTCACCCCCTACTAGAGATACCCCCTACTAGAGAGAGGCCCACCCCTCGCCCCCTACTAGAGAGAGACCCCCTACTAAAGAGAGGCCTGCTCCTCGCCCCCTACTAGAGAGACCCCCTACTAGAGGGAGACCTCCTACTAGAGAGAGACCCCCTACTAGAGAGAGGCCTGCTCCTCACCCCCTACTAGAGAGAGACCCGCCCCTCGCCCCCTACTAGAGAGAGACCCCCTACTAGAGAGAGGCCTGCTCCTCACCCCCTACTAGAGAAAGACCCCCTACTAGAGAGAGGACTGCTCCTCGCCGCCTACTAGAGAGAGACCCCCTACTAGAGGGAGACCTCCTACTAGAGAGACCCCCTACTAGAGAGAGGCCCGCTCCTCACCCCCTACAAGAAAGAGGCCCGCTTCTCACCCCATACTAGAGAGAGGTCCGCTCCTCACCCCATACAAGAGAGAAGCCCGCTCCTCACCCCCTACAAGAAAGAGGCCCACCTCTCACCCCATACTAGAGAGAGGCCCGCCTCTCGCCCCATACAAGAGGCCCACTCCTCACCCCCCTACTAGAGAGGCCCCCTACTAGAGAGAGGCCCACTCCTCGCCCCCTACAAGAAAGAAGCCCGCTCCTCGTCCCCTACTAGAGAGAGGCCCTATCCCCACCCCTACTAGAACGTCTGCCGCTGCCTGCCCTCCTCCATCTACTAGAATGCCTGCCATCCGCTCTTCTCCATCTACTAGAATGCCTGCCATCCGCCCTTCTCCATCTACTAGAATGCCTGCCATCCGCTCTTCTCCATCTACTAGAATGCCTGCGATCCGCTCTCCTCCATCTACTAGAATGCCTGCCATCCGCTCTCCTCCATCTACTAGAATGCCTGCCGTCCGCTCTCCTCCATCTACTAGAATGCCTGTCGTCCGCCCTCCTCCATCTACTAGAATGCCTGCCATCCGCTCTCCTTCATCTACTAGAATGCCTGCCGCACGCTCTCCTCCATCTACTAGAATGCCTGCCATCCGCTCTCCTCCATCTACTAGAATGCCTGCCATCCGCCCTCCTCCATCTACTAGAATGCCTGCGATCCGCTCTCCTCCATCTACTAGAATGCCTGCCATCCGCTCTCCTCCATCTACTAGAATGCCTGCCAGCCTCTCTCCTCCATCTACTAGAATGCCTGCCAGCCGCTCTCCTCCATCTACTAGAATGCCTGCCATCCGCTCTCCTCCATCTACTAGAATGCCTGCCATCCGCTCTCCTCCATCTACTAGAATGCCTGCCATCCGCTCTCCTCCATCTACTAGAATGCCTGCCATCCGCTCTCCTTCATCTACTAGAATGCCTGCCGCACGCTCTCCTCCATCTACTAGAATGCCTGCCATCCGCTCTCCTCCATCTACTAGAATGCCTGCCATCCGCCCTCCTCCATCTACTAGAATGCCTGCGATCCGCTCTCCTCCATCTACTAGAATGCCTGCCATCCGCTCTCCTCCATCTACTAGAATGCCTGCCGCACGCTCTCCTCCATCTACTAGAATGCCTGCCATCCGCTCTCCTCCATCTACTACAATGCCTGCCGTCCGCTCTCCTCCATCTACTACAATGCCTGTCGTCCGCTCTCCTCCATCTACTAGAATGCCTGTCGTCCGCTCTCCTCCATCTACTAGAATGCCTGTCGTCCGCTCTCCTCCATCTACTAGAATGCCTGTCGTCCGCTCTCCTCCATCTACTAGAATGCCTGTCGTCCGCTCTCCTCCATCTACTAGAATGCCTGTCGTCCGCTCTCCTCCATCTACTAGAATGCCTGTCGTCCGCTCTCCTCCATCTACTAGAATGCCTGTCGTCCGCTCTCCTCCATCTACTAGAATGACTGCCGTCCGCTCTCCTCCATCTACTAGAATGACTGCCGTCCGCTCTCCTCCATCTACTAGAATGCCTGCCATCAGCTCTCCTCCATCTACTAGAATGCCTGCCATCCGCTCTCCTCCATCTACTAGAATGCCTGCCATCCGCTCTCCTCCATCTACTAGAATGCCTGCCATCCGCTCTCCTCCATCTACTAGAATGCCTGCGATCCGCCCTCCTCCATCTACTAGAATGCCTGCCATCCGCTCTCCTCCATCTACTAGAATGCCTGCCATCCGCTCTCCTCCATCTACTAGAATGCCTGCGATCCGCTCTCCTCCATCTACTAGAATGCCTGCCGTCTGCTCTCCTCCATCTACTAGAATGCCTGCCATCCGCTCTCCTCCATCTACTAGAATGCCTGCCATCCGCTCTCCTCCATCTACTAGAATGCCTGCCGTCCGCTCTCCTCCATCTACTAGAATGCCTGCCGTCCGCTCTCCTCCATCTACTAGAATGCCTGCCATCCGCTCTCCTCCATCTACTAGAATGCCTGCCGTCCGCTCTCCTCCATCTACTAGAATGCCTGCCATCTGCTCTCCTCCATCTACTAGAATGCCTGCCATCCGCTCTCCTCCATCTACTAGAATGCCTGCCGTCCGCTCTCCTCCATCTACTAGAATGCCTGCCGTCCACTCTCCTCCATCTACTAGAATGCCTGCCATCTGCTCTCCTCCATCTACTAGAATGCCTGCCGCACGCTCTCCTCCATCTACTAGAATGCCTGCCATCCGCTCTCCTCCATCTACTAGAATGCCTGCCGTCCGCTCTCCTCCATCTACTAGAATGCCTGCCGTCCGCTCTCCTCCATCTACTAGAATGCCTGCCATCTGCTCTCCTCCATCTACTAGAATGCCTGCCGCACGCTCTCCTCCATCTACTAGAATGCCTGCCATCCGCTCTCCTCCATCTACTAGAATGCCTGCCATCCGCTCTCCTCCATCTACTAGAATGCCTGCCATCTGCTCTCCTCCATCTACTAGAATGCCTGCGATCCGCTCTCCTCCATCTACTACAATGCCTGCCGTCCACTCTCCTCCATCTAATAGAATGCCTGCCATCCGCTCTCCTCCATCTACTAGAATGCCTGCCATCCGCTCTCCTCCATCTACTAGAATGCCTGCCATCCGCTCTCCTCCATCTACTAGAATGCCTGCCATCCGCTCTCCTCCATCTACTAGAATGCCTGCCGTCCGCCTCCTCCATCTACTAGAATGCCTGTCGTCCGCACTCCTCCATCTACTAGAATGCCTGTCGTCCGCCCTCCTCCATCTACTAGAATGCCTGCCATCAGCTCTCCTCCATCTACTAGAATGCCTGCCATCTGCTCTCCTCCATCTACTAAAATGCCTGCCGCCCGCTCTCCTCCATCTACTAGAATGCCTGCCATCCGCTCTCCTCCATCTACTAGAATGCCTGCGATCCGCTCTCCTCCATCTACTAGAATGCCTGCCATCCGCTCTCCTCCATCTACTAGAATGCCTGCCATCCGCTCTCCTCCATCTACTAGAATGCCTGCCATCCGCTCTCCTCCATCTACTAGAATGCCTGCCATCCGCTCTCCTCCATCTACTAGAATGCCTGCCATCCGCTCTCCTCCATCTACTAGAATGCCTGCGATCCGCTCTCCTCCATCTACTACAATGCCTGCCGTCCACTCTCCTCCATCTAATAGAATGCCTGCCATCCACTCTCCTCCATCTACTAGAATGCCTGCCATCCGCTCTCCTCCATCTACTAGAATGCCTGCCATCCGCTCTCCTCCATCTACTAGAATGCCAGCGATCCGCTCTCCTCTACTAGAATGCCTGCCGTCCGCTCTCCTCCATCTACTAGAATGCCTGCCGTCCGCTCTCCTCCATCTACTAGAATGCCTGCCATCCGCTCTCCTCCATCTACTAGAATGCCTGCCATCCGCTCTCCTCTATCTACTAGAATGCCTGCCATCCGCTCTCCTCCATCTACTAGAATGCCTACCGTCCGCTCTCCTCCATCTACTAGAATGCCTGCCGTCCGCTCTCCTCCATCTACTAGAATGCCTGCCCATGTCTGAACTCCCTCATATACCTTCGATGGAGGATGGGCTTGGTGTATATATATGTATATATGTAATAGGTGAGAATAACCAGTTACAATGTTAATGATTCGCTGATTTCTGCACTGTGCATCACGGCTTCACCGGTAAGAGGATCGGTTGCAGATTTCAGATACAGACAGAACGTGCAGCGATGACATCAGAGGTCATATGAAGTGATGTCATTACGGTATTATTTATATAGGGATTGTGTTGATCGCAGCCGGTACAAGACATCTCGAGGTGATGACAATGGGGAAGGCGATTCCTGTGACTTGTCCTTAATGCGCTGAGTGATATCTCCGCGGAGAAGATCAGGTCAAGTGGCCGAGATGAGCACAGCGTTGCGATATCTTCAAGGTCGCAGGGATGAGAACATGTATCATATATAAATATATCTCCATGGTGAGTGGTGACGAGCCCACGGCCATTACCAGCACGGCTGCGATCACCCTCAGACCACCTCTGACGGGAAGTGCCCGAGACCCCCGGTCAGAGATGTGCGGCCCATGACAGTCTCTAAACACCCCTGCCCCGGTCTAGTGTCCTCCCGACATGCTGAGACTTGTGGTTCCAGCAGGCGCTGTGTGTCAGGCCGCGGCTCCGCTCCCCGGGATTGTGCTAGGAGCTCAAGGTCGTCAGAGGGTCTTCGGGTGGATATTTCTCAGGTCTCCCTCGTCGCTGCCCTTCTGCTCTTCCCCTGCTCGATCAATACCTGTCCTGCTGCGGTGGGGGGCCTCCATACAATTAAAGGCAAAAAAGTATCAGGAGCTGAAGGACGGGTCACATGATCACAGCGGATCCTGAGAAAAGATGGAAGTCTGCGCTCTAGGAAGAAGGTGCCCACCGCTAACGGCCCCCATAGACAGGCCGATCTCAGCCCATTAACAAATGCTAACTGGGAGCGCCCAGCAATCACCACCTCGAATGAACATATCTATAGAAAGCTGCCGCAGGGACTCACTGCAGCACAGAGTATTTCAGGAGACAGGTCTGCTATCCTGTAGAAAACTTACAAAGTTATGTAGTGTTGACAAGCATGGCCCCCCAGCAGCACAGAGTGTTTCAGGAGAAAGGCGTCCCAGACAGAAGAGCAGGGCCCCCCGCAGCACAGAGTGTTTCAGGAGAAAAGAGTCACAGACAGAAGAGCAGGGCCCCCAGCAGCACAGAGTGTTTCAGGAGAAAAGAGTCACAGACAGAAGAGCAGGGCCCCCAGCATCACAGAGTGTTTCAGGAGAAAAGAGTCACACACGGAAAAGCAGGGTCAACAGCAGCACAGAGTGTTTCAGGAGAAAAGTGTCACAGAGAGAGGAGCAGGGCCCCCAGCAGCACAGAGTGTTTCAGGAGAAAAGAGTCACACACGGAAAAGCAGGGTCCACAGCAGCACAGAGTGTTTCAGGAGAAAAGTGTCACAGACAGAAGAGCAGGGCCCCCAGCAGCACAGAGTATTTCAGGAGAAAGGCGTCCCAGACAGAAGAGCAGGGTCCACAGCAGCACAGAGTGTTTCAGGAGAAAGGCGTCCCAAACAGAAGAGCAGGGCCCCCAGCAGCACAGAGCGTTTCAGGAGAAAGGCGTCCCAGATAGAAGAGCAGGGCCCCCAGCAGCACAGAGTGTTTCAGGAGAAAAGAGTCACAGACAGAAGAGCAGGGCCCCCAGCAGCACAGAGTGTTTCAGGAGAAAAGAGTCACACACGGAAAAGCAGGGTCAACAGCAGCACAGTGTGTTTCAGGAGGAAAGTGTCACAGAGAGAGGAGCAGGGCCCCCAGCAGCACAGAGTGTTTCAGGAGAAAAGAGTCACACACGGAAAAGCAGGGTCCACAGCAGCACAGAGTGTTTCAGGAGAAAGGAGTTACAGACACAAGAGCAGGTCCCCCAGCAGCACAGAGTGTTTCAGGAGAAAGGAGTTACAGACACAAGAGCAGGTCCCCCAGCAGCACAGAGTGTTTCAGGAGAAAGGAGTCCCAGACAGAGGAGCAGGACCCCGGCAGCACAGAGTGTTTTAGGAGAAAGGAGTCCCAGACAGAGGAGCAGGGCCCCCAGCCGCACAGAGTGTTTCAGGAGAAAGGAGTCCCAGACAGAGGAGCAGGACCCCCAGCAGCACAGAGTGTTTCAGGAGAAAGGAGTCCCAGACAGAGGAGCAGGACCCCAGCAGCACAGAGTGTTTTAGGAGAAAGGAGTCCCAGACAGAGGAGCAGGGCCCCCAGCAGCACAGAGTGTTTCAGGAGAAAGGAGTCCCAGACAGAAGAGCAGGGCCCCCAGCAGCACAGAGTGTTTCAGGAGAAAGGCATCCCAGACAGAAGAGCAGGGCCCCCCAGCAGCACAGAGTGTTTCAGGAGAAAGGCGTCCCAGACAGAAGAGCAGGGCCCCCCAGCAGCACAGAGTGTTTCAGGAGAAAAATGTCACAGACAGAAGAGCAGGGCCCCCAGCAGCACAGAGTGTTTCAGGAGAAAAGAGTCACACACGGAAGAGCAGGGTCCACAGCAGCACAGAGTGTTTCAGGAGAAAGGAGTCCCAGATAGAGGAGCAGGGCCCCCAGCAGCACAGAGTGTTTCAAGAGAAAAGAGTCACAGACTGAAGAGCAGGGCCCCCAGCAGCACAGAGTGTTTCAGGGAGAGACTGTTTATGCTGGTAGATGTCAAGCTTTACTTAGTGAAAGGTGCATGATCACCAAACGCAGAGTATTTAAGGAAGATATTGTACGTTTTTAAAAAATGCAGTTACATAAAGAAGGTGAGACGAGCCGGGGTCCCAGCAGCACAGAGTATTTCAGGTAATATTGTGCTGAACATGCGGAAGGTCACAGGCTGACAGGTTATATTATTGGAGAAGACATTTAGGGCAGATCTTGTGGAGATCAAAGACTGAATTATAGAGGAAGCAGCGGGCACCCCCAGCAGCACAGAGTATTTCAGGCCGTTCTGTGCATGGATATTTCCTGCTGCGTGTAGTGACTCATTCCTCCAGAACATCATCCGCTTCTTGTAGAAACACGCCATCTGGACAGAGACGTATCCTCCAGGAATCAGGCGTCCCCTCCCCTCCCCCCCAACCGATATTCTAAAAACGCTTCTATATCTGTGCCGCTGTGGAACTACAGATCCCAGCCCGAGCTGCCGACATCTTCCTCACCGAGGCTCCTTAAGATGCCTGCAGACGCGTCGTCACCTGTGCATAAGTTCTTCTACATTTCTTGATCGGTCCAAGAGCGCCATAAATCAAGCGGCGGGTCGCAATGAGGCAAATGATGGCGGACAGGTGTGATTGATTACATTAGCGGCTGATGCTAGACATGTACTAATAGACCTGAGGCCGGATCAGCGCCAGCGAGGAGCGCTGCACCGAAACTCGCACCTCTCATCCCCGCTCCGGAGGGCAGCATTCATCTCCAGGTGCAGCGCTCCTCTGGTCAGACGTGTACTGACCATACACTGCGGGGCTGACATAAGCCATGCAGAACATGAGCCCCGGAAATCAGGACCAACGCAACCGACAACCAACCCTCAGGAGGAAAGTACGGAGGAGCCGAGAGCCCGTCACCCTCCCCGGGGCACAGACGGGTGTGACCGAGCCGGGGGTCTGCATGTCTGCAGAGGCCACCAAAGGTCGGGCGTAATGGCGGCCCCATCAGATGAGAAGGGAGAGTGAACAGAGTCAATCTATGGATAGTATGGCGGTATTATACAGTATAGTGATGGATTATTGGTAAAATCAGTCCTGATATAACGGTAGTATTCAAGCACTGTGTGGCGGTAATATGTGGCAGTATTATATGACCCTTGTATAGTGGAGGTGTATTTGTAATTTCAGTCCAAGCTTACCAGGATACCGGTAGTATTCAAGCACTTTCTGGCAGTAATATATGGCCATAGCGTGGCGGTATATGACCCTTGTATAGTGGCGGTGTATTTGTAATACTGGGCTTTGCTTATCAGTAGAATGGTATTATTTAAGCACTGTGTGCTGGTAATGTGAGGCTACAGTGTGGCGGTATCCTGGTACAGTGTTGGTGACGTATTTGTGATACTGGGCTTTGATCATTAGCAGTATAACAGTATTATTCAAGCAGTGTGTGACGGTAATTTGTGGCTATAGCATGGTGATATATTTGTGTACACTGGGCTTTGCTCATTATAATGGCAGTATTCAAGCATTGTGTGGCGGTAATTTTTGGCTGTAGTGTGGCAGTATATATTTGTAATACTGGGCTTTGTTCATTATAACGGTATTATTCAATCTCTGTGTGACGGTAATTTGTGGCTACAGCGTGCCAGTATATGACCTAGTGGTGGTGTATTTGTGTATACTAGGCTTTGCTCATTATAACGGTATTATTCAAGCACTGTATGGCGGTAATTTGTGGCTGTAGTGTGGCGGTATATTTGTGTACACTGGGCTTTGCTCATTATAACGGTATTATTCAAGCATTGCATGGCGGTAATTTGTGGCTGTAGTGTGGCAGTATATGACTTAGTGGCGGTGTATTTGTGTACACAGGGCTTTGCTCATAACTATTATTCAAGCATTGTATGGCGGTAATTTGTGGTTACAGTGTGGCAGTATATGATCTAGTGGCAGTGTATTTGTGTACACAGGGCTTTGCTCATTATAACGATATTATTCAAGCACTGTGTGACGATAACGTGGCGGTATTATATGATCTTTGTATAGTGTTGGTGTATTTAGGTATACTAGTTTTTCCTTATTATAACGGTATTATTCAAGCACTATGTGGTGGTAATTTGTGGCTATAGTGTGGCGGTATATGACCCTTGTGTAGTGATGGTGTATTTGTAATACTGGGTTTTGCTCATTATCGGTATATTGATATTACTCAAGCACCATGTGACTGTAATATGTGGCCATAACTTGGCGGTATTATATGACCCTTGTATAGTGGATGTATTATATAATGGTATATTATAAACCACTTTTTGGTGCTTGTAATAATACAAGTTATTTCCAGTCCCCACAGAGGACATCGAAGGCATCTAAACCTGTCACAATGTTATTTTGTTATTTTTTTGGAGGGGATAAGCCTTGAGGATCTACTAGCACCCCCGCCCTAGAAGTCGTATGTAAAGGGGTTTTGTCATCATCTCAAATGTGGAAAATTGCACAGTGCTTGTAAACATCAGGGTGGTCTCCAATGAAAGCAGCGCTTACAGGCTCTTTGCTATAGAGCTTGTAGGCGCAGCTCTGCAGCGGGCTGGATCTCGGCCCCTGTGCTCCCTTGTCCAGTCCGGGTTGGTGCTGATGCCGCTGGTCCTATCAATCACGAACGCTCTGCACCACAGCAGAAAGCCGGGAGGCAGAGGAACGACCCTCGTCCGCAGGGTGATACCGCCCCAATAAACAGAGGACAACACAGGGGCGCCGCTCATCTCCAAGCAAAAGAAAGACTGGAGAAAAGATGATCAGATCCACCGATAAAGAAGTTTCCATTCACTGACAGGTTGCAGAGATCCTGCAAATGGTGAGAAATTGATGCACAAAGCGGATCATTCCCTCCACAGAGATATAAAGTGTCAATGAGGGGTCAACACCGGACACAAGCGCAAAGCAATGCCTTTCTCTAGAAAACCCCTTCACCAGAAAGTGACAGCGCAGCTCCTCTCCTCTCCGGCAGGTGCCGGGCGCAGGACGAGCCGCGCTCCCCGCAGTATAACCACATGCATAATTCATGGCTGCTCACCGTGTGGTAAATACCCGGCCGGTAATATGTTCCCCGCTGATATCACAATGTAACGTGTGCATTAGAAATGGATTCAGTGTAAATTATTAATGGAGTATAGCAGCACACAGCCGCGGGGGAGCGGCGTATCCTGACCCCACCGAGGACGAGCACCCAGAAACACCGGGACTTAAAGACACACACACACGAGAACCACAGAACTGTAACTAGTATTATAGCAGTTATATTCTTGTACATAGGGGGCAGTAATATAGTAGTTATATTCTTGTATATAGGGGGCAGTATTATAGTAGTTATATTCTTGTACATAGGAGCAGTATTATAGTAGTTATATTCTTGTATATAGGGGCAGTATTATAGTAGTTATATTCCTGTACATAGGGGCAGTATTATAGTAGTTATATTCTTGTATATAGGGGGCAGTATTATAGTAGTTATATTCTTGTACATAGGAGCAGTATTATAGTAGTTATATTCTTGTATATAGGGGGCAGTATTATAGTAGTTATATTCTTGTACATAGGAGCAGTATTATAGTAGTTATATTCTTGTACATAGGGGCAGTATTATAGTAGTTATATTCTTGTACATAGGGGCAGTATTATAGTAGTTGTATATAGGCAGCAGTATTATAGCAGTTATATTCTTGTACAGAGGAGCAGTATTATAGCAGTTATATTCTTGTACAGAGGAGCAGTATTATAGTAGTTATATTCTTGTATATAGGGGCAGTATTATAGTAGTTATATTCTTGTACATAGGGGCAGTATTATAGTAGTTATATTCTTGTACATAGGGGCAGTATTATAGTAGTTATATTCTTGTACATAGGGGCAGTATTATAGTAGTTGTATATAGGCAGCAGTATTATAGCAGTTATATTCTTGTACATAGGGGCAGTATTATAGTAGTTATATTTTTGTACATAGGGGCAGTATTATAGTAGTTATATTCTTGTACATAGGGGCAGTATTATAGTAGTTGTATATAGGCAGCAGTATTATAGCAGTTATATTCTTGTACATAGGGGCAGTATTATAGTAGTTATATTCTTGTACATAGGAGCAGTATTATAGCAGTTATATTCTTGTACATAGGGGCAGTATTATAGTAGTTATATTCTTGTACATAGGGGCAGTATTATAGTAGTTATATTCTTGTACATAAGGGCAGTATTATAGTAGTTATATTCTTGTATATAGGGGCAGTATTATAGTAGTTATATTCTTGTATATAGGGGCAGTATTATAGTAGTTATATTCTTGTATATAGGGGCAGTATTATAGTAGTTATATTCTTGTATATAGGGGCAGTATTATAGTAGTTATATTCTTGTACATAGGGGGCAGTATTATAGTAGTTATATTCTTGTACATAGGGGGCAGTATTATAGTAGATATATTCTTGTACATAGGAGCAGTATTATAGTAGCTATATTCTTGTACATAGGGGCAGTATTATAGTAGTTATATTCTTGTACATAGGGGGCAGTATTATAGTAGTTATATTCTTGTACATAGGGGGCAGTATTATAGTAGATATATTCTTGTACATAGGAGCAGTATTATAGTAGTTATATTCTTGTACATAGGGGCAGTATTATAGTAGTTATATTCTTGTATATAGGGGCAGTATTATAGTAGTTATATTCTTGTATATAGGAGCAGTATTATAGTAGTTATATTCTTGTATATAGGGGCAGTATTATAGTAGTTATATTCTTGTATATAGGGGGCAGTATTATAGTAGTTATATTCTTGTATATAGGGGCAGTATTATAGTAGTTATATTCTTGTATATAGGGGGCAGTATTATAGTAGTTATATTCTTGTATATAGGGGGCAGTATTATAGTAGTTATATTCTTGTACATAGGAGCAGTATTATAGTAGTTATATTCTTGTATATAGGGGCAGTATTATAGTAGTTATATTCTTGTATATAGGGGGCAGTATTATAGTAGTTATATTCTTGTACATAGGAGCAGTATTATAGTAGTTATATTCTTGTATATAGGGGCAGTATTATAGTAGTTATATTCTTGTATATAGGGGGCAGTATTATAGTAGTTATATTCTTGTACATAGGAGCAGTATTATAGTAGTTATATTCTTTTATATAGGGGCAGTATTATAGTAGTTATATTCTTGTACATAGGGGCAGTATTATAGTAGTTATATTCTTGTACATAGGGGCAGTATTATAGTAGTTATATTCTTGTACATAGGGGCAGTATTATAGTAGTTGTATATAGGCAGCAGTATTATAGCAGTTATATTCTTGTACAGAGGAGCAGTATTATAGTAGTTATATTCTTGTGCATAGGAGCAGTATTATAGCAGTTATATTCTTGTACATAGGGGCAGTATTATAGTAGTTATATTCTTGTACATAGGGGGCAGTATTATAGTAGTTATATTCTTGTACATAGGGGCAGTATTATAGTAGTTATATTCTTGTACATAGGGGCAGTATTATAGTAGTTATAGTCTTGTACATAGGGGCAGTATTATAGTAGTTATATTCTTGTACATAAGGGCAGTATTATAGTAGTTATATTCTTGTATATAGGGGCAGTATTATAGTAGTTATATTCTTGTATATAGGGGCAGTATTATAGTAGTTATATTCTTGTACATAGGGGGCAGTATTATAGTAGTTATATTCTTGTACATAGGGGGCAGTATTATAGTAGTTATATTCTTGTACATAGGGGGCAGTATTATAGTAGATATATTCTTGTACATAGGAGCAGTATTATAGTAGTTATATTCTTGTACATAGGGGCAGTATTATAGTAGTTATATTCTTGTATATAGGGGCAGTATTATAGTAGTTATATTCTTGTATATAGGGGCAGTATTATAGTAGTTATATTCTTGTATATAGGAGCAGTATTATAGTAGTTATATTCTTGTACATAGGGGCAGTATTATAGTAGTTATATTCTTGTACATAGGAGCAGTATTATAGTAGTTATATTCTTGTACATAGGGGCAATATTATAGTAGTTATATTCTTGTACATAGGGGCAGTATTATAGTAGTTATATTCTTGTACATAGGGGCAATATTATAGTAGTTATATTCTTGTACATAGGGGCAGTATTATAGTAGTTATATTCTTGTACATTGGGGGCAGTATTATAGTAGTTATATTCTTGTACATTGGGGGCAGTATTATAGTAGTTATATTCTTGTACATAGGGGGCAGTATCATAGCAGTTATATTCTTGTACATAGGGGGCAGTATTATAGTAATTATATTCTTGTACATAGGGGCAGTATCATAGCAGTTATATTCTTGTACATAGGGGGCAGTATTATAGTAATTATATTCTTGTACATAGGGGCAGTATTATAGTAGTTATATTCTTGTACATAGGGGGCAGTATTATAGTAATTATATTCTTGTACATAGGGGCAGTATTATAGTAGTTATATTCTTGTACATAGGGGCAGTATTATAGCAGTTATATTCTTGTACATAGGGGGCAGTATTATAGTAGTTATATTCTTGTACATAGGGGCAGTATTATAGTAGTTATATTCTTGTACATAGGGGCAGTATTATAGTAGTTATATTCTTGTACATAGGGGGCAGTACTATAGTAATTATATTCTTGTACATAGGGGCAGTATTATAGCAGTTATATTCTTGTACATAGGGGGCAGTATTATAGTAATTATATTCTTGTACATAGGGGCAGTATTATAGTAGTTATATTCTTGTATATAGGGGCAGTATTATAGTAGTTATATTCTTGTATATAGGGGCAGTATTATAGTAGTTATAGTCTTGTATATAGGGAGCACTATTATAGTAAGACTTTTGTACATAGGAGCAGTATTATAGTAGTTATATTCTTGTACTTAAGGACAGTATTATCAGCTCTATG
This sequence comes from Anomaloglossus baeobatrachus, assembly GCF_048569485.1. Taxonomy (NCBI): domain Eukaryota; kingdom Metazoa; phylum Chordata; class Amphibia; order Anura; family Aromobatidae; genus Anomaloglossus; species Anomaloglossus baeobatrachus. The sequence goes on from NC_134362.1 coordinate 209,563,812, forward strand.
TGCACAGATGGAAAAATGAAGCGTATCAAGAAAAAAAACACTGTCCCTACTGTGAAACATGGTGGAGGCTCTGTTATGTTCTGGGGCTGCTTTGCTATATCTGGCACAGGGGGTCTTGAATCTGTGCATTGTACAATGAAATCTCAAGACTATCAAGGGATTCTTGAGAGAAATGTGCTTCCCAGTGTCAGAAAGCTTGGGCTCAGCCGCAGGTCATGGGTCTTGCAACAGGATAATGACCCAAAACACACAGCTAAAAACACCCAAGAATGGCGAAGAGGAAAACATTGGACTATTCTGAGGTGGCTTCTACGAGCCCGGACATAAATCCTATTGAGCATCTTAGGAGAGAGCCGACACATGCCGGGAGGAAGGGAAGGAGCCATCACTTCTGTCCAGGCCTATATAATGAGTGGAAGCAGAAAAACAGCAATGTCTGACGTCACCTCTTCATTTTCATTGATTTTTTATTTATTACTTTTGTCATATTCTAGTTATTTCTTTGACTATTGTGGGGGTTTTTCGTTCATTAAACAAGGGGTGCCAACACTTCTGACCACGTGTGTATATTCTAGCGCCACGTATAGTAATAAGCCCTTTGTCCGGTGCGGTCGGTGTGACGTTGCACACTGATTATGTCGGTGTGACGTTGCACACTGATTATGTCGGTGTGACGTTGCACACTGATGATGTCGGTGTGACGTTGCACACTGATGATGTCGGTGTGACGTTGCACACTGATGATGTCGGTGTGACGTTGCACACTGATGATGTCGGTGTGACGTTGCACACTGATTATGTCGGTGTGACGTTGCACACTGATTATGTCGGTGTGACGTTGCACACTGATTATGTCGGTGTGACGTTGCACACTGATTATGTCGGTGTGACGTTGCACACTGATTATGTCGGTGTGACGTTGCACACTGATTATGTCGGTGTGACGTTGCACACTGATTATGTCGGTGTGACGTTGCACACTGATTATGTCGGTGTGACGTTGCACACTGATTATGTCGGTGTGACGTTGCACACTGATGATGTCGGTGTGACGTTGCACACTGATGATGTCGGTGTGACGTTGCACACTGATGATGTCGGTGTGACGTTGCACACTGATGATGTCGGTGTGACGTTGCACACTGATGATGTCGGTGTGACGTTGCACACTGATGATGTCGGTGTGACGTTGCACACTGATGATGTCGGTGTGACGGTGCACACTGATGATGTCGGTGTGACATTGCACACTGATGATGTCGGTGTGACGTTGCACACTGATGATGTCGGTGTGACGTTGCACACTGATGATGTCGGTGTGACGTTGCACACTGATGATGTCGGTGTGACGTTGCACACTGATGATGTCGGTGTGACGTTGCACACTGATGATGTCGGTGTGACGTTGCACACTGATGATGTCGGTGTGACGTTGCACACTGATGATGTCTGTGTGACGTTGCACACTGATGATGTCGGTGTGACGTTGCACACTGATGATGTCGGTGTGACGTTGCACACTGATGATGTCGGTGTGACGTTGCACACTGATGATGTCGGTGTGACGTTGCACACTGATGATGTCGGTGTGACGTTGCACACTGATGATGTCGGCGTGACGTTGCACACTGATGATGTCGGCGTGACGTTGCACACTGATGATGTCGGCGTGACGTTGCACACTGATGATGTCGGCGTGACGTTGCACACTGATGATGTCGGCGTGACGTTGCACACTGATGATGTCGGCGTGACGTTGCACACTGATGATGTCGGCGTGACGTTGCACACTGATGATGTCGGCGTGACGTTGCACACTGATGATGTCGGCGTGACGTTGCACACTGATGATGTCGGCGTGACGTTGCACACTGATGATGTCGGCGTGACGTTGCACACTGATGATGTCGGCGTGACGTTGCACACTGATGATGTCGGCGTGACGTTGCACACTGATGATGTCGGTGTGACATTGCACACTGATGATGTCGGAGGTGTGAGGTCCGGGTCCTCTAATCCTCCAGTCATGATGTAGCGATCGTCTGCAGGGGTCCTGTGAGTGACGCTGACCTTGGTATTATCCGGGGATTGTTACAAGCATTTTCCTTTCATGGTTTCAATTATCTTTTACCATTTCTCCCTTGTTTTTAGAATGTCACCTCGCAGGACACTCTGGAGGCTGCGGGGACTCGGTGAAGGACGGGGTCCAGGATTACGTGTGCAGAGGCTCCGCCGGGTCTGTGACATAAATCAGCTCTGTGCACTGACCGCTCACTGAAACTAATCCAAGCAAGCAGAGCTGCAGGGTAAAGCATGGGGGAGACGTGGAGAATAGATTACATTTGACTTCAGTAAGAAAATGCAAGTCCAAATGGACCAAAGCTGAAGTGTAAAGTATGGGGTGTGACAAAGCAGCATCAGTCCCATGTGGGCATACCCTTAAAGTAAGAGACAAGTGTTTGGGGATCTGGAAAGAAAAATCCCGTGCGGACTGAATACTACACACAGCTGAGGATTTGTTACAGTGTTTCCTGTCCAGACATCTGTCAGCAGTTATCTCTGACCTGTCCTTAGTTTATGACAGTGCATCAGCCCGGGCCCAAGGCGTCAGCCCGGGCCCAAGGCGTCAGCCCGGGCCCAAGGCGTCAGCCCGGGCCCAAGGCGTCAGCCCGGGCCCAAGGCGTCAGCCCGGGCCCAAGGCGTCAGCCCGGGCCCAAGGCGTCAGCCCGGGCCCAAGGCGTCAGCGCGGGCCCAAGGCGTCAGCGCGGGCCCAAGGCGTCAGCGCGGGCCCAAGGCGTCAGCGCGGGCCCAATGTATGGGGGTTTGGAGCCTGGAGGTTCAGGTGATGGACTATTGTCTGGGCTGGATACAATTGTAGCGACCCCTCAGGTGTAAAAAGATCTTTGGAAAGGTCTCTGTACTGTCCCCTCATATATTTATACATTGTGATTAGATCCCCCCTAAGCCTTCGTTTTTCCTGTCTTGGTATTGCAGCCCCCCCATTCCTCTAATAATCTTGGTGGTCTTCTCTGCACCCTCTCCAGTTCAGCTATGTCCTTCTTATATATCGGTGACCAGAATTGTACACAGTATATAAGTGCGGTCGCACTAGTGACTTGTACAGAGGTAGAACTATACTTTTTTCATGAACACTTCTACCTCTTTTAATACATCCCATTATTTTATTAGCCCTGGCAGCAGCTGCCTGACACTGGCCACTAAAGTGAAGTTTACCATCCCCCCATACACACAAGTCTTTTTCTGTGTCTGTTTTACCCAGTGTTCTACAATTAAGTACATAATCATAAATGTTATTTCCTCTACCCAAGTGCATGACCTTACATTTATCTACATTAAACTTCAATTGCCACTTCTGAGCCCAATCCTCCAATTTACATAAATCTCCCTGTAATATAAAATTATCCTCCTCTGTATTGATTACCCTGCAGAGTTTAGTATCATCTGCAAATATTGAAATTCTACTCCGCATGCCCCCAACAAGGTCATTTATAAATATGTTGAAAAGAAGCGGGCCCAATACTGACCCCTGTGGTACCCCACTATGAACTGAGACCCAGTCCGAGTACGTACCATTAATAACCACCCTTTGTTTCCTATCACTGAGCCAGTTTTTAACCCAGTTACACATATTTTCCCCTATCCCCATTATTCTCATTTTATGTACCAGCCTTTTGTGTGGCACCGTATCAAAAGCTTTTGAAAAGTCCATATACACAACATCCACTGCATTTCCCTGCTCCAGGCTTGAACTTACCTCTTCATAGAAGCTGATCAGTGTGACAGGATCGATCCCTCATAAACCCATGTTGATCTCTGTCATAAGGTTATTTTTCTTGAGATACTCCAGTATAGCATCTCTCAAGAAACCCTCAAGGATTTTACCAACCGTAGAGGTTAAACTTACCGGCCTATAATTTCCCGGCTCAGTTTTTGTCCCCTTTTTGAATATTGGCACCACATTTGCATGCGCCAGTCCTGCGGTACCGACCCTGTTATTAAGGAATCTGAGAAGATTAAAAATAATGGTCTATCTATCACAGAACTCAATTCCTGTAGTACTCTGGGGTGTAGCCATCCGGGCCCGGAGATTTGTCACCCTTAGTGATTTCGAGGCGGCGGCGTACTTCCTGCTGGGTTAAGCAGGTAATATTCAAGGGTGAATTTATGGTATCACTGGTCATGTCATCTGCCATGGCATTTTCTTGTATAAAAACCGTAGAAAAAAAGTCATTCAGCAGGTTGCTTTACCCTCATCCCCCTCCACCATTTCACCAAGACTATTTTTAAGGGGGCCAACACTATCGCTTTTCAGATTTTTACTGTTTATGTAGTTAAAGAATATTTTAGGATTATTTTTACTTTCTCTTGCAATGAGTCTCTCATATCAGGAATGTACAAAGACATTCCTGATAAAATTCTGCTGCCATCTACCAGGATGATTAAGATGAAACGAGGGAGGACATTTCAGCAAAACAATGACCGGAGCGGAATCCAATAAAAAAATGCATGAAAGGAACTAAAGCTCAGAGTTCATAGAAGGAGCCGGGACCTGCAGGATGTGAGGAGTGTGCGGAAGAATGGGCCAAAATCCACCTGAGCAATGCAGGCGACTAGTGTCTCCATACAGGATGTGAAGAGGGTGTGCGGAAGAATGGGCCAAAATCCACCTGAGCAATGCAGGCGACTAGTGTCTCCATACAGGATGTGAGGAGTGTGTGCGGAAGAATGGACCAAAATCCACCTGAGCAATGCAGGCGACTAGTGTCTCCATACAGGATGTGAGGAGTGTGCGGAAGAATGGACCAAAATCCACCTGAGCAATGCAGGCGACTAGTGTCTCCATACAGGATGTGAGGAGTGTGTACGGAAGAATGGGCCAAAATCCACCTGAGCAATGCAGGTGACTAGTGTCTCCATACAGGATGTGAGGAGTGTGCGGAAGAATGGACCAAAATCCACCTGAGCAATGCAGGCGACTAGTGTCTCCATACAGGATGTGAGGAGTGTGTACGGAAGAATGGGCCAAAATCCACCTGAGCAATGCAGGCGACTAGTGTCTCCATACAGGATGTGAGGAGTGTGTGCGGAAGAATGGGCCAAAATCCACCTGAGCAATGCAGGGACTAGTGTCTCCATACAGGATGTGAGGAGTGTGTGTGGAAGAATGGGCCAAAATCCACCTGAGCAATGCAGGCGACTAGTGTCTCCATACAGGATGTGAGGAATGTGTGCGGAAGAATGGACCAAAATCCACCTGAGCAATGCAGGTGACTAGTGTCTCCATACAGGATGTGAGGAGTGTGCGGAAGAATGGACCAAAATCCACCTGAGCAATGCAGGCGACTAGTGTCTCCATACAGGATGTGAGGAGTGTGTGCAGAAGAATGGACCAAAATCCACCTGAGCAATGCAGGCGACTAGTGTCTCCATACAGGATGTGAGGAGTGTGTGCGGAAGAATGGGCCAAAATCCACCTGAGCAATGCAGGCGACTAGTGTCTCCATACAGGATGTGAGGAGTGTGTGCGGAGGAATGGGCAAAATCCACCTGAGCAATGCAGGTGACTAGTGTCTCCATACAGGATGTGAGGAGTGTGTGCGGAGGAATGGGCAAAATCCACCTGAGCAATGCAGGTGACTAGTGTCTCCATACAGGATGTGAGGAGTGTGTGCGGAAGAATGGGCCAAAATCCACCTGAGCAATGCAGGTGACTAGTGTCTCCATACAGGATGTGAGGAGTGTGTGCAGAAGAATGGGCCAAACTCCACCTGAGCAATGCAGACGACTAGTGTCTCCATATAGGATGTGAGGAGTGTGTGCGGAAGAATGGACCAAAATCCACCTGAGCAATGCAGGTGACTAGTGTCTCCATACAGGATGTGAGGAGTGTGCGGAAGAATGGACCAAAATCCACCTGAGCAATGCAGGCGACTAGTGTCTCCATACAGGATGTGAGGAGTGTGTGCAGAAGAATGGACCAAAATCCACCTGAGCAATGCAGGTGACTAGTGTCTCCATACAGGATGTGAGGAGTGTGCGGAAGAATGGACCAAAATCCACCTGAGCAATGCAGGTGACTAGTGTCTCCATACAGGATGTGAGGAGTGTGTGCAGAAGAATGGCCAAAATCCACCTGAGCAATGCAGGAGACTAGTGTCTCCATACAGGATGTGAGGAGTGTGTGCAGAAGAATGGCCAAAATCTACCTGAGCAATGATGGAGACTAGTGTCTCCATACAGGATGTGAGGAGTGTGTGCAGAAGAATGGGCCAAAATCCACCTGAGCAATGCAGGTGACTAGTGTCTCCATACAGGATGTGAGGAGTGTGTGCGGAAGAATGGACCAAAATCCACCTGAGCAATGCAGGCGACTAGTGTCTCCATACAGGATGTGAGGAGTGTGTGCGGAAGAATGGACCAAAATCCACCTGAGCAATGCAGGCGACTAGTGTCTCCATACAGGATGTGAGGAGTGTGTGCGGAAGAATGGCCAAAATCCACCTGAGCAATGCAGGGACTAGTGTCTCCATACAGGATGTGAGGAGTGTGCGGAAGAATGGACCAAAATCCACCTGAGCAATGCAGGCGACTAGTGTCTCCATACAGGATGTGAGGAGTGTGTACGGAAGAATGGACCAAAATCCACCTGAGCAATGCAGGCGACTAGTGTCTCCATACAGGATGTGAGGAGTGTGTGCGGAAGAATGGACCAAAATCCTCCTGAGCAATGCAGGCGACTAGTGTCTCCATACAGGATGTGAGGAGTGTGCGGAAGAATGGACCAAAATCCACCTGAGCAATGCAGGCGACTAGTGTCTCCATACAGGATGTGAGGAGTGTGTGCGGAAGAATGGGCCAAAATCCACCTGAGCAATGCAGGGACTAGTGTCTCCATACAGGATGTGAGGGGTGTGTGCGGAAGAAGGGGCCAAAATCCACCTGAGCAATGCAGGGACTAGTGTCTCCATACAGGATGTGAGGAGTGTGTGCGGAAGAATGGGCCAAATCCACCTGAGCAATGCAGGCGACTAGTGTCTCCATACAGGATGTGAGGAGTGTGTGCGGAAGAATGGGCCAAAATCCACCTGAGCAATGCAGGTGACTAGTGCCTCCATACAGGATGTGAGGAGTGTGTGCGGAAGAATGGGCCAAAATCCACCTGAGCAATGCAGGTGACTAGTGTCTCCATACAGGATGTGAGGAGTGTGTGCGGAAGAATGGGCCAAAATCCACCTGAGCAATGCAGGCGACTAGTGTCTCCATACAGGATGTGAGAAGTGTGTGCGGAAGAATGGGCCAAAATCCACCTGAGCAATGCAGGCGACTAGTGTCTCCATACAGGATGTGAGGAGTGTGTGCAGAAGAATGGACCAAAATCCACCTGAGCAATGCAGGCGACTAGTGTCTCCATACAGGATGTGAGGAGTGTGTGCGGAAGAATGGGCCAAAATCCACCTGAGCAATGCAGGCGACTAGTGTCTCCATACAGGATGTGAGGAGTGTGTGCAGAAGAATGGACCAAAATCCACCTGAGCAATGCAGGCGACTAGTGTCTCCATACAGGATGTGAGGAGTGTGTGCGGAAGAATGGACCAAAATCCACCTGAGCAATGCAGGCGACCAGTGTCTCCATACAGGATGTGAGGAGTGTGTGCGGAAGAATGGGCCAAAATCCACCTGAGCAATGCAGGCGACCAGTGTCTCCATACAGGATGTGAGGAGTGTGTGCAGAAGAATGGACCAAAATCCACCTGAGCAATGCAGGTGACTAGTGTCTCCATACAGGATGTGAGGAGTGTGTACGGAAGAATGGGCCAAAATCCACCTGAGCAATGCAGGCGACTAGTGTCTCCATACAGGATGTGAGGAGTGTGTGCGGAAGAATGGGCCAAAATCCACCTGAGCAATGCAGGGACTAGTGTCTCCATACAGGATGTGAGGAGTGTGTGTGGAAGAATGGGCCAAAATCCACCTGAGCAATGCAGGCGACTAGTGTCTCCATACAGGATGTGAGAAGTGTGTGCAGAAGAATGGACCAAAATCCACCTGAGCAATGCAGGCGACTAGTGTCTCCATACAGGATGTGAGGAGTGTGCGGAAGAATGGACCAAAATCCACCTGAGCAATGCAGGCGACTAGTGTCTCCATACAGGATGTGAGGAGTGTGTGCAGAAGAATGGACCAAAATCCACCTGAGCAATGCAGGCGACTAGTGTCTCCATACAGGATATGAGGAGTGTGTGCGGAAGAATGGGCCAAAATCCACCTGAGCAATGCAGGCGACTAGTGTCTCCATACAGGATGTGAGGAGTGTGTGCGGAGGAATGGGCAAAATCCACCTGAGCAATGCAGGTGACTAGTGTCTCCATACAGGATGTGAGGAGTGTGTGCGGAAGAATGGGCCAAAATCCACCTGAGCAATGCAGGCGACTAGTGTCTCCATACAGGATGTGAGGAGTGTGTGCAGAAGAATATGCCAAAATCCACCTGAGCAATGCAGGCGACTAGTGTCTCCATACAGGATGTGAGGAGTGTGTGCGGAGGAATGGGCAAAATCCACCTGAGCAATGCAGGTGACTAGTGTCTCCATACAGGATGTGAGGAGTGTGTGCGGAAGAATGGGCCAAAATCCACCTGAGCAATGCAGGTGACTAGTGTCTCCATACAGGATGTGAGGAGTGTGTGCAGAAGAATGGGCCAAACTCCACCTGAGCAATGCAGACGACTAGTGTCTCCATATAGGATGTGAGGAGTGTGTGCGGAAGAATGGACCAAAATACACCTGAGCAATGCAGGTGACTAGTGTCTGCATACAGGATGTGAGGAGTGTGCGGAAGAATGGACCAAAATCCACCTGAGCAATGCAGGTGACTAGTGTCTCCATACAGGATGTGAGGAGTGTGTGCAGAAGAATGGCCAAAATCCACCTGAGCAATGCAGGTGACTAGTGTCTCCATACAGGATGTGAGGAGTGTGCGGAAGAATGGACCAAAATCCACCTGAGCAATGCAGGTGACTAGTGTCTCCATACAGGATGTGAGGAGTGTGTGCAGAAGAATGGCCAAAATCCACCTGAGCAATGCAGGAGACTAGTGTCTCCATACAGGATGTGAGGAGTGTGTGCAGAAGAATGGCCAAAATCCACCTGAGCAATGATGGAGACTAGTGTCTCCATACAGGATGTGAGGAGTGTGTGCAGAAGAATGGGCCAAAATCCACCTGAGCAATGCAGGTGACTAGTGTCTCCATACAGGATGTGAGGAGTGTGTGCGGAAGAATGGACCAAAATCCACCTGAGCAATGCAGGCGACTAGTGTCTCCATACAGGATGTGAGGAGTGTGTGCGGAAGAATGGAACAAAATCCACCTGAGCAATGCAGGCGACTAGTGTCTCCATACAGGATGTGAGGAGTGTGTGCAGAAGAATGGCCAAAATCCACCTGAGCAATGCAGGTGACTAGTGTCTCCATACAGGATGTGAGGAGTGTGCGGAAGAATGGACCAAACTCCACCTGAGCAATGCAGGTGACTAGTGTCTCCATACAGGATGTGAGGAGTGTGTGTGCGGAAGAATGGACCAAAATCCACCTGAGCAATGCAGGTGACTAGTGTCTCCATACAGGATGTGAGGAGTGTGTGCGGAAGAATGGGCCAAAATCCACCTGAGCAATGCAGGTGACTAGTGTCTCCATACAGGATGTGAGGAGTGTGTGTGGAAGAATGGGACAAAATCCACCTGAGCAATGCAGGCGACTAGTGTCTCCATACAGGATGTGAGGAGTGTGTGCGGAAGAATGGACCAAAATCCACCTGAGCAATGCAGGTGACTAGTGTCTCCATACAGGATGTGGGGAGTGTGTGCGGAAGAAGGGGCCAAAATCCACCTGAGCAATGCAGGTGACTAGTGTCTCCATACAGGATGTGAGTGTGTGCGGAAGAATGGGCCAAAATCCACCTGAGCAATGCAGGTGACTAGTGTCTCCATACAGGATGTGAGGAGTGTATGCGGAAGAATGGGCCAATATCCACCTGAGCAATGCAGGTGACTAGTGTCTCCATACAGGATGTGAGGAGTGTGTGCGGAAGAATGGGCCAAAATCCACCTGAGCAATGTAGGTGACTAGTGTCTCCATACAGGATGTGAGGAGTGTGTGCGGAAGAATGGACCAAAATCCACCTGAGCAATGCAGGTGACTAGTGTCTCCATACAGGATGTGAGGAGTGTGTGCGGAAGAAGGGGCCAAAATCCACCTGAGCAATGCAGGCGACTAGTGTCTCCATACAGGATGTGAGGAGTGTGTGCGGAAGAATGGGCCAAAATCCACCTGAGCAATGCAGGTGACCAGTGTCTCCATACAGGATGTGAGGAGTGTGTGCGGAAGAATGGGCCAAAATCCACCTGAGCAATGCAGGCGACTAGTGTCTCCATACAGGATGTGAGGAGTGTGTGCGGAAGAATGGGCCAAAATCCACCTGAGCAATGCAGGGACTAGTATCTCCATACAGGATGTGAGGAGTGTGTGCGGAAAAATGGGCCAAAATCCACCTGAGCAATGCAGGTGACTAGTGTCTCCATACAGGATGTGAGGAGTGTGTGCAGAAGAATGGGCCAAAATCCACCTGATCAATGCAGGTGACTAGTGTCTCCATACAGGATGTGAGGAGTGTGTGGAAGAATGGGCCAAAATCCACCTGAGCAATGCAGGTGACCAGTGTCTCCATACAGGATGTGAGGAGTGTGTGCGGAGGAATGGGCCAAAATCCACCTGAGCAATGCAGGCGACCAGTGTCTCCATACAGGATGTGAGGAGTGTGTGCGGAAGAATGGGCCAAAATCCACCTGAGCAATGCAGGTGACCAGTGTCTCCATACAGGATGTGAGGAGTGTGTGCGGAAGAATGGGCCAAAATCCACCTGAGCAATGCAGGCGACTAGTGTCTCCATACAGGATGTGAGGAGTGTGTGCGGAAGAATGGGCCAAAATCCACCTGAGCAATGAAGGCGACTAGTGTCTCCATACAGGATGTGAGGAGTGTGTGGAAGAATGGGCCAAAATCCACCTGAGCAATGCAGGTGACCAGTGTCTCCATACAGGATGTGAGGAGTGTGTGCGGAGGAATGGGCCAAAATCCACCTGAGCAATGCAGGCGACTAGTGTCTCCATACAGGATGTGAGGAGTGTGTGCAGAAGAATGGACCAAAATCCACATGAGCAATGAAGGCGACTAGTGTCTCCATACAGGATGTGAGGACTGTGTGCAGAAGAATGGACCAAAATCCACATGAGCAATGCAGGTGACTAGTGTCTCCATACAGGATGTGAGGAGTGTGTGCAGAAGAATGGGCCAAAATCCACCTTAGCAATGCAGGCGACTAGTGTCTCCATACAGGATGTGAGGAGTGTGTGCGGAAGAATGGGCCAAAATCCACCTGAGCAATGCAGGTGACTAGTGTCTCCATACAGGATGTGAGGAGTGTGTGCGGAAGAATGGGCCAAAATCCACCTGAGCAATGCAGGTGACTAGTGTCTCCATACAGGATGTGAGGAGTGTGTGCGGAAGAATGGGCCAAAATCCACCTGAGCAATGCAGGTGACTAGTGTCTCCATACAGGATGTGAGGAGTGTGTGCGGAAGAATGGACCAGAATCTACCTGAGCAATGCAGGTGACTAGTGTCTCCATACAGGATGTGAGGAGTGTGTGCGGAAGAATGGACCAGAATCCACCTGAGCAATGCAGGCGACTAGTGTCTCCATACAGGATGTGAGGAGTGTGTGCGGAGGAATGGACCAAAATCCACCTGAGCAATGCAGGTGACTAGTGTCTCCATACAGGATGTGAGGAGTGTGTGCGGAAGAATGGACCAGAATCTACCTGAGCAATGCAGGTGACTAGTGTCTCCATACAGGATGTGAGGAGTGTGTGTGGAAGAATGGGCCAAAATCCACCTGAGCAATGCAGGTGACCAGTGTCTCCATACAGGATGTGAGGAGTGTGTGCGGAAGAATGGGCCAAAATCCACCTGAGCAATGAAGGCGACTAGTGTCTCCATACAGGATGTGAGGAGTGTGTGCGGAGGAATCGGCCAAAATCCACCTGAGCAATGCAGGTGACTAGTGTCTACATACAGGGTGTGAGGAGTGTGTGTGGAAGAATGGGCCAAAATCCACCTGAGCAATGCAGGTGACCAGTGTCTCCATACAGGATGTGAGGAGTGTGTGCGGAAGAATGGGCCAAAATCCACCTGAGCAATGAAGGCGACTAGTGTCTCCATACAGGATGTGAGGAGTGTGTGCGGAGGAATGGGCCAAAATCCACCTGAGCAATGCAGGTGACTAGTGTCTCCATACAGGATGTGAGGAGTGTGTGCGGAAGAATGGACCAAAATCCACCTGAGCAATGCAGGTGACTAGTGTCTCCATACAGGATGTGAGGAGTGTGTGCGGAAGAAGGGGCCAAAATCCACCTGAGCAATGCAGGTGACTAGTGTCTCCATACAGGATGTGAGTGTGTGCGGAAGAATGGGCCAAAATCCACCTGAGCAATGCAGGTGACTAGTGTCTCCATACAGGATGTGAGGAGTGTGTGCGGAAGAATGGGCCAAAATCCACCTGAGCAATGTAGGTGACTAGTGTCTCCATACAGGATGTGAGGAGTGTGTGCGGAAGAATGGACCAAAATCCACCTGAGCAATGCAGGTGACTAGTGTCTCCATACAGGATGTGAGGAGTGTGTGCGGAAGAAGGGGCCAAAATCCACCTGAGCAATGAAGGCGACTAGTGTCTCCATACAGGATGTGAGGAGTGTGTGCGGAGGAATGGGCCAAAATCCACCTGAGCAATGCAGGTGACTAGTGTCTCCATACAGGATGTGAGGAGTGTGTGCGGAAGAATGGGCCAAAATCCACCTGAGCAATGCAGGTGACCAGTGTCTCCATACAGGATGTGAGGAGTGTGTGCGGAAGAATGGGCCAAAATCCACCTGAGCAATGAAGGCGACTAGTGTCTCCATACAGGATGTGAGGAGTGTGTGCGGAGGAATGGGCCAAAATCCACCTGAGCAATGCAGGTGACTAGTGTCTCCATACAGGATGTGAGGAGTGTGTGCGGAAGAAGGGGCCAAAATCCACCTGAGCAATGCAGGTGACTAGTGTCTCCATACAGGATGTGAGTGTGTGCGGAAGAATGGACCAAAATCCACCTGAGCAATGCAGGTGACTAGTGTCTCCATACAGGATGTGAGGAGTGTATGCGGAAGAATGGGCCAAAATCCACCTGAGCAATGCAGGTGACTAGTGTCTCCATACAGGATGTGAGGAGTGTGTGCGGAAGAATGGGCCAAAATCCACCTGAGCAATGTAGGTGACTAGTGTCTCCATACAGGATGTGAGGAGTGTGTGCGGAAGAATGGACCAAAATCCACCTGAGCAATGCAGGTGACTAGTGTCTCCATACAGGATGTGAGGAGTGTGTGCGGAAGAAGGGGCCAAAATCCACCTGAGCAATGCAGGCGACTAGTGTCTCCATACAGGATGTGAGTGTGTGCGGAAGAATGGGCCAAAATCCACCTGAGCAATGCAGGTGACTAGTGTCTCCATACAGGATGTGAGGAGTGTGTGCGGAGGAATGGGCCAAAATCCACCTGAGCAATGCAGGCGACTAGTGTCTCCATACAGGATGTGAGGAGTGTGTGCGGAAGAATGGGCCAAAATCCACCTGAGCAATGCAGGTGACCAGTGTCTCCATACAGGATGTGAGGAGTGTGTGCGGAAGAATGGGCCAAAATCCACCTGAGCAATGAAGGCGACTAGTGTCTCCATACAGGATGTGAGGAGTGTGTGCGGAAGAATGGGCCAAAATCCACCTGAGCAATGCAAGTGACTAGTGTCTCCATACAGGATGGGAGGAGTGTGTGCGGAAGAATGGACCAAAATCCACCTGAGCAATGCAGGCGACTAGTGTCTCCATACAGGATGTGAGGAGTGTGTGCGGAAGAATGGACCAAAATCCACCTGAGCAATGCAGGCGACTAGTGTCTCCATACAGGATGTGAGGAGTGTGTGCGGAAGAATGGACCAAAATCCACCTGAGCAATGCAGGCGACCAGTGTCTCCATACAGGATGTGAGGAGTGTGTGCGGAATAATGGACCAAAATCCACCTGAGCAATGCAGGCGACCAGTGTCTCCATACAGGATGTGAGGAGTGTGTGCGGAAGAATGGACCAAAATCCACCTGAGCAATGCAGGCGACCAGTGTCTCCATACAGGATGTGAGGAGTGTGTGCGGAAGAATGGGCCAAAATCCACCTGAGCAATGCAGGCGACCAGTGTCTCCATACAGGATGTGAGGAGTGTGTGCAGAAGAATGGGCCAAAATCCACCTGAGCAATGCAGGTGACTAGTGTCTCCATACAGGATGTGAGGACTGTGTGCAGAAGAATGGACCAAAATCCACATGAGCAATGCAGGTGACTAGTGTCTCCATACAGGATGTGAGGAGTGTGTGCAGAAGAATGGGCCAAAATCCACCTTAGCAATGCAGGCGACTAGTGTCTCCATACAGGATGTGAGGAGTGTGTGCGGAAGAATGGGCCAAAATCCACCTGAGCAATGCAGGTGACTAGTGTCTCCATACAGGATGTGAGGAGTGTGTGCGGAAGAATGGGCCAAAATCCACCTGAGCAATGCAGGTGACTAGTGTCTCCATACAGGATGTGAGGAGTGTGTGCGGAAGAATGGGCCAAAATCCACCTGAGCAATGCAGGAGACTAGTGTCTCCATACAGGATGTGAGGAGTGTGTGCGGAAGAATGGACCAGAATCTACCTGAGCAATGCAGGTGACTAGTGTCTCCATACAGGATGTGAGGAGTGTGTGCGGAAGAATGGACCAGAATCCACCTGAGCAATGCAGGCAACTAGTGTCTCCATACAGGGTGTGAGGAGTGTGTGCGGAAGAATGGGCCAAAATCCACCTGAGCAATGCAGGTGACTAGTGTCTCCATACAGGATGTGAGGAGTGTGTGTGGAAGAATGGGCCAAAATCCACCTGAGCAATGCAGGTGACCAGTGTCTCCATACAGGATGTGAGGAGTGTGTGCGGAAGAATGGGCCAAAATCCACCTGAGCAATGAAGGCGACTAGTGTCTCCATACAGGATGTGAGGAGTGTGTGCGGAGGAATGGGCCAAAATCCACCTGAGCAATGCAGGTGACTAGTGTCTCCATACAGGGTGTGAGGAGTGTGTGTGGAAGAATGGGCCAAAATCCACCTGAGCAATGCAGGTGACCAGTGTCTCCATACAGGATGTGAGGAGTGTGTGCGGAAGAATGGGCCAAAATCCACCTGAGCAATGAAGGCGACTAGTGTCTCCATACAGGATGTGAGGAGTGTGTGCGGAGGAATGGGCCAAAATCCACCTGAGCAATGCAGGTGACTAGTGTCTCCATACAGGATGTGAGGAGTGTGTGCGGAAGAATGGACCAAAATCCACCTGAGCAATGCAGGTGACTAGTGTCTCCATACAGGATGTGAGGAGTGTGTGCGGAAGAAGGGGCCAAAATCCACCTGAGCAATGCAGGTGACTAGTGTCTCCATACAGGATGTGAGTGTGTGCGGAGGAATGGGCCAAAATCCACCTGAGCAATGCAGGTGACTAGTGTCTCCATACAGGGTGTGAGGAGTGTGTGTGGAAGAATGGGCCAAAATCCACCTGAGCAATGCAGGTGACCAGTGTCTCCATACAGGATGTGAGGAGTGTGTGCGGAAGAATGGGCCAAAATCCACCTGAGCAATGAAGGCGACTAGTGTCTCCATACAGGATGTGAGGAGTGTGTGCGGAGGAATGGGCCAAAATCCACCTGAGCAATGCAGGTGACTAGTGTCTCCATACAGGATGTGAGGAGTGTGTGCGGAAGAATGGACCAAAATCCACCTGAGCAATGCAGGTGACTAGTGTCTCCATACAGGATGTGAGGAGTGTGTGCGGAAGAAGGGGCCAAAATCCACCTGAGCAATGCAGGTGACTAGTGTCTCCATACAGGATGTGAGTGTGTGCGGAAGAATGGGCCAAAATCCACCTGAGCAATGCAGGTGACTAGTGTCTCCATACAGGATGTGAGGAGTGTATGCGGAAGAATGGGCCAAAATCCACCTGAGCAATGCAGGTGACTAGTGTCTCCATACAGGATGTGAGGAGTGTGTGCGGAAGAATGGGCCAAAATCCACCTGAGCAATGCAGGTGACCAGTGTCTCCATACAGGATGTGAGGAGTGTGTGCGGAAGAATGGGCCAAAATCCACCTGAGCAATGTAGGTGACTAGTGTCTCCATACAGGATGTGAGGAGTGTGTGCGGAAGAATGGACCAAAATCCACCTGAGCAATGCAGGTGACTAGTGTCTCCATACAGGATGTGAGGAGTGTGTGCGGAAGAAGGGGCCAAAATCCACCTGAGCAATGAAGGCGACTAGTGTCTCCATACAGGATGTGAGGAGTGTGTGCGGAGGAATGGGCCAAAATCCACCTGAGCAATGCAGGTGACTAGTGTCTCCATACAGGATGTGAGGAGTGTGTGCGGAAGAATGGGCCAAAATCCACCTGAGCAATGCAGGTGACCAGTGTCTCCATACAGGATGTGAGGAGTGTGTGCGGAAGAATGGGCCAAAATCCACCTGAGCAATGAAGGCGACTAGTGTCTCCATACAGGATGTGAGGAGTGTGTGCGGAGGAATGGGCCAAAATCCACCTGAGCAATGCAGGTGACTAGTGTCTCCATACAGGATGTGAGGAGTGTGTGCGGAAGAATGGACCAAAATCCACCTGAGCAATGCAGGTGACTAGTGTCTCCATACAGGATGTGAGGAGTGTGTGCGGAAGAAGGGGCCAAAATCCACCTGAGCAATGCAGGTGACTAGTGTCTCCATACAGGATGTGAGTGTGTGCGGAAGAATGGGCCAAAATCCACCTGAGCAATGCAGGTGACTAGTGTCTCCATACAGGATGTGAGGAGTGTATGCGGAAGAATGGGCCAAAATCCACCTGAGCAATGCAGGTGACTAGTGTCTCCATACAGGATGTGAGGAGTGTGTGCGGAAGAATGGGCCAAAATCCACCTGAGCAATGTAGGTGACTAGTGTCTCCATACAGGATGTGAGGAGTGTGTGCGGAAGAATGGACCAAAATCCACCTGAGCAATGCAGGTGACTAGTGTCTCCATACAGGATGTGAGGAGTGTGTGCGGAAGAAGGGGCCAAAATCCACCTGAGCAATGCAGGCGACTAGTGTCTCCATACAGGATGTGAGTGTGTGCGGAAGAATGGGCCAAAATCCACCTGAGCAATGCAGGTGACTAGTGTCTCCATACAGGATGTGAGGAGTGTGTGCGGAGGAATGGGCCAAAATCCACCTGAGCAATGCAGGCGACTAGTGTCTCCATACAGGATGTGAGGAGTGTGTGCGGAAGAATGGGCCAAAATCCACCTGAGCAATGCAGGTGACCAGTGTCTCCATACAGGATGTGAGGAGTGTGTGCGGAAGAATGGGCCAAAATCCACCTGAGCAATGCAGGCGACTAGTGTCTCCATACAGGATGTGAGGAGTGTGTGCGGAAGAATGGGCCAAAATCCACCTGAGCAATGCAGGGACTAGTATCTCCATACAGGATGTGAGGAGTGTGTGCGGAAAAATGGGCCAAAATCCACCTGAGCAATGCAGGTGACTAGTGTCTCCATACAGGATGTGAGGAGTGTGTGCAGAAGAATGGGCCAAAATCCACCTGATCAATGCAGGTGACTAGTGTCTCCATACAGGATGTGAGGAGTGTGTGGAAGAATGGGCCAAAATCCACCTGAGCAATGCAGGTGACCAGTGTCTCCATACAGGATGTGAGGAGTGTGTGCGGAAGAATGGGCCAAAATCCACCTGAGCAATGAAGGCGACTAGTGTCTCCATACAGGATGTGAGGAGTGTGTGCGGAAGAATGGGCCAAAATCCACCTGAGCAATGCAGGTGACTAGTGTCTCCATACAGGATGTGAGGACTGTGTGCAGAAGAATGGACCAAAATCCACATGAGCAATGCAGGTGACTAGTGTCTCCATACAGGATGTGAGGAGTGTGTGCAGAAGAATGGGCCAAAATCCACCTTAGCAATGCAGGCGACTAGTGTCTCCATACAGGATGTGAGGAGTGTGTGCGGAAGAATGGGCCAAAATCCACCTGAGCAATGCAGGTGACTAGTGTCTCCATACAGGATGTGAGGAGTGTGTGGGGAAGAATGGGCCAAAATCCACCTGAGCAATGCAGGTGACTAGTGTCTCCATACAGGATGTGAGGAGTGTGTGCGGAAGAATGGGCCAAAATCCACCTGAGCAATGCAGGAGACTAGTGTCTCCATACAGGATGTGAGGAGTGTGTGCGGAAGAATGGACCAGAATCTACCTGAGCAATGCAGGTGACTAGTGTCTCCATACAGGATGTGAGGAGTGTGTGCGGAAGAATGGACCAGAATCCACCTGAGCAATGCAGGCAACTAGTGTCTCCATACAGGGTGTGAGGAGTGTGTGCGGAAGAATGGGCCAAAATCCACCTGAGCAATGCAGGTGACTAGTGTCTCCATACAGGATGTGAGGAGTGTGTGTGGAAGAATGGGCCAAAATCCACCTGAGCAATGCAGGTGACCAGTGTCTCCATACAGGATGTGAGGAGTGTGTGCGGAAGAATGGGCCAAAATCCACCTGAGCAATGAAGGCGACTAGTGTTTCCATACAGGATGTGAGGAGTGTGTGCGGAGGAATGGGCCAAAATCCACCTGAGCAATGCAGGTGACTAGTGTCTCCATACAGGGTGTGAGGAGTGTGTGTGGAAGAATGGGCCAAAATCCACCTGAGCAATGCAGGTGACCAGTGTCTCCATACAGGATGTGAGGAGTGTGTGCGGAAGAATGGGCCAAAATCCACCTGAGCAATGAAGGCGACTAGTGTCTCCATACAGGATGTGAGGAGTGTGTGCGGAGGAATGGGCCAAAATCCACCTGAGCAATGCAGGTGACTAGTGTCTCCATACAGGATGTGAGGAGTGTGTGCGGAAGAATGGGCCAAAATCCACCTGAGCAATGCAGGCGACTAGTGTCTCCATACAGGATGTGAGGAGTGTGTGTGGAAGAATGGAACAAAATCCACCTGAGCAATGCAGGCGACCAGTGTCTCCATACAGGATGTGAGGAGTGTGTGTGGAAGAATGGGCCAAAATCCACCTGAGCAATGCAGGCGACCAGTGTCTCCATACAGGATGTGAGGAGTGTGTGTGGAAGAATGGGCCAAAATCCACCTGAGCAATGCAGGCGACCAGTGTCTCCATACAAGATGTGAGGAGTGTGTGCGGAAGAATGGGCCAAAATCCACCTGAGCAATGCAGGCGACTTGTGTCTCCATACAAGATGTGAGGAGTGTGTGCGGAAGAATGGGCCAAAATCCACCTGAGCAATGCAGGTGACTAGTGTCTCCATACAGGATGTGAGGAGTGTGTGTGGAAGAATGGAACAAAATCCACCTGAGCAATGCAGGCGACCAGTGTCTCCATACAGGATGTGAGGAGTGTGTGCGGAAGAATGGACCAAAATCCACCTGAGCAATGCAGGTGACTAGTGTCTCCATACAGGATGTGAGGAGTGTGTGCGGAAGAATGGGCCAAAATCCACCTGAGCAATGCAGGTGATTAGTGTCTCCATACAGGATGTGAGGAGTGTGTGTGCGGAAGAATGGGCCAAAATCCACCTGAGCAATGCAGGCGACCAGTGTCTCCATACAGGATGTGAGGAGTGTGTGAGGAAGAATGGACCAAAATCCACCTGAGCAATGCAGGTGACTAGTGTCTCCATACAGGATGTGAGGAGTGTGTGCGGAAGAATGGGCCAAATCCACCTGAGCAATGCAGGTGACTAGTGTCTCCATACAGGAGGTGAGGAGTGTGTGCGGAAGAATGGGCCAAAATCCACCTGAGCAATGCAGGTGATTAGTGTCTCCATACAGGATGTGAGGAGTGTGTGCGGAAGAATGGGCCAAATCCACCTGAGCAATGCAGGTGACTAGTGTCTCCATACAGGATGTGAGGAGTGTGTGCGGAAGAATGGGCCAAAAACAACCTGAGCAATGCAGGTGATTAGTGTCTCCATACAGGATGTGAGGAGTGTGTGCGGAGGAATGGGACAAAATCCACCTGAGCAATGCAGGTGACTAGTGTCTCCATACAGGATGTGAGGAGTGTGTGTGCGGAAGAATGGGCCAAAATCCACCTGAGCAATGCAGGTGACTAGTGTCTCCATACAGGATGTGAGGATTGTGTGCGGAAGAATGGGCCAAAATCCACCTGAGCAATGCAGGCGACTAGTGTCTCCATACAGGATGTGAGGAGTGTGTGCGGAAGAATGGGCCAAAATCCACCTGAGCAATGCAGGCGACTAGTGTCTCCATACAGGATGTGAGGAGTGTGTGCGGAAGAATGGGCCAAAATCCACCTGAGCAATGCAGGCGACTAGTGTCTCCATACAAGATGTGAGGAGTGTGTGTGGAAGAATGGGCCAAAATCCACCTGAGCAATGCAGGCGACTTGTGTCTCCATACAGGATGTGAGGAGTGTGTGCGGAAGAATGGGCCAAAATCCACCTGAGCAATGCAGGTGACTAGTGTCTCCATACAGGATGTGAGGAGTGTGTGTGGAAGAATGGAACAAAATCTACCTGAGCAATGCAGGCGACCAGTGTCTCCATACAGGATGTGAGGAGTGTGTGTGGAAGAATGGAACAAAATCCACCTGAGCAATGCAGGTGACTAGTGTCTCCATACAGGATGTGAGGAGTGTGTGCGGAAGAATGGGCCAAAATCCACCTGAGCAATGCAGGTGATTAGTGTCTCCATACAGGATGTGAGGAGTGTGTGCGGAGGAATGGGACAAAATCCACCTGAGCAATGCAGGTGACTAGTGTCTCCATACAGGATGTGAGGAGTGTGTGCGGAAGAATGGGCCAAAATCCACCTGAGCAATGCAGGTGACTAGTGTCTCCATACAGGATGTGAGGAGTGTGTGTGGAAGAATGGGCCAAAATCCACCTGAGCAATGCAGGCGACTAGTGTCTCCATACAGGATGTGAGGATTGTGTGCGGAAGAATGGGCCAAAATCCACCTGAGCAATGCAGGTGACTAGTGTCTCCATACAGGATGTGAGGAGTGTGTGCGGAGGAATGGACCAAAATCCACCTGAGCAATGCAGGCGACTAGTGTCTCCATACAGGATGTGAGGAGTGTGTGCGGAGGAATGGACCAAAATCCACCTGAGCAATGCAGGCGACTAGTGTCTCCATACAGGATGTGAGGAGTGTGTGCGGAAGAATGGGCCAAATCCACCTGAGCAATGCAGGCGACTAGTGTCTCCATACAGGATGTGAGGAGTGTGTGCGGAGGAATGGACCAAAATCCACCTGAGCAATGCAGGCGACTAGTGTCTCCATACAGGATGTGAGGAGTGTGTGCGGAAGAATGGGCCAAAATCCACCTGAGCAATGCAGGTGACTAGTGTCTCCATACAGGATGTGAGGAGTGTGTGCGGAAGAATGGGCCAAATCCACCTGAGCAATGCAGGTGACTAGTGTCTCCATACAGGATGTGAGGAGTGTGTGTGGAAGAATGGACCAAAATCCACCTGAGCAATGCAGGCGACTAGTGTCTCCATACAGGATGGGAGGAGTGTGTGCGGAAGAATGGGCCAAATCCACCTGAGCAATGCAGGCGACTAGTGTCTCCATACAGGATGTGAGGAGTGTGTGCGGAGGAATGGACCAAAATCCACCTGAGCAATGCAGGCGACTAGTGTCTCCATACAGGATGTGAGGAGTGTGTGCGGAAGAATGGGCCAAATCCACCTGAGCAATGCAGGCGACTAGTGTCTCCATACAGGATGTGAGGAGTGTGTGCGGAGGAATGGACCAAAATCCACCTGAGCAATGCAGGCGACTAGTGTCTCCATACAGGATGTGAGGAGTGTGTGCGGAAGAATGGGCCAAATCCACCTGAGCAATGCAGGCGACTAGTGTCTCCATACAGGATGTGAGGAGTGTGTGCGGAGGAATGGACCAAAATCCACCTGAGCAATGCAGGTGACTAGTGTCTCCATACAGGATGTGAGGAGTGTGTGCGGAAGAATGGGCCAAATCCACCTGAGCAATGCAGGCGACTAGTGTCTCCATACAGGATGTGAGGAGTGTGTGCGGAAGAATGGGCCAAATCCACCTGAGCAATGCAGGCGACTAGTGTCTCCATACAGGATGTGAGGAGTGTGTGCGGAAGAATGGGCCAAAATCCACCTGAGCAATGCAGGCGACTAGTGTCTCCATACAGGATGTGAGGAGTGTGTGCGGAGGAATGGGCCAAAATCCACCTCCAAGTGTTCAATACTTATTTCTCCTGCAGTATAATAGTAAATTGTGATTATAGGGTCATTGTGGAACCAGTCACACTTTGCCCAGGCAGAAATGGCTGATAACAGAGGGAACTAGATTGCAGGCTCCAGCGCATCACATATAGAGAATGTAGACCTAGGCAGTGCTTGCTTCGTGTCCCTTCAACTGAACTTTACAGGATACAATGAGTTAAAGTCTCTATAATACAGGCGCATTAACCCCTCAGGGGAGACGCCATTGCATTGTCCCCACCATTACACCTGTCCCATAGGACGCTGTGTCCCCACCATTACACCTGTCCCATAGGACGCTGTGTCCCCACCATTACACCTGTCCCGTAGGATGCTGTGTCCCCACCATTACACCTGTCCCATAGGACGCTGTGTCCCCACCATTACACCTGTCCCATAGGACGCTGTGTCCCCACCATTACACCTGTCCCGTAGGACCATGTGTCCCCACCATTACACCTGTCCTGTAGGATGCTGTGTCCCCACCATTACACCTGTCCTGTAGGATGCTGTGTCCCCACCATTACACCCCTCCCGTAGGACCATGTGTCCCCACCATTACACCCACCACGTAGGATGCTGTGTCCCCACCATTACACCTGTCCCGTAGGACGCTGTGTCCCCACCATTACACCCGTCCCGTAGGACCATGTGTCCCCACCATTACACCTGTCCCGTAGGACCATGTGTCCCCACCATTACACCCCTCCCGTAGGATGCTGTGTCCCCACCATTACACCCCTCCCGTAGGATGCTGTGTCCCCACCATTACACCCCTCCCGTAGGATGCTGTGTCCCCACCATTACACCCCTCCCGTAGGACCATGTGTCCCCACCATTACACCCGCCACGTAGGATGCTCTCTCCCCACCATTACACCCCTCCCGTAGGATGCTGTGTCCCCACCATTACACCCCTCCCGTAGGATGCTGTGTCCCCACCATTACACCCCTCCCGTAGGACCATGTGTCCCCACCATTACACCCCTCCCGTAGGATGCTGTGTCCCCACCATTACACCCCTCCCGTAGGACCATGTGTCCCCACCATTACACCCCTCCCGTAGGACGCTGTGTCCCCACCATTACACCTGTCCCGAAGGATGCTGTGTCCCCACCATTACACCCCTCCCGTAGGATGCTCTCTCCCCACCATTACACCCCTCCCGTAGGATGCTCTCTCCCCACCATTACACCCCTCCCGTAGGACGCTGTGTCCCCACCATTACACCCGTCCCGTAGGATGCTGTGTCCCCACCATTACACCTGTCCCGTAGGATGCTCTCTCCCCACCATTACACCCCTCCCGTAGGATGCTGTGTCCCCACCATTACACCTGTCCCGAAGGATGCTGTGTCCCCACCATTACACCCCTCCCGTAGGATGCTGTGTCCCCACCATTACACCCCTCCCGTAGGATGCTGTGTCCCCACCATTACACCCCTCCCGTAGGATGCTCTCTCCCCACCATTACACCCGTCCCGTAGGATGCTGTGTCCCCACCATTACACCCCTCCCGTAGGATGCTCTCTCCCCACCATTACACCCCTCCCGTAGGATGCTGTGTCCCCACCATTACACCCCTCCCGTAGGATGCTGTGTCCCCACCATTACACCCCTCCCGTAGGATGCTGTGTCCCCACCATTACACCCCTCCCGTAGGATGCTGTGTCCCCACCATTACACCCCTCCCGTAGGATGCTCTCTCCCCACCATTACACCCCTCCCGTAGGATGCTCTCTCCCCACCATTACACCCCTCCCGTAGGATGCTCTCTCCCCACCATTACACCCCTCCCGTAGGATGCTCTCTCCCCACCATTACACCCCTCCCGTAGGATGCTCTCTCCCCACCATTACACCCCTCCCGTAGGATGCTCTCTCCCCATCATTACACCCCTCCCGTAGGATGCTCTCTCCCCACCATTACACCCCTCCCGTAGGATGCTCTCTCCCCACCATTACACCCCTCCCGTAGGATGCTCTCTCCCCATCATTACACCCCTCCCGTAGGATGCTCTCTCCCCACCATTACACCCCTCCCGTAGGATGCTCTCTCCCCATCATTACACCCCTCCTGTAGGATGCTCTCTCCCCACCATTACACCCCTCCCGTAGGATGCTCTCTCCCCATCATTACACCCCTCCCGTAGGATGCTCTCTCCCCACCATTACACCCCTCCCGTAGGATGCTCTCTCCCCATCATTACACCCCTCCCGTAGGATGCTCTCTCCCCACCATTACACCCCTCCCGTAGGATGCTGTGTCCCCACCATTACACCCCTCCCGTAGGATGCTCTCTCCCCACCATTACACCCCTCCCGTAGGATGCTGTGTCCCCACCATTACACCCCTCCCGTAGGATGCTGTGTCCCCACCATTACACCCCTCCCGTAGGACCATGTGTCCCCACCATTACACCCACCACGTAGGATGCTGTGTCCCCACCATTACACCTGTCCCGTAGGACGCTGTGTCCCCACCATTACACCTGTCCCATAGGACGCTGTGTCCCCACCATTACACCTGTCCCGTAGGACGCTGTGTCCCCACCATTACACCTGTCCCATAGGACGCTGTGTCCCCACCATTACACCTGTCCCGTAGGACGCTTTCCCCACCATTACACCCCTCCCGTAGGATGCTCTCTTCCCACCATTACACCCCTCCCGTAGGATGCTGTGTCCCCACCATTACACCCCTCCCGTAGGATGCTCTCTCCCCACCATTACACCCCTCCCGTAGGATGCTCTCTCCCCACCATTACACCCCTCCCGTAGGATGCTCTCTCCCCACCATTACACCCCTCCCGTAGGATGCTCTCTCCCCACCATTACACCCCTCCCGTAGGATGCTCTCTCCCCACCATTACACCCCTCCCGTAGGATGCTCTCTCCCCACCATTACACCCCTCCCGTAGGATGCTCTCTCCCCACCATTACACCCCTCCCGTAGGATGCTCTCTCCCCACCATTACACCCCTCCCGTAGGATGCTCTCTCCCCACCATTACACCCCTCCCGTAGGATGCTCTCTCCCCACCATTACACCCCTACACCCCTCCCGTAGGATGCTCTCTCCCCACCATTACACCCCTCCCGTAGGATGCTCTCTCCCCACCATTACACCCCTCCCGTAGGATGCTCTCTCCCCACCATTACACCCCTCCCGTAGGATGCTCTCTCCCCACCATTACACCCCTCCCGTAGGATGCTGTGTCCCCACCATTACACCCCTCCCGTAGGACGCTGTGTCCTCACCATTACACCCCTCCCGTAGGATGCTGTGTCTCCACCATTACACCCGTCCCGTAGGATGCTCTCTCCCCACCATTACACCTGCCACGTAGGACGCCCTGTCGTCCCCATTACACCCGTCCCGTAGGACCATGTGTCCCCACCATCACACCACGTAGGACGCCCCGTCCTCACCTTGATGCTGCGATCTCTGCTTTCTGCTTGGCAATGTTACTCGCCCTCTCGGCTTGCTCCACGGCCCGGTCCACCTTCTCCCGAATCTTGCTGGCTCTCAGAGGGATCAGGTTCTTCCTCTTCCCGCTCACCAGGACATTTTGCTTGTATTTCCCTTCCTCCTTGGTTCCATCGGGAAAAGTCATGCATCCGTACCCGTGCCGCTTATTATTGGCCCACTCCCCCTCGTACTTTAGACCGTCCGAGCGCTGACTTACTCCAAACCCAGAGCGCTTGTCGTGCTTCCATTCCCCCATGTAGACCTCGGTGGTGGTGGCATCGATGTCATCCTCGATGACGGAGAGCTCGGTCTCGGCCTCGCCCAGGCTGATGGTGGAGTTGATGTCGCTTGCGGTGGAGCTCACGGTGCTCATGCCGGCTTCACTCCGGAACGAGCTCTGTTTGCTGCGCTGGCTGGCGAGGGAGCTTTTCGACTCTGATTTGCGGAGCTTTAGGCCGCTGAGGATGGACCTCCTGAAGATCCCCTTCTTTTTGTTCTTTAACATCTCAGCGTCGCTGTGGGCCATCAGTACAAACCCTCCTCTAGAGACGGCCGGGCTGCCCGCCACCCCACACGAGGCGTCCGGATGCATCGCTGTCCCATTGGTGTGCTCGCTGCGGAGCGAGTTTATAGAGGTCCGAAGGGGGGAGCGGATAACGGCGGCCATTCCATAGGGAACGCTCTGGCGCACTCCGTAGCCCTGGCGTATTCCAGCCGCCCACTGACCTTGGTAAGTACCTGGAAGAGACACAGAAAAGCGGCTTAGGTCCTCATCAAGTGCCCAAATCACTGAGTAATAAACAATCGTGTCTGAACTAATGTCCTTCAAGGATAAAAACCCTGAAAGCAACGAAGGATCCCAACTCCGAATCACACACAAGAAACGAGACCAACGGAAACACAAGAACGCGAGAGGAAGTCATCTATACCAATCATCATCAAGACAGGACAGCACAAGCATACAAGCCTCAGCATGAACAGAGAAATACCAGCTGCCTGCAACCACCACTAGAGGGAGCTCACTGTATACAGACATGTACAGCTTTCATTCCATGCATTATTGTGTATACAGGGAGCTCCCCCTAGTGGTGGCTGCAGACAGGATCTTACCATGTATCTCTGTATACAGGGAGCTCCCCCTAGTGGAGGCTGCAGACAGGATCTTATCATGTATCTCTGTATACAGGGAGCTCCCCCTAGTGGTGACTGCAGACATGATCTTATCATGTATCTCTGTATACAGGGAGCTCCCCCTAGTGGAGGCTGCAGACAGGATCTTATCATGTATCTCTGTATACAGGGAGCTTCCCCTAGTGGTGACTGCAGACAGGATCTTATCATGTATCTGTATACAGGGAGCTCCCCCTAGTGGTGACTGCAGACAGGATCTTATCATGTATCTCTGTATACAGGGAGCTCCCCCTAGTGGTGACTGCAGACAGGATCTTATCATGTATCTCTGTATACAGGGAGCTCCCCCTAGTGGTGGCTGCAGACAGGATCTTATCATGAATCTCTGTATACAGGGAGCTCCCCCTAGTGGTGACTGCAGACAGGATCTTATCATGTATCTCTGTATACAGGGATCTCCCCCTAGTGGTGACTGCAGACAGGATCTTATCATGTATCTCTGTATACAGGGAGCTCCCCCTAGTGGTGGCTGCAGACAGGATCTTATCATGTATCTCTGTATACAGGGAGCTCCCCCTAGTGGTGACTGCAGACAGGATCTTATCATGTATCTCTGTATACAGGGAGCTCCCCCTAGTGGTGGCTGCAGACAGGGTCTTATCATGTATCTCTGTATACAGGGAGCTCCCCCTAGTGGTGGCTGCAGACAGGATCTTATCATGTATCTCTGTATACAGGGAGCTCCCTCTAGTGGTGACTGCAGACAGGATCTTATCATGTATCTCTGTATACAGGGAGCTCCCCCTAGTGGTGGCTGCAGACAGGATCTTATGTATCTCTGTATACAGGGAGCTCCCCCTAGTGGTGGCTGCAGACAGGATCTTATCATGAATCTCTGTATACAGGGAGCTCCCCCTAGTGGTGACTGCAGACAGGATCTTATCATGTATCTCTGTATACAGGGATCTCCCCCTAGTGGTGACTGCAGACAGGATCTTATCATGTATCTCTGTATACAGGGAGCTCCCCCTAGTGGTGACTGCAGACAGGATCTTATCATGTATCTCTGTATACAGGGAGCTCCCCCTAGTGGTGGCTGCAGACAGGGTCTTATCATGTATCTCTGTATACAGGGAGCTCCCCCTAGTGGTGGCTGCAGACAGGATCTTATCATGTATCTCTGTATACAGGGAGCTCCCTCTAGTGGTGACTGCAGACAGGATCTTATCATGTATCTCTGTATACAGGGAGCTCCCCCTAGTGGTGGCTGCAGACAGGATCTTATGTATCTCTGTATACAGGGAGCTCCCCCTAGTGGTGGCTGCAGACAGGATCTTATCATGTATCTCTGTATACAGGGAGCGCTCCCTAGTGGTGGCTGCAGACAGGATCTTATCATGTATCTGTGTATACAGGGAGATCCCCCTAGTGGTGGCTGCAGACAGGATCGTATCTATTTATGTATACAGGGAGCTCACAGTTTTCATGTGTATATCTACGGAAAGGATTTACACTTCTGTATAAGACAAACCAAGTTCTAATCACTATAATATATCAGTACAGAATTTGGACCCTGTTTTCCATTTATTTGTCATGCCTTGGTGCAGAACATTAATACATGGGGTGTGTGTCACTGGTGCCATGGATAAACATTAATAAATGTCATGCATCAATCTTAAAAGAAGAATCAGATAATGTGGCTGTAGTATAAGTTCTGCTCCGGAGCCCGATGGGCAGAGAGCGGAGGAATAAACGTGGCTCCAGATGTGGCGGCAGCTCGGCTGAGACTTGTAGCAATGCAAACACTTCATCTAAGTACTGAGGAGCGGCGGCCGTCGCTGTGACTGCTCCCCACATCCCGTCCCCGTGGCCTCATCACAATTTGCAGATCAAACTTGTCATGAGGTTCCTTACTGCAGATGAACAGGTGCGAGGAACAGAGGAGCTCGTGTGAAGAGCAGACAAGCAAGAAGAGGGGGCACCACTGTGCGGGGGGCACCAAGAGGCGGCACCACTGTGCGGGGGGCACCAAGAGGCGGCACCACTGTGTGGGGGGCACCAAGAGGCAGCACCACTGTGTGGGGGGCACTAAGAGGCGGCACCACTGTGTGGGGGGCACCAAGAGGAGGCACCACGAGGAGACACCACTGTGTGGGGGCACTAGGAGGCAGCACCACTGTGTGGGGGGCACTAAGAGGCGGCACCACTGTGTGGGGGGCACCAAGAGGAGACACCACTGTGTGGGGGGCACCAAGAGGAGACACCACTGTGTGGGGGGCACCAAGAGGAGGCACCACTGTGTGGGGGGCACCAAGAGGAGACACCACTGTGTGGGGGGCACCAAGAGGAGACACCACTGTGTGGGGGGCACCAAGAGGAGACACCACTGTGTGGGGGGCACCAAGAGGAGACACCACTGTGTGGGGGGCACCAAGAGGAGACACCACTGTGTGGGGGGCACCAAGAGGAGGCACCACGAGGAGACACCACTGTGTGGGGGGCACCAAGAGGCATCACCACTGTGAGGGGGGCACTAAGAGGAGGCACCACTGTGTGGGGGGCACTAAGGCTACTTTCACACATCAGGTTTTTGCCATCAGGTACAATCCGTAAAAAAACGGGTAAATCGGATCCGGTACCGCATCCGGTTTATCCCCATAGACTTGCATTGTAACCGGATTGTACCTGATGGCTTTGCGTTGCATCCGTTTTTTTCCGGATGCGGCAAAATTTATCAAAGCGGCGGCCGGAGGCAACGTGTCTTGCAACTTTTTTTGTCCGGCAAAAAAACTGCATCGCGCCGGATCCGGCGCGATACGGCGTGTTTTACAATGAAAGCCTATGGACGCCGGATCCGGCGCAATGCGGTAAAAAATGGATGCGACTACCGGATCCGTTTTTGTAAACTGCGAATGCACCAAATTAAAAAAGCTGATCCTTCAAAAAAAAGGACAAACCGGATGCAAACCGTATCCACCAGATCCGGTTTTGTACGCATCCGGCATAACGGATCCGTTAAAAACCGGATCCGGTGGATACGGTTTTACATTTTTTTGCCGGATCCTTTGGATCAGGAAAAAAAAGATTGTGCCTGAATGCAGAAAACTGATGTGTGAAAGTAGCCTAAGAGGAGGCACCACTGTGTGGGGGGCACCAAGAGGCTTCAACACTGTGTGGGGGGCACCAAGAGGCATCACCACTGTGTGGGGGGCACTAAGAAGCAGCACCACTGTGTGGGGGGCACTAAGAAGCAGCACCACTGTGTGGGGGGCACTAAAAAACAGCACCACTGTGTAGGGGGCCCTAGGAGGATATGGGGGTCATCAGTTTAATATGAGGGCACAAAAACGGGTCACCCCTATTGAGTGGGGGGCTTATGGAGGAGTGGGGGCAACATTACTGTTTGCTAGCGCACAAGGTGCATCACCATTTAGGCACTTAGGGGCTTCATAGCCATGTGCGGACCGGGGGGCGACGTATTGTGTGAATGCACTAACAGGTTTTGTTATTATGTTTACCTGAAATACCACGTGGCCACATGGACACATGGCCACGCAGGTGCCACGTCTCCCCCACCACCGCCCTACAGCATTCGTGTCTGGGGCCCGCACTGGAGGCCATTTAGGCTTTTCTCCTCTTACAGGCGGCTCCGGAGTCACATTATAAAAGGAATTACGAGATAAAATCCGGCGGATCCCGGAGAATAGACGAGAAGCCGAAGAGCGAGACACAAGGACGAAAATAAAGAGAATCTGATGCTTCTGTCTCACATTCCTAAAACGATCGGCAGCACCTTGTAAAACGCAGGAGACCGAGCTCAGAGATCCGCATCATCACCGAGGCACAGGAGATACCGGGTCTGCAGAGATTCCCCCCCCCTGCAGAGAGATCCCCTCGCCATCTGCAGAGAGATCCCCCCAGCAATCTGCAGAGATCCCCCCCGCAATCTGTACAGAGATCCCCCCGCAATCTGCAGAGATCCCCCCAGCAATCTGCAGAGATCCCCCCCGCAATCTGTACAGAGATCCCCCCGCAATCTGTACAGAGATCCCCCCGCAATCTGCAGAGATCCCCCCCCCCGCAATCTGTAGAGATCCCCCCCGAAATCTGCAGAGATCACCCCAGCAATCTGCACAGAGATCCCCCCCGCAATCTGCACAGATATCCCCCCCCTAAATCTGCACAGAGATCCCCCCCAAATCTGCACAGAGAATCCCCCCGCAAATCTGCACAGAGATCCCCCCCGCAATCTGTAGAGATCCCCCCCCCCGAAATCTGCACAGAGATCCCCCCAGCAATCTGCACAGAGATCCCCCCCGCAATTTGCACAGATCCCCCCCGCAATTTGCACAGATCCCCCCCGCAATCTGTACCGAGATCCCCCCAAAATCTGTACCGAGATCCCCCCAAAATCTGCACAGATATCCCCCCCCTAAATCTGCACAGAGATCCCCCCCAAATCTGCACAAAGAATCCCCCCGCAATCTGCACAGAGATCCCCCCCCGCAATCTGCACATAGATCCCCCCGCAATCTGCACAGAGATCCCCCCCGCAATCTGCACAGAGATCCCCCCCGCAATCTGCACAGAGATCCCCCCCCCAATCTGCACAGAGATCCCCCGCAATCTGCACAGAGATCCCCCCGCAATCTGCACAGAGATCCCCCCGCAATCTGCACAGAGATCCCCCCCGCAATCTGCACAGAGATCCCCCCGCAATCTGCACAGAGATCCCCCCGCAATCTGCAGCGCAGTCCATCAGTCACCCCTCAGCCCGAGATCTGCGGCCATTAATCATTATTTTCACCACTGAGTCAGAGACGATTTCTACTAACGCTTTCCCAGACAAAGGCCGATCCCCTGGGACGCAGCAGCGCGCGCAGCCCGGATCCAGCCCACATCAGAGGCCGCAGATCTGCTCCACGCCAGCCTCCAAAAGAGACATTCTCCTTCCGTGACAATTGTGAGTCACTTAACGCCTTGTGTGTCCCGTAATAGCACAAGTGTGAGGAGCAAAGCTGCCGAGACCGCGCCCCGAAACATTTATATCCTGCATCATGCAGTTACTGGAGGCCGAATACATGGACCAATATCACTGTGCAATCATCTGCAGAAGTCTGTGCAATCCCCTGCAGAAGTGTGCGTAATCGCCTGCAGAAGTCTGTGTAATCGCCTGCGGGTCTGTGCAATCCCCTGCAGAAGTCTGTGCAATCGCCTGCGGGTCTGTGCAATCCCCTGCAGAAGTCTGTGCAATCGCCTGCGGGTCTGTGCAATCCCCTGCAGAAGTCTGTGCAATCGCCTGCGGGTCTGTGCAATCCCCTGCAGAAGTCTGTGTAATCGCCTGCAGAAGTCTGTGCAATCGCCTGCGGATCTGTGCAATCCCCTGCAGAAGTCTGTGCAATCGCCTGCGGGTCTGTGCAATCCCCTGCAGAAGTCTGTGCAATCGCCTGCGGGTCTGTGCAATCCCCTGCAGAAGTCTGTGCAATCGCCTGCGGGTCTGTGCAATCCCCTGCAGAAGTCTGTGCAATCCCCTGCAGAAGTCTGTGTAATCGCCTGCAGAAGTCTGTGCAATCGCCTGCGGATCTGTGCAATCCCCTGCAGAAGTCTGTGCAATCGCCTGCGGGTCTGTGCAATCCCCTGCAGAAGTCTGTGCAATCGCCTGCGGGTCTGTGCAATCCCCTGCAGAAGTCTGTGTAATCGCCTGCAGAAGTCTGTGCAATCCCCTGCAGAAGTCTGTGCAATCCCCTGCAGAAGTCTGTGCAATCGCCTGCAGAAGTCTGTGCAATCGCCTGCAGAAGTCTGTGCAATCGCCTGCAGAAGTCTGTGTAATCGCCTGCAGAAGTCTGTGCAATCGCCTGCGGGTCTGTGCAATCCCCTGCAGAAGTCTGTGCAATCGCCTGCGGGTCTGTGCAATCCCCTGCAGAAGTCTGTGCAATCGCCTGCGGGTCTGTGCAATCCCCTGCAGAAGTCTGTGCAATCCCCTGCAGAAGTCTGTGCAATCCCCTGCAGAAGTCTGTGCAATCCCCTGCAGAAGTCTGTGCAATCGCCTGCAGAAGTCTGTGCAATCGCCTGCAGAAGTCTGTGCAATCGCCTGCAGAAGTCTGTGCAATCGCCTGCAGAAGTCTGTGCAATCGCCTGCAGAAGTCTGTGCAATCGCCTGCAGAAGTCTGTGCAATCGCCTGCAGAAGTCTGTGCAATCGCCTGCGGGTCTGTGCAATCCCCTGCAGAAGTCTGTGCAATCGCCTGCGGGTCTGTGCAATCCCCTGCAGAAGTCTGTGTAATCGCCTGCGGGTCTGTGCAATCCCCTGCAGAAGTCTGTGCAATCGCCTGCGGGTCTGTGCAATCCCCTGCAGAAGTCTGTGCAATCCCCTGCAGAAGTCTGTGCAATCCCCTGCAGAAGTCTGTGCAATCCCCTGCAGAAGTCTGTGCAATCGCCTGCAGAAGTCTGTGCAATCGCCTGCAGAAGTCTGTGCAATCGCCTGCAGAAGTCTGTGCAATCGCCTGCAGAAGTCTGTGCAATCGCCTGCAGAAGTCTGTGCAATCGCCTGCAGAAGTCTGTGCAATCGCCTGCAGAAGTCTGTGCAATCGCCTGCGGGTCTGTGCAATCCCCTGCAGAAGTCTGTGCAATCGCCTGCGGGTCTGTGCAATCCCCTGCAGAAGTCTGTGCAATCGCCTGCGGGTCTGTGCAATCCCCTGCAGAAGTCTGTGTAATCGCCTGCAGAAGTCTGTGCAATCGCCTGCGGATCTGTGCAATCCCCTGCAGAAGTCTGTGCAATCGCCTGCGGGTCTGTGCAATCCCCTGCAGAAGTCTGTGCAATCGCCTGCGGGTCTGTGCAATCCCCTGCAGAAGTCTGTGTAATCGCCTGCAGAAGTCTGTGCAATCCCCTGCAGAAGTCTGTGCAATCCCCTGCAGAAGTCTGTGCAATCGCCTGCAGAAGTCTGTGCAATCGCCTGCAGAAGTCTGTGTAATCGCCTGCAGAAGTCTGTGCAATCGCCTGCGGGTCTGTGCAATCCCCTGCAGAAGTCTGTGCAATCGCCTGCGGGTCTGTGCAATCCCCTGCAGAAGTCTGTGCAATCGCCTGCGGGTCTGTGCAATCCCCTGCAGAAGTCTGTGCAATCCCCTGCAGAAGTCTGTGCAATCCCCTGCAGAAGTCTGTGCAATCCCCTGCAGAAGTCTGTGCAATCGCCTGCAGAAGTCTGTGTTATCGCCTGCGGGTCTGTGCAATCCCCTGCAGAAGTGTGCGTAATCGCCTGCAGAAATCTGTGCAATCCCCTGCAGAACTGTGTGCAATCGCCTGCGGGTCTCTGCAATCGCCTGAGGGTCTATGCAATCATCTGCAGAAGTCTGTGTAATCGCCTGCAGAAGTGTGTGTAATCCCCTGCAGAAGTGTATGTAATCGCCTGCGAGTCTGTAATCCCCTGCGGGTCTGTGCAATCCCCTGCAGAAGTGTGTGTGTAATCCTCTGCGGGTCTGTGCAATCCCCTGAACGCCTATGCAATCCCCTGCAGAAATGTGTGTAATCCTCTTCAGGTCTGTGCAGTCACCAGCGGGTCTGTGCAATCGCCTGCAGAAGTGTGTGTGTAATCGCCTGCGGGTCGGTGCAATCCCCTGCAGAAGTGTGTGCAGTCCCCTGCGGGTCGGTGCAGTCCCCTGCGGGTCGGTGCAGTCCCCTGCGGGTCGGTGCAGTCCCCTGCGGGTCGGTGCAGTCCCCTGCGGGTCGGTGCAGTCCCCTGCGGGTCGGTGCAGCAATCTGAGGGTCGGTGCAGCAATCTGAGGGTCGGTGCAGCAATCTGAGGGTCGGTGCAGCAATCTGAGGGTCGGTGCAGTCATCTGCGGGTCGGTGCAGTCATCTGCGGGTCGGTGCAGTCATCTGCGGGTCGGTGCAGTCATCTGCGGGTCGGTGCAGCCATCTGCGGGTCGGTGCAGCCATCTGCGGGTCGGTGCAGCCATCTGCGGGTCGGTGCAGCCATCTGCGGGTCGGTGCAGTCATCTGCGGGTCGGGGCAGTCCCCTGCACGTCGGGGCAGTCCCCTGCACGTCGGGGCAGTCCCCTGCACGTCGGGGCAGTCCCCTGCACGTCGGGGCAGTCCCCTGCACGTCGGGGCAGTCCCCTGCACGTCGGGGCAGTCCCCTGCACGTCGGGGCAGTCCCCTGCACGTCGGGGCAGTCCCCTGCACGTCGGGGCAGTCCCCTGCACGTCGGGGCAGTCCCCTGCACGTCGGGGCAGTCCCCTGCACGTCGGGGCAGTCCCCTGCACGTCGGGGCAGTCCCCTGCACGTCGGGGCAGTCCCCTGCACGTCGGGGCAGTCCCCTGCACGTCGGGGCAGTCCCCTGCACGTCGGGGCAGTCCCCTGCACGTCGGGGCAGTCCCCTGCACGTCGGGGCAGTCCCCTGCACGTCGGGGCAGTCCCCTGCACGTCGGGGCAGTCCCCTGCACGTCGGGGCAGTCCCCTGCGGGTTTATTTACGATCTGCGGTCTTTTTGTCGGCTCTTCGCATAATAAGGAGTGGTGCGATCCCGTGAACGCTCCGCTGTCCCCGCTGCACTGACCGCGCTCATATTACGTGGCGGATGAGTAAATCAGGTCACCGACTGATTCTTTTTAAAGATTTTTTTTTACCGTTTTTATTTATTTTTTTTTAAGGGCTAAAATTGAACTTTTAAATTTGAAACAATCAGATTATAAAACTGCAGAATACAGGCGGCATTAACCCCGTAACCCACCGGTGATATCAACGTCTGCTGAATGCAGAAGTCATCACAGATTGCTGAATGAGGTACCCCACAACAGCCACAGGGGGCATCAGAGGTCGTGTGCATAGGTACCCCACAACAGCCACAGGGGGCATCAGAGGTCGTGTGCATTAATAATAAGGTGAGGCCATGAGTAAGAGCGCAACATACACCGCCTATCCATCACCAGAGATCAGCGGTGACATCACTGAGAACACCTCCTATCCATCACCAGAGATCAGCGGTGACATCACTGAGAACACCTCCTATCCATCACAAGAGATCAGCAGTGACATCACTGAGAACACCTCCTATCCATCACCAGAGATCAGCGGTGACATCACTGATAACACCGCCTATCCATCACCAGAGATCAGCGGTGACATCACTGAGAACACCGCCTATCCATCACCAGAGATCAGCGGTGACATCACTGAGAACACCTCCTATCCATCACCAGAGATCAGCAGTGACATCACTGAGAACACCTCCTATCCATCACCAGAGATCAGCGGTGACATCACTGAGAACACCTCCTATCCATCACCAGAGATCAGCGGTGACATCACTGAGAACACCTCCTATCCATCACCAGAGATCAGCGGTGACATCACTGAGAACACCTCCTATCCATCACCAGAGATCAGCGGTGACATCACTGAGAACACCTCCTATCCATCACCAGAGATCAGCGGTGACATCACTGAGAACACCTCCTATCCATCACCAGAGATCAGCGGTGACATCACTGATAACACCGCCTATCCATCACCAGAGATCAGCGGTGACATCACTGAGAACACCTCCTATTCATCACCAGAGATCAGCGGTGATATCACTGAGAACGCCTCCTATCCATCACCAGAGATCAGCGGTGACATCACTGAGAACACCTCCTATCCATCACCAGAGATCAGCAGTGACATCACTGAGAACACCTCCTATCCATCACCAGAGATCAGCGGTGACATCACTGAGAACACCTCCTATCCATCACCAGAGATCAGCGGTGACATCACTGAGAACACCGCCTATCCATCACCAGAGATCAGCAGTGACATCACTGAGAACACCTCCTATCCATCACCAGAGATCAGCGGTGACATCACTGAGAACGCCTCCTATCCATCACCAGAGATCAGCGGTGACATCACTGAGAACACCTCCTATCCATCACCAGAGATCAGCACTGACATCACTGAGAACACCGCCTATCCATCACCAGAGATCAGCACTGACATCACTGAGAACACCGCCTATCCATCACCAGAGATCAGCGGTGACATCACTGAGAACACCTCCTATCCATCACCAGAGATCAGCAGTGACATCACTGAGAACACCTCCTATCCATCACCAGAGATCAGCGGTGACATCACTGAGAACACCTCCTATCCATCACCAGAGATCAGCGGTGACATCACTGAGAACACCTCCTATTCATCACCAGAGATCAGCGGTGACATCACTGAGAACACCTCCTATCCATCACCAGAGATCAGCGGTGACATCACTGAGAACACCGCCTATCCATCACCAGAGATCAGCGGTGACATCACTGAGAACACCTCCTATCCATCACCAGAGATCAGCGGTGACATCACTGAGAACACCTCCTATCCATCACCAGAGATCAGCAGTGACATCACTGAGAACACCTCCTATCCATCACCAGAGATCAGCGGTGACATCACTGAGAACACCTCCTATCCATCACCAGAGATCAGCACTGACATCACTGAGAACACCTCCTATCCATCACCAGAGATCAGCAGTGACATCACTGAGAACACCGCCTATCCATCACCAGAGATCAGCGGTGACATCACTGAGAACACCGCCTATCCATCACCAGAGATCAGCGGTGACATCACTGAGAACACCTCCTATCCATCACCAGAGATCAGCAATGACATCACTGAGAACACCGCCTATCCATCACCAGAGATCAGCGGTGACATCACTGAGAACACCTCCTATCCATCACCAGAGATCAGCGGTGACATCACTGAGAACACCTCCTATCCATCACCAGAGATCAGCGGTGACATCACTGAGAACACCGCCTATCCATCACCAGAGAACACCGCCTATCCATCACCAGAGAACACCGCCTATCCATCACCAGAGATCAGCAGTGACACCTCAATATGGTGGAGGTTGGGGAGCGGTTGGATCTGTAGAGTTACTGGTCGGAGCACAGTCTCCTCCATCTTCCTCCTCTGACATCACAAAGAGGATTATGTGATTGAAGACACCTCTACCGATCACCTTCCTAATCCCTGCGCTCGTGAGCAGGACCAGCCGGCAGCCAGTCACAGGCAAAAATAGTGGATCCCCCCCCCCCCCACCCCCACCAAAACCCCCCCAACCACACCGTGCACAGTTCTATGCTGAGGACCCCCAGTCTCTGAACCTTCGGGGGTTCTACAATTTCATTTAAATAAAATATTTTATCCATTTTCTTCAATGTTCTAATATAATTAATACTTCAAATTCTCAACAATTTCAACAGCTTCGCTTAGTGAATGAGAAAAAATTGTGAAGCCACCCTGATCACTTGACATTGCAGGTCACCTCTGGGGTGTTTATAGGGACCTCTCTGTGTTATTAGGGGGCTTTGCTATGTTATCAGGGGGCCACTCCGTGTCATTAGGGTTCCTTTCCTTGTTATTAGGGTGCTTCGCTGTTATTAGGGGGCCACTCAGTGTTATTATGGGCCTCCAAATGTTATCAGGGGGCCTCTCCATGTTATTAGGGCTTCTATACGTGTTAGGGGGCCTCTAATATGTTATCAGGGGTCTTCTATGTGTTATGGGGCTCGTTACTTTCCGCTGATGACAGTGACTTATGTTTGTTCCTCGCTCACTATTTTCTGCGTCTTTTTATATATTGTTACTTTGTTGCCTTAATTTTTCCTTTGTTCCGGGAGTCGTTTTCAGTCTTTAGATGTTTTCACCTCATTTGTGATTTGGTAAATTCTCATTAATGTGCACTCTGCCCCCATCCCCCGTCTTGACAGACAAAAAACAAAATGTAGAAATTTTGCAAATTTATTAAATAAAAACTAAAATATCACATGGTGATAAGTATTCAGCCCCTTTGCAGCTCATATGTAAGTCCCATGCTGTCCCCCCCCACACGCTCACAACAAAGTTCTGCTCCTTCATTGGAGTGGAGCTGTGTGTAATTACACTGATAGGGCACCTGTCTATGGATAAGGACCTCACAGCTCACTATGCATCCACCACTGCATGTCACACCAAATGAGGATCATGAGGTCAAGGAACTGCCCAAGGAGCTCAGAGACAGAATTGTGGCAAGGCACAGATCTGGCCAAGGTTACAAAAGAATTTCTGCAGCACTCAAGGTTCCTAAGAGCACAGTGGCCTCCATAATCCTTACATGGAAGAAGTTTGAGACCAGCAGAACTCTTCCTAGACCCGGCCGTCCAGCCAAACTGAGCAATCGTGGGAGAAGAGCCTTGGTGAGAGGTAAAGAAGAACCCCAAGATCACTGCGGCTGAGCTCCAGAGATGCAGTAGGGAGAAAGTTCCGCAAAGTCACCTATCACTGCAGCCTCCACCAGTCGGGCATTTATGGCAGAGTGACCCGACGGAAGCTTCTGCTCAGTGCAAGACATATGAAAGCCGCATAAAGTTTGCAAAAAACACATGAAGGACTCCCAGACTATGAGAAATAAGATTCTCTGCTCTGATGAGACGAAGACAGAACTTTCTGGTGATAATTCTAACCAATATGTGTGGAGCAAACCAGGCACTGCTCATCACCTGCCCAATACAAT
Organism: Anomaloglossus baeobatrachus; assembly: GCF_048569485.1. NCBI lineage: Eukaryota > Metazoa > Chordata > Amphibia > Anura > Aromobatidae > Anomaloglossus > Anomaloglossus baeobatrachus. The sequence continues at coordinate 209,603,429 of NC_134362.1, forward strand.
CCCCACAGTTAGACATGGTGGTGGCAGCATCATGCTATGGGGGCAGGGACAGGACTGGTTACAATTGAAGGTAAGATGAATGCGGCCAAGCACAGATATCCTGGAAGAAAACCTCTTCCAGATGCTCTGGACCTCAGACTTGGCCGAAGGTTCACCTTCTAACAAGACAATGACCCTAAGCACACAGCTAAAATAACAAAGGAGCGGCTTCAGAACAACTCTGTGACCATTCCTGACCGGCCCAGCCAAATCCCTGACCTAAACCCAATTGAGCATCTCTAAAGAGACCTGAAAATGGCATCCACCAACATTCACCATCCAACCTGATGGAACTGGAGAGGATCTGCAAGGAAGAATGGCCGAGGATCCCCAAATCCAGGATCCCAAGAAGACTCATGGCTGTACTAGCTCAAAAGGAAGGGGGCGTCTACTCAATACTGAGCAAAGGGGCTGAATACTTATGACCATGTGAGATTTCAGTTTTATTTGTTTAATAAATTTGCAAAAATTTCTACATTTGTTTTTTTTCTGTCAAGATGGGGGATGGGGCAGAGTGCACATTAATGAGTGAAAAAAAATGTACCAAATGGCTGCAATGAAACAAAGAGGGAAAAATTTAGGCTTTTGGCTTTTATAGGAACCGTTGAACTCTGTGAAGATAATGCAGCATATATCACCTCGCAGTCGGTGCATCCTCGCCGCTCCACCATGTAAGGTTCTTCCTGCAGTCGGTGCATCCTCGCCGCTCCACCGTGTAAGGTCTGGCTGCAGTCTGTGCATCCTCATCGCTCCATGTAAGGTCTGGCTGCAGTCGGTGCATCCTCGCCGCTCCACCGTGTAAGGTCTGGCTGCAGTCGGTGCATCCTCGCCGCTCCACCGTGTAAGGTCTGGCTGCAGTCGGTGCATCCTCGCCGCTCCACCGTGTAAGGTCTGGCTGCAGTCGGTGCATCCTCGCCGCTCCACCGTGTAAGGTCTGGCTGCAGTCGGTGCATCCTCGCCGCTCCACCATGTAAGGTCTGGCTGCAGTCGGTGCATCCTCGCCGCTCCACCATGTAAGGTCTGGCTGCAGTCGGTGCATCCTCGCCGCTCCACCATGTAAGGTCTGGCTGCAGTCGGTGCATCCTCGCCGCTCCACCATGTAAGGTCTGGCAGCAGTCGGTGCATCCTCGCCGCTCCACCATGTAAGGTCTGGCAGCAGTCGGTGCATCCTCGCCGCTCCACCATGTAAGGTCTGGCTGCAGTCGGTGCATCCTCGCCGCTCCACCATGTAAGGTCTGGCTGCAGTCGGTGCATCCTCGCCGCTCCACCATGTAAGGTCTTGCTGCAGTCGGTGCATCCTCGCCGCTCCACCATGTAAGGTCTGGCTGCAGTTGGTGCATCCTTGTTGCTCCGCCATGTAAGGTCTGGCAGCAGTCGGTGCATCCTCGCCGCTCCACCGTGTAAGGTCTGGCTGGAGTTGGTGCATCCTCGCCGCTCCACCGTGTAAGGTCTGGCTGCAGTCGGTGCATACACGCTGCTCCACCATGTAAGGTCTGGCTGCAGTCGGTGCATCCTCGCCGCTCCACCATGCAAGGTCTGGCTGCAGTCGGTGCATCCTCGCTGCTCCACCGTGTAAGGTCTGGCTGCAGTCTGTGCATCCTCATCGCTCCATGTAAGGTCTGGCTGCAGTCTGTGCATCCTCGCCGCTCCACCGTGTAAGGTCTGGCTGCAGTCGGTGCATCCTCGCCGCTCCACCGTGTAAGGTCTGGCTGGAGTTTGTGCATCCTCGCCGCTCCACCGTGTAAGGTCTGGCTGCAGTCGGTGCATCCTCGCCGCTCCACCATGTAAGGTCTGGCTGCAGTCGGTGCATCCTCACCGCTCCACCGTGTAAGGTCTGGCTGCAGTCGGTGCATCCTCGCCGCTCCACCGTGTAAGATCTGGCTGCAGTCGGTGCATCCTCGCCGCTCCACCGTGTAAGGTCTGGCTGCAGTCGGTGCATCCTCACCGCTCCATCGTGTAAAGGTCTGGCTGCAGTCTGTGCATCCTCGCCGCTCCACCGTGTAAGGTCTGGCTGCAGTCGGTGCATCCTCGCCGCTCCACCATGTAAGGTCTGGCTGCAGTCGGTGCATCCTCGCCGCTCCACCGTGTAAGGTCTGGCTGCAGTCGGTGCATCCTCGCCGCTCCACCATGTAAGGTCTTGCTGCAGTCGGTGCATCCTCGCTGCTCCACCGTGTAAGGTCTGGCTGCAGTCGGTGCATCCTCACCGCTCCACCGTGTAAGGTCTGGCTGCAGTCGGTGCATCCTCGCCGCTCCACCGTGTAAGGTCTGGCTGCAGTCGGTGCATCCTCGCCGCTCCACCGTGTAAGGTCTGGCTGCAGTCGGTGCATCCTCGCCGCTCCACCGTGTAAGGTCTGGCTGCAGTCGGTGCATCCTCGCCGCTCCACCGTGTAAGGTCTGGCTGCAGTCGGTGCATCCTCGCCGCTCCACCGTGTAAGGTCTGGCTGCAGTCGGTGCATCCTCGCCGCTCCACCGTGTAAGGTCTGGCTGCAGTCGGTGCATCCTCGCCGCTCCACCGTGTAAGGTCTGGCTGCAGTCGGTGCATCCTCGCCGCTCCACCGTGTAAGGTCTGGCTGCAGTCGGTGCATCCTCGCCGCTCCACCGTGTAAGGTCTGGCTGCAGTCGGTGCATCCTCGCCGCTCCACCATGTAAGGTCTGGCTGCAGTCGGTGCATCCTCGCCGCTCCACCATGTAAGGTCTGGCTGCAGTCGGTGCATCCTCGCCGCTCCACCGTGTAAGGTCTGGCTGCAGTCGGTGCATCCTCGCCGCTCCACCGTGTAAGGTCTGGCTGCAGTCGGTGCATCCTCGCCGCTCCACCGTGTAAGGTCTGGCTGGAGTCGGTGCATCCTCGCCGCTCCACCGTGTAAGGTCTGGCTGCAGTCGGTGCATCCTAGCCGCTCCACCGTGTAAGGTCTGGCTGCAGTCGGTGCATCCTCGCCGCTCCACCCTGTAAGGTCTGGCTGCAGTCGGTGCATCCTCGCCGCTCCACCATGTAAGGTCTGGCTGCAGTCGGTGCATCCTCGCCGCTCCACCATGTAAGGTCTGGCTGCAGTTGGTGCATCCTCGCCGCTCCACCATGTAAGGTCTGGCTGCAGTTGGTGCATCCTCGCCGCTCCACCGTGTAAGGTCTGGCTGCAGTCGGTGCATCCTAGCCGCTCATTTTCCCGTTGGCTTTCACATCCTCTTTGTCTCTAATTGCCGGAGTGTCCTGCCATCATTTCTCGGCACACTACACCTCGCAGACGGCGCAGCGCACCCATTGTGCCGGAGTCGCGGTCTCTTCGACTGTAATTGCCTCACTTCTGTCATCGGAGAATTCGCAAAGAGTTTTTTTCTTTTATTAATACATTAAGTATCAATAGGAGCCGGGGCCGGAGTGAGATGAGGAGCGCGGCGTTATTAGGACGAGGAAAGATTAACTGGGCCGACGAGAGGAGGATAATTACGTGTATAATGTATGGCCGCCGCTCATTACACGCGCTGCGCTATGACATGTCCAGTGACCGCTGCCTCCTAATTGTAACATTACTGTCACCTCTACCCCAAAAACGCTCCAACCTTACTCATCACTTACTGGGACTCCTCCTGTCCTTACTGTTTACAGCAGTCTCATTATCATCAGAGTCAGCTTACAATGACTGATATCACCTCTATATACAACAGATAACACAGGATCCACCATTCACTATATGGGATGTCACAGCTCACCTCCACCTCCTCCCTCCACAATGACTTTGAAATGCACATTAAACACTTCAACACAAAAGCTAGGGTCAGACTCTGTTTATTGCTGCTAATGTACATGTGTATTTCCGACAACAGCAAGTTAATTTTTTTTAAATTGTATTATGCAAAAAATGCAGGAAGCTCCCCCTAGTAGTGGCTGCAGACAGGATCTTATCATGTATCTCTATACAGGGAGCTCCCCCTAGTGGTGGCTGCAGACAGGATCTTATCCTGTATCTCTGTATACAGGGAGCTCCCCCTAGTGGTGGCTGCAGACAGGATCTTCTGTATCTCTGTATACAGGGAGCTCCCCCTAGTGGTGGCTGCAGACAGGATCTTATGTATCTCTGTATACAGGGAGCTCCCCCTAGTGGTGGCTGCAGACAGGATCATATCATGTATCTCTGTATACAGGGAGCTCCCTCTAGTGGTGGCTGCAGACAGGATCTTATCATGTATCTCTGTATACAGGGAGCTCCCCCTAGTGGTGGCTGCAGACAGGATCTTATCATGTATCTCTGTATACAGGGAGCTCCCCCTAGTGGTGGCTGCAGACAGGATCTTATCATGTATCTCTGTATACAGGGAGCTCCCCCTAGTGGTGGCTGCAGACAGGATCTTATCATGTATCTCTGTATACAGGGAGCTCCCCCTAGTGGTGACTGCAGACAGGATCTTATGTATCTCTGTATACAGGGAGCTCCCCCTAGTGGTGGCTGCAGACAGAATCTTATGTATCTCTGTATACAGGGAGCTCCCTCTAGTGGTGGCTGCAGACAGGATCTTATCATGTATCTCTGTATACAGGGAGCTCCCCCTAGTGGTGACTGCAGACAGGATCATATCATGTATCTCTGTATACAGGGAGCTCCCCCTAGTGGTGACTGCAGACAGGATCTTATATCTGTGTCTTTGTAATTTAGTTATTCTGTAGCATTAGCCTCTATATAAATAAAGAAATTCACCTATACACAAAGTGGAGCCTACACGTGACCTGATGATAAAGGTGGAGGTTCAGTGGACGCCGCTGGTGCTGCGGTGCAATCCTTGCTCGTCACCGGTGCCGTCTGCACAGAACCTCTTTGGATCTTGGGTATAAAATACTTTTAATGAACTGAGCAGTTGAGTCACTGTTTGGCTGCAGCATTTGCAGTTGGGGGAGGGCGGCAGCTGAGCACTAAGTAATCTCTATTATCCATTAACCATTCTGGCACTAAATGGTTACACTGCGTCCAATGACCAAAGCCCTTACATGGCAGAATCCACTGCTGTGCTGCAACTGGGCGGAAGCTGCGTCCAGTCCCGCTGTGTGCAGGGAGCACGGGCAGCGCTGTCCGAGGTGCTGAAATCCAGCAGCATCCGAGCTGTGACCGGATCAGTGGAGATACAATGTATCAGCGCAGGGATACGGCGTGGAGATACAATGTATCAGCGCAGAGATACGGCATGGAGATACAATGTATCAGCGCAGGGATACGGCGTGGAGATACAATGTATCAGCGCAGAGATACGGCATGGAGATACAATGTATCAGCGCAGGGATACGGCGTGGAGATACAATGTATCAGCGCAGGGATACGGCGTGGAGATACAATGTATCAGCGCAGAGATACGGCATGGAGATACAATGTATCAGCGCAGAGATACGGCATGGAGATACAATGTATCAGCGCAGGGATACGGCGTGGAGATACAATGTATCAGCGCAGGGATACGGCGTGGAGATACAATGTATCAGCGCAGAGATACGGCGTGGAGATACAATGTATCAGCGCAGAGATACGGCATGGAGATACAATGTATCAGCGCAGGGATACGGCGTGGAGATACAATGTATCAGCGCAGAGATACGGCGTGGAGATACAATGTATCAGCGCAGAGATACGGCGTGGAGATACAATGTATCAGCGCAGGGATACGGCATGGAGATACAATGTATCAGCGCAGAGATACGGCATGGAGATACAATGTATCAGCGCAGGGATACGGCGTGGAGATACAATGTATCAGCGCAGGGATACGGCGTGGAGATACAATGTATCAGCGCAGAGATACGGCATGGAGATACAATGTATCAGCGCAGAGATACGGCGTGGAGATACAATGTATCAGCGCAGGGATACGGCGTGGAGATACAATGTATCAGCGCAGGGATACGGCGTGGAGATACAATGTATCAGCGCAGGGATACGGCGTGGAGATACAATGCATCAGCGCAGGGATACGGCGTAGAGATACAATGTATCAGCGCAGGGATACGGCGTGGAGATACAATGTATCAGCGCAGGGATACGGCGTGGAGATACAATGTATCAGCGCAGGGATACGGCGTGGAGATACAATGTATCAGCGCAGGGATACGGCGTAGACATACAATGTATCAGCGCAGGGATACGGCGTGGACATACAATGTATCAGCGCAGGGATACGTCGTGGAGATACAATGTATCAGCGCAGGGATACGGCGTGGAGATACAGTGTATCAGCGCAGGGATACGGCGTGGAGATACAATGTATCAGCGCAGGGATACGGCGTAGACATACAATGTATCAGCGCAGGGATACGGCGTGGAGATACATTGTATCAGCGCGGGGATACGGCGTGGAGATACAATGTATCAGCGCAGGGATACGGCGTGGAGATACAATGTATCAGCACAGGGATACAGCGTGGAGATACAATGTATCAGCGCAGGGATACGGCGTGGAGATACAATGTATCAGCGCAGGGATACGGCGTGGAGATACAATGTATCAGCGCAGGGATACAGCGTGGAGATACAATGTATCAGCGCAGGGATACGGCGTGGACATACAATGTATCAGCGCAGGGATACGGCGTGGAGATACAATGTATCAGCGCAGGGATACGGCGTGGAGATACAATGTATCAGCGCAGGGATACGGCGTGGAGATACAATGTATCAGCGCAGGGATACGGCGTGGAGATACAGTGTATCAGCGCAGGGATACAGCGTGGAGATACAATGTATCAGCGCAGGGATACGGCGTGGAGATACAATGTATCAGCGCAGGGATACGGCGTGGAGATACAATGTATCAGCGCAGGGATACGGCGTGGAGATACAATGTATCAGCGCAGGGATACGGCGTGGAGATACAATGTATCAGCGCAGGGATACGGCGTGGAGATACAATGTATCAGCGCAGGGATACGGCGTGGAGATACAATGTATCAGCGCAGGGATACGGCGTAGAGATACAATGTATCAGCGCAGGGATACGGCGTGGAGATACAATGTATCAGCGCAGAGATACGGCATGGAGATACAATGTATCAGCGCAGGGATACGGCGTGGAGATACAATGTATCAGCGCAGGGATACGGCGTGGAGATACAATGTATCAGCGCAGAGATACGGCATGGAGATACAATGTATCAGCGCAGAGATACGGCATGGAGATACAATGTATCAGCGCAGGGATACGGCGTGGAGATACAATGTATCAGCGCAGGGATACGGCATGGAGATACAATGTATCAGCGCAGGGATACGGCGTGGAGATACAATGTATCAGCGCAGGGATACGGCGTGGAGATACAATGTATCAGCGCAGAGATACGGCATGGAGATACAATGTATCAGCGCAGAGATACGGCATGGAGATACAATGTATCAGCGCAGGGATACGGCGTGGAGATACAATGTATCAGCGCAGAGATACGGCGTGGAGATACAATGTATCAGCGCAGAGATACGGCGTGGAGATACAATGTATCAGCGCAGGGATACGGCATGGAGATACAATGTATCAGCGCAGAGATACGGCATGGAGATACAATGTATCAGCGCAGGGATACGGCGTGGAGATACAATGTATCAGCGCAGGGATACGGCGTGGAGATACAATGTATCAGCGCAGAGATACGGCATGGAGATACAATGTATCAGCGCAGAGATACGGCGTGGAGATACAATGTATCAGCGCAGGGATACGGCGTGGAGATACAATGTATCAGCGCAGGGATACAGCGTGGAGATACAATGTATCAGCGCAGGGATACGGCGTGGACATACAATGTATCAGCGCAGGGATACGGCGTGGAGATACAATGTATCAGCGCAGGGATACGGCGTGGAGATACAATGTATCAGCGCAGGGATACGGCGTGGAGATACAATGTATCAGCGCAGGGATACGGCGTGGAGATACAGTGTATCAGCGCAGGGATACAGCGTGGAGATACAATGTATCAGCGCAGGGATACGGCGTAGACATACAATGTATCAGCGCAGGGATACGGCGTGGAGATACAATGTATCAGCGCAGGGATACGGCGTGGAGATACAATGTATCAGCGCAGGGATACGGCGTGGAGATACAATGTATCAGCGCAGGGATACGGCGTGGAGATACAATGTATCAGCGCAGGGATACGGCGTGGACATACAATGTATCAGCACAGGGATACGGCGTGGAGATACAATGTATCAGCGCAGGGATACAGCGTGGAGATACAATGTATCAGCGCAGGGATACGGCGTGGAGATACAATGTATCAGCGCAGGGATACGGCGTGGACATACAATGTATCAGCGCAGGGATACGGCGTGGAGATACAATGTATCAGCGCAGGGATACGGCGTGGAGATACAATGTATCAGCGCAGGGATACGGCGTGGACATACAATGTATCAGCACAGGGATACGGCGTGGAGATACAATGTATCAGCGCAGGGATACAGCGTGGAGATACAATGTATCAGCGCAGGGATACGGCGTGGAGATACAATGTATCAGCGCAGGGATACGGCGTGGAGATACAATGTATCAGCGCAGGGATACGGCGTGGACATACAATGTATCAGCGCAGGGATACGGCGTGGAGATACAATGTATCAGCGCAGGGATACAGCGTGGAGATACAATGTATCAGCGCAGGGATACGGCATGGAGATACAATGTATCAGCGCAGGGATACGGCGTGGAGATACAATGTATCAGCACAGGGATACGGCGTGGAGATACAATGTATCAGCGCAGGGATACAGCGTGGAGATACAATGTATCAGCGCAGGGATACGGCATGGAGATACAATGTATCAGCGCAGGGATACGGCGTGGAGATACAATGTATCAGCGCAGGGATACGGCGTGGAGATACAATGTATCAGCGCAGGGATACGGCGTGGAGATACAATGTATCAGCGCGGGGATACGGCATGGAGATACAATGTATCAGCGCAGGGATACGGCGTGGAGATACAATGTATCAGCGCAGGGATACGGCGTGGAGATACAATGTATCAGCGCAGGGATACGGCGTAGACATACAATGTATCAGCGCAGGGATACGGCGTAGACATACAATGTATCAGCGCAGGGATACGGCGTGGAGATACAATGTATCAGCGCAGGGATACGGCGTGGACATACAATGTATCAGCGCAGGGATACAGCGTGGAGATACAATGTATCAGCGCAGGGATACGGCGTGGAGATACAATGTATCAGCGCGGCGTCTGCACTGGACACATTGTATCCTGCTCTTTGTGACACTTTCCTATCTATAGTCAGACGCCAGTAACCGTTTCATTACACAACATTCTCCCGGGTCGGTTCCGATGGTTTCGTGGTGGTCTTCGGGTCACCCCTCCGGGTGCTCGTACCCTTATCCCCCTGCGTCTGTGACCCCCGTGATCCGCAGCAGAAGTAATCAGATGTGGAGCTGCTGAGTAAATGCATCTCCTGCGACGTCTGCAGCCCGGGCTCCGGATCAATAAATCCCATTCTCCCATTACAGGATACAGATGTCAGATTGCAGCGCTTTCCTGCCTCTCAGCTGAGGGATTGGGGAATAACAGAGGTAACTGTCCTCTGCGCAGGGACGGCGGCACAGGGGGCCTGAATAGGAGAAGACGGAGACATTTAAAGGAGCCATCCAGACAGTGGTGAATGTAGGGCCCGATCTTCCGGGACCTGGACCCGCTGTGACCCCGGATTTCTGCTATAGAGGTGCGTATGAGGATGAGCTGCAGCGTCACCCACGGGGGCAGATTCTCTAGAGTGTCCCTTTATCTATGGAGGATCGGCAATCATCAGCGTGGAAATGATCTGCTGCGTGTAAAGAGCGCTCTGCAGACCCGAGATGATCTGCTGCGTGTGACCTGTGCTCTGCAGACCCAAGATGATCTGCTGCGTGTGAACCGTGCTCTGCAGACCCGAAATGATCTGCTGCGTGTGACCTGCGCTCTGCAGACCCGAGATGATCTGCTGCGTGTGACCTACGCTCCGCGGACCCGAGATGATCTGCTGCGTGTGACCTACGCTCTGCAGACCCGAGATGATCTGCTACGTGTGAACCGTGCTCTGCAGACCCGAGATGATCTGCTGCGTGTGAACCGTGCTCTGCAGACCCGAGATGATCTGCTACGTGTGAACAGCGCTCTGCAGACCTGAGATGATCTGCTGCGTGTGACCTGCGCTCTGCAGACCCGAGATGATCTGCTGCGTGTGACCTGTGCTCTGCAGACCAGAGATGATCTGCTGCGTGTGACCTGTGCTCTGCAGACCAGAGATGATCTGCTGCGTGTGACCTGTGCTCTGCAGACCAGAGATGATCTGCTGCGTGTAAACCGCGCTCTGCAGACCAGAGATGATCTGCTGCGTGTAAACCGCGCTCTGCAGACCAGAGATGATCTGCTACGTGTGAACTGTGAACGGTCTACATGGAGACGTCTTTAAGAGTCTGTGCTGCAGGTTGTAGCCCCCCTGACATCCCATAGACGCCGCTGGGTCACCCTACTCCGGTAACATATAATGTGAATATCCGCCATTGTTGCACCTGATACGTTGTTGCAGGACGGCCGCTCATAGATGTAGCAGGAATATATATTCCATTATTGCAACACTGGCGACACCATCAATCTTCATTATGTGACTGCGAGAGAGGCAGTCACCGCACAGACGCCCGGCCGTCACCGCACAGACGCCCGGCCGTCACCGCACAGACGCCCGGCCGTCACCGCACAGACGCCCGGCCGTCACCGCACAGACGCCCGGCCGTCACCGCACAGACGCCCGGCCGTCACCGCACAGACGCCCGGCCCTCACCGCACAGACGCCCGGCCCTCACCGCACAGACGCCCGGCCATCACTGTGGAGGTGTAGATTTAGCAATAAAGCATCTTATCCCCCCTCCCCCTGTCAATTAACTCACATAGAACGTCCCCTTTATGTCCCCCCTCCCCGGTCCCTGCAGCTAAGGAATGGGAAGGGAGGGGGGTCCGCATCATCCCCAGAGCTCCCTGCACCCCCAAAATACGAAATGTCGCCATCATCAGATGTTATATCTGCTCCTGGGAAAGCTGGGTGACCCTCTAAAGCCGCCATGAAAGAGACCGTCCCAGATCTCCGCACCCCGCAAGTCTGTAATGACCCCATGTACCTGGGAACGTGACCCCCCGGAGAGCTAATTACTGACGAACGCTTTCTGCAAAAATACAAGGAGTATTTCACTACAAGCCGAGTGACAAAAGGAGAAATTGCAGTGTCCCAATAACTGTACTGAGAATGGGGGGTCTGCCCAGCCCCCCAGCAATGCCCTGCATGACCGCTCCATCAGGGAGAAGTGCGATCACATGAAAACTGACAGCAAGCAGAGGGTGTGAGAAGGCCGCAAGGTCGTCTGGAGCATAGCGGGGGTCCTAAACAGGATGCCCCCCACCATAAGCCATAGAGTATGGAGGGGGGGGGGGTCTTCATGAGAAACTTGATGCACCCCCATAGTGCCCATGCAGGGTACGTGCGCCCGTAAAGTATATGGTGCAGAGGTTTCTGAGCAGGAAAATTGCAGCGGCAAAAAAGCAAGTTTATTGCAAGGTTTTTTGGTGCAGAAAAAAAAGCCACTGAAAGCGCTGACAAGACCCAGACATAAAACTGACAAATCAGCAGCGTGTGCACACGGCCACATCACCGCCACTGATGGTGCCACAGAAAGTACGTCAGCGCCAGACCCCGGGTACCACGAGCGCAGCCACATTCACCGTCACTTTGGCGTCTGATCTCCGTATGTGACATGTGTCAAAATGTCTTCAGAGCGGAGCAGCATATGGTAACATACAGCAACAGCCGACATCCCGGAGCTCCGCGCCACAGCCGCATCCACCCCGGAGCTCCACGCCACAGCCGCATCCACCCCGGAGCTCCGCGCCGCAGCCGACATCCACCCCGGAGCTCCACGCCACAGCCGCATCCACCCCGGAGCTCCGCGCCGCAGCCGACATCCACCCCGAAGCTCCGCGCCACAGCCGACATCCACCCCGGAGCTCCGCGGCTCAGCCGACATCCACCCCGGAGCTCCGCGGCACAGCCGACATCCACCCCGGAGCTCCGCGCCACAGCCGACATCCACCCCGGAGCTCCGCGCCACAGCCGACATCCACCCCGGAGCTCCGCGCCACAGCCGACATCCACCCCGGAGCTCCGCGCCACAGCCGACATCCACCCCAGAGCTCCGCGCCACAGCCGACATCCACCCCAGAGCTCCGCGCCACAGCCGACATCCACCCCAGAGCTCCGCGCCACAGCCGACATCCACCCCAGAGCTCCGCGCCACAGCCGACATCCACCCCAGAGCTCCGCGCCACAGCCGACATCCACCCCAGAGCTCCGCGCCACAGCCGCATCCACCCCGGAGCTCCGCGCCACAGCCGCATCCACCCCGGAGCTCCGCGCCACAGCCGCATCCACCCCGGAGCTCCGCGCCACAGCCGCATCCACCCCGGAGCTCCGCGCCACAGCCGCATCCACCCCGGAGCTCCGCGGCTCAGCCGACATCCACCCCGGAGCTCCGCGGCTCAGCCGACATCCACCCCGGAGCTCCGCGCCACAGCCGCATCCACCCCGGAGCTCCGCGCCACAGCCGCATCCACCCCGGAGCTCCACGCCACAGCCGCATCCACCCCGGAGCTCCACGCCACAGCCGACATCCACCCCGGAGCTCCGCGCCACAGCCGACATCCACCCCGGAGCTCCGCGCCACAGCCGACATCCACCCCGGAGCTCCGCGGCACAGCCGACATCCATCCCGGAGCTCCGCGCCACAGCCGACATCCACCCCGGAGCTCCGCGCCACAGCCGACATCCACCCCGGAGCTCCGCGGCACAGCCGACATCCACCCCGGAGCTCCGCGGCACAGCCGACATCCACCCCGGAGCTCCGCGGCACAGCCGACATCCACCCCGGAGCTCCGCGCCACAGCCGACATCCACCCCGGAGCTCCGCGCCACAGCCGACATCCACCTCGGAGCTCCGCGCCACAGCCGACATCCACCCCGGAGCTCCGCGCCACAGCCGACATCCACCCCGGAGCTCCGCGCCACAGCCGACATCCACCCCGGAGCTCCGCGCCACAGCCGACAGCTCGGCACATGCAAAAGCTCATAGGTCAGGTCACAGGCCACGTGGAAAACCGCTGCTGCATTACACACCAGAACATACAGCTTTATCGATCTGCTCTATTACATTTTTGCGGCATTTTTTTTTAAGCTGCACTTTGTTGTTTTTTTTTTTTTTTTTAATCGCACTAATTCTGGGATTCTGCACCTGGGAATCTGCCATTTTCAGGACCCCCAATAGGCGGCCGTAGGGAACAGCTGCTGTCTCAGGCCACGTTTTCATGAAGCCACATCCACGTTGTTAAACGCACCGGATTTACAGCATAAAAAAGCGCAAAACAAAAACAGTCCACAAAGTCTGAACGGAGATGAAGGCATTTTACGCTTCACTGGTTCCAGTATCGCCCCACTCACGCCTGCAGGATAATCCGGAGAGGAGGGATTGCACCAGGGTGCCAATACATCTGCTGCCGGCGGCTGTCAGGAAGAAAGAGGCGCCCGGGAGCGCGGCGGATACACAAACCATCAGATATACATCACTCATATACGGCAATGAACACGAGCAGCGCTGAGCGGGGAAGATGCGACTCCAGCGCTGCTTCCTGCGCCTCCCTCCTCCCCAGAGTATAATGGGAGCGCTCAGTGAGCTGCACGCAACGCGCAGTTTTTTAGGGTGGATAAGTTCAGGGAGAGGTTGAGGAGGAAGGGGCTCATAATTAGAGATGACCGCTCCTGATCAGCAAACATGGGAAAAGGTTAAAATCATTCGATCTTTGGTCGGATCGGGATCGGACATCCAAATATTTACCGCAAAAGTCGGGGATCTTGGCAAAAACCATCCTCTCCCTGCCCATCACTGCCCTGTCAAGTATTATCATGGACAAAAAACGGAAGCAAAAGGGTTAAAGCAGCAGGTAGAGTCTCCCGAAGGCTGCTGCGCTGCTTCCGGGGCCGATAATTACCCCTCATACGTATTCACTGCTTTCCCCACCTACTGGCATCTCTGATTGGCTGCAGTCAGACCACACCCCCACCTTCTCTGACAGCGTTATACTACTGGTGTAAAATAAATAAAAAATGGCGTGCGATTCCCCTATATATTGATACCCAACACTGATAAACATACGGCTACAGGCTGCTGCCCCCAGACGTGCGCTTATCGGTCTGTGTCACAATAAGAGAAACCGCATGCGGCTTTTTTCTTTTTTTTTAATTAAATAAATAAATTTTTAATAAACGGCATGCGGTACCCTCCAACTTTCATACTCATCCATGATAAAGCCCGACAGCTGGGGGCTGGTATTCTCAGGCTGGGGAGAGACCCATGATTATTGGACCACCCCCCAGCCTAAAAATAGCAGCCTGCAGCAGCCCAGGATTGTCACATCCATTACATGCAGCAATCCCGTAACTTTACCCGATTGCCCTAGTGTGGTGGGAATCAGGGTAATAAGGGGTTAATGTCAGCTCACAGCTGCCACTAAGCCCTAGATTTGAAATTAGAGCCGTGTATGATACCCCCCAATTACTGATCTGTAAGTGAAAGTAAATTAACAAAAATATTGAAAAAAATCCTTTAAATAAAATACAAAAAAAAAATCCCCACCCTCTTTCACCACTTTATTAACAAAGATACCCCTGCAGATCCAACGTAATCCACACGAGGTCCCACAACGCTTCCAGCACTGCTACATCTGAACTGATAGCGAGCAGTCATAAAATAACCGCACGCTGTGAGCTTCAGGCAGAGACTGAGCCTCAGCGATCAACGGTGACGTCACTCAGGTTAGTTATGGTCACAGCTGGCGGTTGCCAGGATCCTCCACCTGTGGCCTCAAGGGACCTTCTGAGGTGAGGTCACTGAGTTAATTGAGGTTCCCTGAGGTAAGGTTACCTGAAGTCACAGGTGGAGGGCCATGGGAACCTCCAGCTGTGACCACACCTTACCTAAGTGACGTCACTGCTCATCGCAGGTGTCAGTCTCTGCCTGAAAGCTCACAGCGGGCAGTCAATCTTCTATGGCCGTGCGCTGTACCTTCAGATGCACCAGAGCTGGAATCAGAGGGATCTCGTAGTGTGGATTACATCGCACCTGGGTATTTTGAGGGTTAAAAAAAAAAAAAAACTGATGAAAGAGGTTTTTTTTTTTTAAATAAAGGATATTTTTGTGCGTTTTATTTCTTTTTACTTATAGGATCAATGGTGGGGGTCTCTCAGACCCCTACCCATCACTGATCATGGGTTTTGTGACAGTTGTGGGCTGCCATTAACCCCTTATTACCCCGATTGCCACCTCACCAAGGCAATCGAGAAGAGATAGATAAAGTTCCGTGACTGTCGCATCTAATGGATGCAGCAATCTTGGGTGGCTGCAGGCTGCTTTTTTTAGGCTCGGGGGTTCCCAATAACAATGGGTCCCCCCAGCCTGAGAATACCAGCTCCCAGCTGTTGGGCTTTATCTTGGCTGGGTATCAGAATGAGGAACAGCACACCGTTTTAAAAAAATTATTTATTTAAATTGTTTTTTAAAAAGTCGCATACGGTTCCTCTTATTTTTATGCACAACCAAGATAAGTGCAGGGCTGGGGGCTACAGCCTGTAGTCATGGGCTTTATTTGTGCTGGTATAAATACAGGGGGGCCTCTACGCCAATTTTTATTTATCACCAGTATAAAAGGACACCAACAGCGTTTGTGATTCCAACCAATCACAGATGCGGTCTCAGACGGTGGGGGGTGTGGTCCAACGGCAGCCAATCAGAGACGCCGGTGGCAGTGAATATGTATGAGGGATAATTGTCGGACATCTTTATGATTGATTTATGCCGTTCTATAATCTGCTGTTTACATTGTAAAGACGTGACAGTTGGGACCCCCGTCTTACATCACGCTGGGGGTCTGTACGGGGGCCACACCTTATCCAGCTGGGGTCTGAAGAGGAGCCCGCAGGTATCAGCTCGGGGTATATGATAACTAATAAGAATCCATACTTCAAGGCCATATATCATGACATGTCAAATATCACAAGCTGGATCAGGGGGCCGAGACGCCTCCGGGGGAGGTCTCCGGGAACCTTAATGACACAATTACACAATTTACTGTCCTAGACGCTGGGATCTGCGCTGACGCGGCCCATTAAGGACAGGATATGACTCTCTGACCTCGAGACAAACCATAAGAGTCTGCAAGAACCGCCGCTCATTATGTCTGAGAACAGGAAGAAAGCGAGACCCCTGACGGCACCGCACGAGCGGAGAGCAGACGTGGAGGCGACCAGGACAGCGAGGAGTCCAGCGCTGGACATGTGGACCGCTGAGTCCCAGAGCTTTGACTATACGCTAATGTCCTATATACAATATAGACCTTGGCTGCTGCGGAACCTCCCAACGAGCCCCTCGGCCACCGCGGAACCTCCCAATGAGCCCCTCAGCCACTGCGGCACCTCCCAATGAGCCCCTCAGCCACTGCGGCACCTCCCAATGAGCACCTCGGCCACTGCAGAACCTCCCAATGAGCATCTTGGCCGCCACGGAACCTACCAAAGCACATTTAAGCTGCTGCACAACCTCCCCATTCACATCTCAGCCACTTCGGAACCTCCCAATGAGCACCTCGGACGCCAAAAAATCTAAAGTGCCCCTTGACCACCGTGTAACCTCCTAATGTGCTCCTTGACCACCGTGGAACCTCCTAATGTGCACCTTGGCCGCCATAGAACCTCCCAAAGTACATTTCACCTGGCACAAAACCTCCCAATGCGCACCTCAGCAGCAGCATAACCTCTCAATAAGCACGACTGCCGCGGAACCTCCTAATGAGCACCTCAGCCGCAGCAGAACCCTAATAATACAGACCTCGCCTGCTGCAGAACCACATAATCCCATAATCCAGACCTTGCCTGCGGCGCAGAAATTCCTAATGCACACCTCAGCTGCAGCGAACACCTCAGCTACTATAGAGCCTACTAATGCACACCTTGGCTGCTGCAGAACCTCATAACACATCTCCACTGTTAATTAAACCTCTAATGCAAACCTGAGCTGCTGCAGAACTTGACAATGCATGAACATATCGAAGACTAGTACACAACCCATGGATTGCACTGTCTGGTGGTAATATTGGGGTCTCTTAATGTGCTGGTATGGGATGAGGAGACAGGAGCGCGCGATCCCCCGGTGTACGGCCATCGCCCTGGATTCAGAAGCGTTACTTTTAGGATTTATCAGGTAATGACCCGGAGGACAGAGATTACCCATCAGTTTATGGAGGATTTTATGTGTCCGCTGTGGCCCGGCTCCTGCAATCTCACCTGGAAGATTTGTGCACCATAAAGTAGCGCGACTTGTGAAATCTGCGCATAGGAGGAAGGCGGACATAATCCACCAGCACAAATTATATATAGCACCCCCAAAATTATGACTTCTCCCCAAACTTTATAGTCAAAAACATGACTGCACACATCCATCAGAGACACTGCCAAACTGTGCACAGCCCATCCCTGCAGAAAGTGTGAACGGCATCACATCCCCGCACTATGATGTCACCGCTGATCTCTAGTGATGGATAGGCGGTGTTCTCAGTGATGTCACCGCTGATCTCTGGTGATGGATAGGCGGTGTTCTCAGTGATGTCACCGCTGATCTCTGGTGATGGATAGGTGGTGTTCTCAGTGATGTCACTGCTGATCTCTGGTGATGGATAGGCGGTGTTCTCAGTGATGTCACTGCTGATCTCTGGTGATGGATAGGAGGTGTTCTCAGTGATGTCACCGCTGATCTCTGGTGATGGATAGGAGGTGTTCTCAGTGATGTCACCGCTGATCTCTGGTGATGGATAGGCGGTGTTCTCAGTGATGTCACCGCTGATCTCTGGTGATGGATAGGCGGTGTTCTCAGTGATGTCACTGCTGATCTCTGGTGATGGATAGGCGGTGTTCTCAGTGATGTCACCGCTGATCTCTGGTGATGGATAGGCGGTGTTCTCAGTGATGTCACCGCTGATCTCTGGTGATGGATAGGCGGTGTTCTCAGTGATGTCACTGCTGATCTCTGGTGATGGATAGGAGGTGTTCTCAGTGATGTCACTGCTGATCTCTGGTGATGGATAGGAGGTGTTCTCAGTGATGTCACTGCTGATCTCTGGTGATGGATAGGAGGTGTTCTCAGTGATGTCACCGCTGATCTCTGGTGATGGATAGGAGGTGTTCTCAGTGATGTCACCGCTGATCTCTGGTGATGGATAGGCGGTGTTCTCAGTGATGTCACCGCTGATCTCTGGTGATGGATAGGAGGTATTCTCAGTGATGTCACCGCTGATCTCTGGTGATGGATAGGAGGTGTTCTCAGTGATGTCACCGCTGATCTCTGGTGATGGATAGGCGGTGTTCTCAGTGATGTCACCGCTGATCTCTGGTGATGGATAGGAGGTGTTCTCAGTGATGTCACCGCTGATCTCTGGTGATGGATAGGAGGTGTTCTCAGTGATGTCACCGCTGATCTCTGGTGATGGATAGGCGGTGTTCTCAGTGATGTCACCGCTGATCTCTGGTGATGGATAGGAGGTGTTCTCAGTGATGTCACCGCTGATCTCTGGTGATGGATAGGAGGTGTTCTCAGTGATGTCACCGCTGATCTCTGGTGATGGATAGGAGGTGTTCTCAGTGATGTCACCGCTGATCTCTGGTGATGGATAGGCGGTGTTCTCAGTGATGTCACTGCTGATCTCTGGTGATGGATAGGCGGTGTTCTCAGTGATGTCACTGCTGATCTCTGGTGATGGATAGGCGGTGTTCTCAGTGATGTCACCGCTGATCTCTGGTGATGGATAGGAGGTGTTCTCAGTGATGTCACCGCTGATCTCTGGTGATGGATAGGAGGTGTTCTCAGTGATGTCACCGCTGATCTCTGGTGATGGATAGGCGGTGTTCTCAGTGATGTCACCGCTGATCTCTGGTGATGGATAGGAGGTGTTCTCAGTGATGTCACCGCTGATCTCTGGTGATGGATAGGCGGTGTTCTCAGTGATGTCACCGCTGATCTCTGGTGATGGATAGGCGGTGTTCTCAGTGATGTCACCGCTGATCTCTGGTGATGGATAGGCGGTGTTCTCAGTGATGTCACCGCTGATCTCTGGTGATGGATAGGAGGTGTTCTCAGTGATGTCACTGCTGATCTCTGGTGATGGATAGGAGGTGTTCTCAGTGATGTCACCGCTGATCTCTGGTGATGGATAGGAGGTGTTCTCAGTGATGTCAGTGCTGATCTCTGGTGATGGATAGGAGGTATTCTCAGTGATGTCACCGCTGATCTCTGGTGATGGATAGGAGGTGTTCTCAGTGATGTCACCGCTGATCTCTGGTGATGGATAGGAGGTGTTCTCAGTGATGTCACCGCTGATCTCTGGTGATGGATAGGAGGTGTTCTCAGTGATGTCAGTGCTGATCTCTGGTGATGGATAGGAGGTGTTCTCAGTGATGTCAGTGCTGATCTCTGGTGATGGATAGGAGGTGTTCTCAGTGATGTCACCGCTGATCTCTGGTGATGGATAGGAGGTGTTCTCAGTGATGTCACCGCTGATCTCTGGTGATGGATAGGAGGTGTTCTCAGTGATGTCACTGCTGATCTCTGGTGATGGATAGGAGGTATTCTCAGTGATGTCACCGCTGATCTCTGGTGATGGATAGGAGGTGTTCTCAGTGATGTCACCGCTGATCTCTGGTGATGGATAGGAGGTGTTCTCAGTGATGTCACTGCTGATCTCTGGTGATGGATAGGAGGTGTTCTCAGTGATGTCACCGCTGATCTCTGGTGATGGATAGGAGGTGTTCTCAGTGATGTCACCGCTGATCTCTGGTGATGGATAGGCGGTGTTCTCAGTGATGTCACTGCTGATCTCTGGTGATGGATAGGAGGTGTTCTCAGTGATGTCACCGCTGATCTCTGGTGATGGATAGGAGGTGTTCTCAGTGATGTCACCGCTGATCTCTGGTGATGGATAGGCGGTGTTCTCAGTGATGTCACTGCTGATCTCTGGTGATGGATAGGAGGTGTTCTCAGTGATGTCACTGCTGATCTCTGGTGATGGATAGGAGGTATTCTCAGTGATGTCACCGCTGATCTCTGGTGATGGATAGGAGGTGTTCTCAGTGATGTCACCGCTGATCTCTGGTGATGGATAGGAGGTGTTCTCAGTGATGTCACTGCTGATCTCTGGTGATGGATAGGTGGTGTTCTCAGTGATGTCACCGCTGATCTCTGGTGATGGTAGGAGGTGTTCTCAGTGATGTCACCGCTGATCTTTGGTGATAGGCGGTGGTCTCAGTGATGTCACTGCTGCTTTCTTCATGGACTGATACTGATGCACGCGCTTGTATATTATTCGGGACACGTATGTTTCTATGAGTTCCCGTCAGGCACACTCTCCGGTTAGACCCCAGTACAGAGGGGGCCGCACTGGTCTGTAGTGCGCCGTAGACCCCTCGGCTGCAGACTGTATTGGGGAAGGTGTTTGCACATGACTGTGCTGTGGACGGACCCGGTGCACAGTCGCACCCCCCTGATCCAGCGAGGGGTTGGCCAGTAACATGATGGCGGATCCCGGCCGCACTAATGATCTGGTCTCTGCTGCTGCTGCTGAATGTGTATTGGTCTCTCAGGGAAATGGAGTAACAAATAAGACCTGCTGTTTATTATGCCGACAAGCGGGAGGGGGAGAGAAGGCTCAGCCGAAACCTCCGCCATCAGACGCTCACATTCAGCCGTTTATAATGGTATAATCAAGCCAGACCCGGCCCTGTCCGTGCGTCTGCTGCCCCCATACATGTCCCCGCAGATGGAGCAGGATCTGGGGCCCCCATACATGTCCCCGCAGATGGAGCAGGATCTGGGGCCCCCATACATGTCCCCGCAGATGGCGCAGGATCTGGGGCCCCCATACATGTCCCCGCAGATGGAGCAGGATCTGGGGCCCCCATACATGTCCCCGCAGATGGAGCAGGATCTGGGGCCCCCATACATGTCCCCGCAGATGGAGCAGGATTTGGGGCCCCCATACATGTCCCCGCAGATGGAGCAGGATCTGGGGCCCCCATACATGTCCCCGCAGATGGAGCAGGATCTGGGGCCCCCATACATGTCCCCGCAGATGGAGCAGGATCTGGGGCCCCCATACATGTCCCCGCAGATGGAGCAGGATCTGGGGCCCCCATACATGTCCCCGCAGATGGAGCAGGATCTGGAGCCCCCATACATGTCCCCGCAGATGGAGCAGGATCTGGGGCCCCCATACATGTCCCCGCAGATGGAGCAGGATCTGGGGCCCCCATACATGTCCCCGCAGATGGAGCAGGATCTGGGGCCCCCATACATGTCCCCGCAGATGGAGCAGGATCTGGGGCCCCCATACATGTCCCCGCAGATGGAGCAAGATCTGGGGCCCCCATACATGTTCCCGCAGATGAAGCAGGGTCTGGTGCTGAGGACCCAAGACGGCACCGCAACCTACATCACATTATCTTCACAGAAATCTGAACCCCACATCCAATATTGATCTGGACTCTGACCGGAGCGCGCCGCCTCCTCCTCCATAAATTAATGGGCGCACCAATCAATCACATGATCAAGGATGAGGGCTGGGTGCCGGCAGTGACATCGAGCACGCGTCTCCCCAGATACCAATATATTTCCAGCTGGGGACCCAGGGACAAATCTCATTACGGGGACACATTGCAAAATCACACACTGTCACCGTAACGCAGGCAGCGAGCCACGAGAGGGGCCACAATTATCCAGGTATCTACAGAATGGCTAAACCGCAATGCTCACTCTGTCCAGGCAAGAAAGGGGTTAACAGCGTGAACAGGTTTGTGAATACATATAATCCTATATATAATATACACATAAATACATATATACAAAAATGCACAGACAAACACATGAGGGTATATATCTAAAATGATATGAGACCATGAAGATAACCAGGCCCTAATTATTCAGATCCATATATATCTATAGTAGTGAAGACCAAGGAGAGGTCCACCCAACACCATGTAGACCGAGAAAATCTCCAGACGACATCATGAAGACCAAGGAGCTCTCCAGACAACATCATGAAGACCAAGGAGCTCGCCAGACAACACCATGATGACAAAAGGAGCTCTCCAAACTACACCATGAAGACCAAGGAGCTCTCCAGACTACACCATGAAGACCAAGGAGCTCTCCAGACTACACCATGAAGACCAAGGAGCTCTCCAGACTACACCATGAAGACCAAGGAGCTCTCCAGACTACACCATGAAGACCAAGGAGCTCTCCAGACTACACCATGAAGACCAAGGAGCTCTCCACACTACACCATGAAGACCAAGGAGCTCTCCACACTACACCATGAAGACCAAGGAGCTCTCCACACTACACCATGAAGACCAAGGAGCTCTCCACACTACACCATGAAGACCAATGAGCTCTCCACACTACACCATGAAGACCAAGGAGCTCTCCACACTACACCATGAAGACCAAGGAGCTCTCCACACTACACCATGAAGACCAAGGAGCTCTCCAGACTACACCATGAAGACCAAGGAGCTCTCCAGACTACACCATGAAATCCAAGTAGCTCTCCAAACAACACCATGAAAACCAAGGAGCTCTCCACAGAACACCATGAAAACCAAGGAGCTCTCCACAGAACACCATGAAAACCAAGGAGCTCTCCACAGAACACCATGAAAACCAAGGAGCTCTCCACAGAACACCATGAAAACCAAGGAGCTCTCCACAGAACACCATGAAAACCAAGGAGCTCTCCACAGAACACCATGAAAACCAAGGAGCTCTCCACACAACACCATGAAAATCAAGGAAATCTTCAAACAACACCATTAGGACCAAAGTTCTCCAAACAACACCATGACGACCAAGGAGATCTCCAGACAACACCATGAGGACCAAAGAGATCTCCAAACACAATGAAGTCCAAAGAGATCTCCAGACTACACCATGAAGACCAATGAGATCGCCAGACAACACCATGAAGATCTCAAAACTATACTATGAAGACTAAGGAGATCTCCAAACAACACCAAGATGACCAAGGAGATCTCCAAACAACATCAAGATGACCAAGGAGATCTCCAAACAACACCATGAAGACCAAGCATATCTCCAAACAAGTCAGACACAAAGTGGTGAGAAGTACAAGTCAGGGTTGGGTTTTAAAAAATATTCTAATCTGACGTTCCCCTAGAGCACCATCAAATCCATTATCATCAAATGGAAAGAACATGTTACCACAGCAAACCTGCCAAAAGAGGGCCACCCACCAAAACTCTCAGCCCAGACAAGGGGTGCATTAATCAGAGAGGCAGCACAGAGACCAAAGGTGACTGAAGGAGCTGCACAGTTCACCTGCAGAGACTGGAGGATCTGTCTATATGACCACAATTAGCTGTAGACTCCATAGAGCCGGCCTTTATGGAAGAGTGGCCAGAAAAAAAGCCTCAACTTACAGTCAAAAATGTGAAGGCTTGGTTTGATTTTGCCAAAAGACATGGGACACTCCCCAAATGTATGGAGGAAGGTGCTGGGGTCAGATGAGACCAAAATTAAACCTTATGGCCACCAAGGAAAGTGCTATGTCTGGTCCCAAACCAACACAGCTCCTCACCCTAAGAACACCATCCCCACAGTGAAACATGGTGGTGGCAGCATCATGCTGTGGAGAGGATTACTGGCAGTAGTGACAGAGAAAATGGTCTGAGTCAAGGGGGAAGATGGATGGTGCCAAATACAGGGATAGTCTTGAGAAAAACCTGCTTGTCCGTCAGTGATGTGAGACTGGGACAGAGGTTCACCTTCCATCAAGATAATGACCCAAAGCTACTGCTAAAGCAACACTGGAGGAGTGTAAGGAAGAATGTGTAAATGTATTCGAGCTGCCCAGACCTTAAACCACTGGAGAATCTGTGGTCAGACGTGAAGATCTCTGGTCACCAGAGGAAACATCTAACGTGGAGGAGCTGGGGCAGCTTTGCCTTCAGGAATGGCCAATAATCCCAGTTTTGGAAAGTTCATAGAGACTTTTCCAACACGATCTGCAGCTGTAACTGCCGCAAAAGGAAGCTCCACAAAGTACTGACTACAGGGGGGGGGGGGGGGGGGAAAGGCGAATATTTATGCATGCTGAAATTTTCAGTTATTTGGCCCTATTTGTTATTTGCTTCACAATAAAAATAAAAAACAAATGGTCAGTTGTCGGCACGTTCTGTACATAAACGGACGCAAGACCTCAAAAAAGACAAGAAAGTGAACTTCCAGGTTGTGAGGTAGCAAAACACATAAAAATGCCAAGGGGAGTGAATACTTTTGCAATGCACGTAATTATATATGAGAGATATAGATATGAGACATATTTTCCCAATATATATATTTGGAAAGAGGTAAGCTGGGCACGAGACGGGTGAGCACAGGACAGGTGGGGATGAGACGGGTGGGGGGGGCACGAAGGCACCATGAAATATTCGGTGTAACGCTGCAGCCGGTGAGGCAGCGGAGAGTCATGTAGCTGCGCTGTACGTGGCACATACTCTGCACCTTCTCGGGCAGTGTGTGTTTCTACACACACACATTTTATTTATATTTATAATATATATATATATATATATATATATATATATATATATATATATATATATATATATATATATATATTATATATATACGGTATATAGATAAATATATTATTATACACATTATATTATATTATATATATATATAAATATAATATCATGTGTATACATAATATATTTATCTATATACCGTGTGTATATATATATATATATATATATATATATATATATATATATATATATATATATATAGATAAATATAAATATATATATTATATATATATATATAAACATACACACACATTATATATATATATATATATATATATATATATATATATATATATATATATATATATATATATATATATGCATACACACACACACATATTATGTATACGCATTATATCTATATATAAATGTGTATAATAAATTTATATATATATATATATATATATATATATATATATATACACATATATATATATATATATATATATATATATATACACACACACACATACACACATTATTTATCTATATCCATCTATATATAATGTGTATACATAATAAATATATATGAATATATATAGATAAATATATTATGTATACACAATTATATATATATATATATCTATATATATATATATATATATATATATATATATTGTGTATACATAATATATCTCTCTCATATATATATATATATATATATATATATATATATATATATATATATATATATATATATATATATATATATATATATATATATATATATATATATATATATATATATATATATACATATACACACACACATACCATAAATATAAAAAGTCTATACACTCTTGTAAAAATCAATTTAAAAAAAATACCAAAATTAATAATTTCAGTGCTTTCTCCAACCTTTATGCCGTCCTTTTTTTTTTTTTTTTTAAAATCAGGTTCATTTTTATTTAACATCAAAATTATACAACACAAAATAATTCCCTCCATAGAAATATCACAGAAAGGGAAAAAACCTTTAGTCAATAAGAAAAACCACACAAATAACATAATAAACAATGCACCCGCAGTCCACGTCTCATTTCAATATGGGTCTCAAAGTGCATATTATTTCCCAATATATTCTCCATAGTATAGCTTACCCAGCATCATTATGACATTATATATATATACACATATACATACACGCACGCACACACATATACATGCACACACATATACATACACGCACGCACACACATATACATGCACACACATATACATGCACCACACATATACATGCACACACATATACATGCACACACATATACATGCACACACATATACATGCACACACATATACATGCACACACATATACATGCACACACATATACATGCACACACATATACATGCACACCACATATACATGCACACACATATACATGCACACACCTTCCAGCAGTACCGCATATCACCCTATTTGAGGAAATTTGTTAACCGGTCAGAAGGAGAAGGACCTGGTCGCTCGCACTGTCCTGCAGTAACGCCGAGGAGGGAAGGCCTGGGGTATCCAACCATGCCCCCCAGATCTTATAGAACTTTTTCTTTATGCCGTCCTTAATGAGGACACGTCTACTGAAAAAAAACCTGAAATCATTCATAGGGGAAAAGATAAAAATACCATACCTACAATACTGTGGTAACATAAGGGTTCACTTCACACCCTCTTATAATTGGGGCTGCGGTTGTGTTCAGAATCACATACCCCACACGTTACTCAGTATCAGAGCTCGGTCACAGTCATGATTAACCCTAGAGAAAGTGTCGCTAATCTAGGAGGATTTTCCAAACATTTTCTGGTCCATAAACAGCTGACAACCAAGCAAAGGGTCTCCATGTGGAATCTTATCAGTCCAGAGAAGGTACAAAAAAATGTAAATAAACACGAAAGACGTCATGAAGAAGGAGCTGAAATTTGGTACAACAGTAACATTACTGGACGTCCCTCAAGAAGAAAATCGGTCCGGGAGGCCGCGAAGAGGCGACAGCAACATTAAAGGCGCTGCAGGAATTAATGCAAGTACGTACTTTATCCTGTGTGTGACCTCAATCTCCTGTATTCCTTATTTGTCATTCTAAGAAAAATATCCAGGCCGGCTCTGTGCTGCCAAAACCTCCATTACGTCGGCCAGGAGAATCTAATGAGACTGAGGGGGAACTCTTTACCTTTTTAGAAGTCACCAAAAGATGCCCCCACCCACAGTGGATCATAGTGGGGGCAGTATAGTGATCTGGAGTGGTTTCAGGGCCTTAGTCAAAACATAGGAATTTATGAGCAGATCCATCATCCAAATATCTGTTAATTTGGCATCAAACCCTTCCGGCCTCTGCTAAAAAGCTGAAAATAAAAACGAAATTCACCACTGAGCACGACAACGACCTCCAAATCACCAAGAGAAGAAGATGGAAGTTCTGGAGCCCACACCTGAGGCCAAGGGGAAATCTGTGGTGGAGACGCTCTCAAAATCTGACAGATGTGGTGCTACTGCAGGGAGGTAGGGGTGAAGATCGCCATTTCTAGATGTGACAGACCCCCCCCCCCCCCCCAAAAAAAAAAAAAAAAAAAAGAAGAAGATTGTATGCTGTCAAGGGACTTCCACAAGGTATTAGTGTAAGGATGTGCAGATTTATGCAATCACAATGACAAAAACCCGGGGATTTTAGCAGGGGTGTGTAGACTTTTCTATCCAGTGCACATATAAGTACACACACAGGTATACAGAGCAGAATCTGCAGTGAGTGCGGCTGATGGCGGGCGTGCATTATCTGCGGATCAGCTTACTGGAGTATTACTGGTGCGGCTGCACACACTGACAGCGCGGCGGCCATCACCCCGGACACTGGATTATGGCCGATCCTCACTGCCGGGAAGAGAAAGGGACAGCGGCGGCGGCTGAGAAATGTAACTTATCCCAGTGATAGTAACACAGGGCGGAGTATACCGATACAACGTGCAACTAGAACAGAGGAGCGGCGTAAACATTATATTCACCTATATATCTACTATACTCACCTATATATCTACTATACTCACCTATATATCCACTATACTCACCTATATATCCACTATACTCACCTATATATCCACTATACTTCACACCTATATATCCACTATACTCACCTATATATCCACTATGCACCTCTATATATCCACTATACTCACCTATATATCCACTATACTCACCTATATATCCACTATACATCCACTATACACACCTATATATCCACTATACTCGCCTATATATCCACTATACATCTACTATACTCACCTATATATCCACTATACTCACCTATATATCCACTATACTCACCTATATATCCACTATGCACCTATATATCCACTATACTCACCTATATATCCACTATACTCACCTATATATCCACTATACATCCACTATACACACCTATATATCCACTATACTCGCCTATATATCCACTATACATCCACTATACACACCTATATATCCACTATACACACCTATATATCCACTATACTCGCCTATATATCCACTATACTCACCTATATATCCACTATACTCACCTATATATCCACTGTACATCCACTATACACACCTATATATCCACTATACACACCTATATATCCACTATACACACCTATATATCCACTATACACACCTATATATCCACTATACACACCTATATATCCACTATACTCGCCTATATATCCACTATACTCACCTATATATCCACTATACTCCCCTATATAGCCACTATACACACACCTATATATCCACTATACACGCCTATATATCCACTATACTCACCTATATATCCACTATACTCACCTATATATCCACTATACATCCACTATACACACCTATATATCCACTATA
The DNA here is from genome assembly GCF_048569485.1 of Anomaloglossus baeobatrachus. Taxonomy (NCBI): domain Eukaryota; kingdom Metazoa; phylum Chordata; class Amphibia; order Anura; family Aromobatidae; genus Anomaloglossus; species Anomaloglossus baeobatrachus. The sequence goes on from NC_134362.1 coordinate 209,632,086, forward strand.
CACACCTATATATCCACTATACTCGCCTATATATCCACTATACTCGCCTATATATCCACTATACTCGCCTATATATCCACTATACTCGCCTATATATCCACTATACTCACTTGTATATCCACTATACTCCCCTATATATCCACTATACACACACCTATATACCCACTATGCACGCCTATATATCCACTATACTCCCCTATATATCCACTATACACACACCTATATATTCACTATATATCCACTATACACACCTATATATCCACTATTCACACCTATATATCCGCTATACACACCTATATATCCGCTATACACACCTATATATCCACTATACACACACCTATATATCCGCTATACTCACCTATATATCCGCTATACTCACCTACTCACCTATATATCCACTATATACACACCCATATATCCACTATATACACACCTATATATCCACTAAACACACATATATCCACTATACACACCTATATATCCACTATACACACCTATATATCCACTATACACACCTATATATCCACTATACACACCTATATAACCACTATACACACCTGTATAACCACTATACACACCTGTATAACCACTATACACACCTATATATCCACTATATACACACCTATATAACCACTATACACCTATATGTCCAATACACATACACCTATATATCTACTATACACATCTATATATCCACTATATACATACACCTATATAACCACTATACGCACAGACACACACACAAACCTATATAACCACTATATACACACACACCTATATAACCACTATATATACACACACCTATATAACCACTATATATACACACACCTATATAAGCACTATATATACACACACCTATATAACCACACCTATATAACCACTATATATACACACACCTATATAACCACTATATATGCACACACGCACCTATATAACCACTATATATACACACCTATACCTATATAACCACTATACACACCTATATAACCACTATACACACCTATATAACCACTATATTCACTATACACACCTACTGTATATAGCCACTATGCACACCTATATATAACCGCTATACACACACACCTATAAAACCACTATAGAGCTCTATATAGCCACTATACACACGTGGTCAAAATTGTTTGTTCCCCTCGCCCTCGTTTATTGAAAGGAAACCCCACAATGATCACAGAAATAGGTTGAATCTGATAAATGTAATAAATAAAAAGAATCTATGAAAATGAAGAGATGACGTCAGATATTGCTGCTTTTCTGCTTCCACTCATGAAACAGGCCTGGACAGAAATGATGGCACCCCTGAAAATAATGTGACAAAAGGGACATGTTACATCAAGGTGTGTCCACTAATTAGCCTCACAGGTGTCTACAATCTTGTAATCAGTCAGTGGCCTGTATATAGGGCTACAGATGCTCATTGTGCTGTTTGGTGACCTGGTGTGTACCACACTCAACATGGACCAGAGGAAGCGAAGGAAAGAGTTGTCTCAGGAGATTAGAAAGAAAATTCTAGACAAGCATGTTAAAAGGTAAACGTTACACGAGCATCTCCAAGCAGCTTGATGTTCCTGTGACTACAGTTGCACATGCTATTCAGAAATGTAAGATCCATGGGACTGCAGCCAACCTCCCTAGACATGGCCGCAGGAGGAAAACTGATGACAAATCAAAGAGACTGATACGAATGGTAACAAAAGACACAGAAAAACTTCTAAAGAGTTTAAAGGTGAACTTCAAGCTCAAGGAACATCCGTGTCAGATCGCACCATCCATTGTTGTTTGAGCCAAAGTGGACTTCATGGGAAACGACCAAGGAGGACACCATTGATGAAAAAAAATCAGAAAAAAAGCCAGACTGGGATTTGCCAAACTACATGTTGACAAGCCACAAAGCTTCTGGGAGAATGTCCTGTGGGCAGATGAGACACAAATGGAACTTTCTGGCAAGGCACATCAGCTCTATGTTCACAGATGGAAAAATTAAGCATATCAAGAAAAGAACACTGTCCCTACTGTGAAACATGGTGGAGGCTCTGTTATGTTCTGGGGCTGCTTTGCTGCATCTGGCACAGGGGGTCTTGAATCTGTGCAGGGTACAATGAAATTTCAAGACTATCGACTGATTCTAGAGAGAAATGTGCTGCCCAGTGTCAGAAAGCTTGGTCTCAGCCGCAGGTCATGGGTCTTGCAACAGGATAAATGACCCAAAATACAGCTAAAAACACCCAAGAAAGGCTGAGAGGAAATCATTGGACTATTCTGAGGTGGCTTCTATGAGCCCGGACCTAAATCCTACTGAGCATCTTAGGAAAGAGCTGAAACGTCTGGGAAAGGCAACAAACACCAAACACAAGGAGCAGTTTACTCTTGAGGAGCCAAAATACCTGTGGAGAGGAGCAGAAGTCTCATTGACAGGTACAGGAGTCGTGTGGAAGGATGGAAGCCATCACTTCTGTCCAGGCCAGGCTCATGAGTGGAAGCAGAAGGCAGCAATGTCTGACGGCACCTTTACATTTCATAGATTATTTATTATTACTTTTGTCAGATTCCAGTTATTTCTGTGACCAGTGTGGGGTTTCCTTTCATTAAACGAGGGGTGCCAACAATACTGACCATGTGTGTGTATATAACCACTATATATCCGCTATACACCTATATAACCACTATAGATCCGCTATACACCTATATAACCACTATACACAGACCCCTAAATAACTGCTATACACACCCCTATATAACCACCATACACACCTAAGTAACCACTATTATACATATCAACATAACCACTATACACACACCTATATAACCACTATACACACACCTATATATCCACTATACACACACACCTATATAACCACCACACACACACCCCCCTAAATAACTGCTATACACATACATCCGCTATACACACACACCTATATCACCGCTATACACACCCCTATATAACCACCATACACACCTAAGTAACCACTATTATACATAGCAACATAACCACTATACACACACACCCCTATATAACCACTATACACACACACAACCTATATAACCACTATGCACACACCCTATATAACCACTATACACACACACACACACCCCTATATAACCACTATACACACACAAACACCCCTATATAACCACTATACACACACACCTATATAACCACTATACACACACCCTATATAACCACTATACACACACCCTATATAACCACTATACACACACCCCTATAAACCACTATACACACACACAAACACCCCTATATAACCACTATACACCCCCCTATATAACCACTATACACCCCCTATATAACCACTATACACCCCCCTATATAAAAACTATACACACCCCTATATAAAAACTATACACACCCCTATATAACCACTATACACACACACCCCTATACACACACAACCTATATAACCACTATATACACACACAACCTATATAACCACTATACACACACACAACCTATATAACCACTATACACACACACAACCTATATAACCACTATACACACACAACCTATATAACCACTATACACACACACAACCTATATAACCACTATACACACACACAACCTATATAACCACTATACACACACACAACCTATATAACCACTATACACACACACACACAACCCTATATAACCACTATACACACACACAACCTATATAACCACTATACACACACACACAACCTATATAACCACTATACACACACACACAACCTATATAACCACTATACACACACCTATATAACCACTATACACACACACCCTATATAACCACTATACACACACCCTATATAACCACTATACACACACACCCCTATATAACCACTATACACACACACACACCCCTATATAACCACTATACACCCCCCCTATATAACCACTATACACACACAACCACTATAAACACACCCTATATAACCACTATACACACACCCTATATAACCACTAAACACACACACACCCTATATAACCACTACACACACACACACAACCTATATAACCACTATACACACACACAACCTATATAACCACTATACACGCACACAACCTATATAACCACTATACACACACACACACACCTATATAACCATTACACACACACACACACCTATATAACCACTATACACACAACCTATATAACCACTATACACACACCTATATAACCACTATACATACACACCTATATAACCACTACACACACACAACCTATATAACCACTATACACACACACCTATATAACCACTATACACACACACCTATATAACCACTATACACACACACCTATATAACCACTATACACACGCAACCTATATAACCACTATACACACGCAACCTATATAACCACTATACACACGCAACCTATATAACCACTATACACACGCACCCTATATAACCACTATACACACGCACCCTATATAACCACTATACACACACACCCTATATAACCACTATACACACACACCCTATATAACCACTATACACACACACCCTATATAACCACTATACACACACCCCTATATAACCACTACACACACACACACACACACACACACACCCTATATAACCACTATACACACACACCCCTATATAACCACTATACACACACCCCTATATAACCACTATACACACACACCCTATATAACCACTATACACACACCCCCTATATAACCACTATACACACCCCTATATAACCACTATACACACACACACACACACCTATATAACCACTATACACACACACAACCTATATAACCACTATACACACACAACACCCCTATATAACCACTATACACACACAACCTATATAACCACTATACACACACACCTATATAACCACTATACACACACACACAACCTATATAACCACTATACACACACACACAACCTATATAACCACTATACACACACACACAACCTATATAACCACTATACACACACACACAACCTATATAACCACTATACACACACACACAACCTATATAACCACTATACACACACACAACCTATATAACCACTATACACACACACACAACCTATATAACCACTATACACACACACAACCTATATAACCACTATACACACACACAACCTATATAACCACTATACACACACACAACCTATATAACCACTATACACACACACAACCTATATAACCACTATACACACACACAACCTATATAACCACTATACACACACACAACCTATATAACCACTATACACACACACAACCTATATAACCACTATACACACACACAACCTATATAACCACTATACACACACACAACCTATATAACCACTATACACACACACAACCTATATAACCACTATACACACACCTATATAACCACTATACACACACCTATATAACCACTATACACACACCCTATATAACCACTATACACACACACCCCTATATAACCACTATACACACACACCCCTATATAACCACTATACACCCCCCCCTATATAACCACTATACACCCCCCCTATATAACCACTATACACACACAACCACTATACACACACCCTATATAACCACTATACACACACCCTATATAACCACTATACACACACCCTATATAACCACTACACACACACACACAACCTATATAACCACTATACACACACACACAACCTATATAACCACTATACACACACCTATATAACCATTACACACACACACACACCTATATAACCACTATACACACACACACCTATATAACCACTATACACACAACCTATATAACCACTATACACACACCTATATAACCACTATACATACACACCTATATAACCACTACACACACACAACCTATATAACCACTATACACACACCCCTATATAACCACTATACACACACCCCTATATAACCACTATACACACACCCCTATATAACCACTATACACACACCCCTATATAACTATACACACACACACCCCTATATAACCACTATACACACACACACACAACCTATATAACCACTATACACACACACCCCTATATAACCATTATACACACACCCCTATATAACCACTATACACATACCCCTATATAACCACTATACACACACACACCCTATATAACCACTATACACACACACCCTATATAACCACTATACACACACACCCTATATAACCACTATACACACACACCCTATATAACCACTATACACACACACCCTATATAACCACTATACACACACACACCCTATATAACCACTATACACACACACCCTATATAACCACTATACACACACACCCTATATAACCACTATACACACACACCCTATATAACCACTATACACACACACCCTATATAACCACTATACACACACACCCTATATAACCACTATACACACACACCCTATATAACCACTATACACACACACCCTATATAACCACTATACACACACACCCTATATAACCACTATACACACACACCCTATATAACCACTATACACACACACCCTATATAACCACTATACACACACCCTATATAACCACTATACACACACACACAGACACCTATATAACCACTATACACACACCTATATAACCAATACACACACACACACCTATATAACCACTATACACACACCTATATAACTATATACACACACACACCCCTATATAACCACTATACACACACCCCTATATAACCACTATACACACACCCCTATATAACCACTATACACACACCCCTATATAACCACTATACACACCCCTATATAACCATTATACACACACACACACACCTATATAACCACTAATCAAATAAAATCAAATAAGCTTTATTGCAGGACAAAACACACAGTTTTGCCAAAGCAAGTGTACAATAGGGACTGAGAATGTGGGGATGATGGATGGGGGCACATATAGGGTGGGGACTGTAGGAAGGATGGATGGGGCACATATAGGGTGGGGAGTGTAGGAAGGATGGATGGGGGCACATACAGGGTGGGGACTGTAGGAAGGATGGATGGGGGCACATACAGGGTGGGGACTGTAGGAAGGATGGATGGGGGCACATATAGGGTGGGGACTGTAGGAAGGATGGATGGGGGCACATATAGGATGGGGACTGTAGGAAGGATGGATGGGGGCACATATAGGATGGGGACTGTAGGAAGGATGGATGGGGGCACATATAGGATGGGGACTGTAGGAAGGATGGATGGGGGCACATATAGGATGGGGACTGTAGGAAGGATGGATGGGGGCACATATAGGATGGGGACTGTAGGAAGGATGGATGGGGGCACATATAGGGTGGGGACTGTAGGAAGGATGGATGGGGCACATATAGGGTGGGGACTGTAGGAAGGATGGATGGGGCACATATAGGGTGGGGACTGTAAGAAGGATGGATGAGGGCACATATAGGGTGGGGACTGTAGGAAGGATGGATGGGGCACATATAGGGTGGGGAGTGTAGGAAGGATGGATGGGGGCACATATAGGATGGGGACTGTATGAAGGATGGATGGGGGCACATATAGGATGGGGACTGTAGGAAGGATGGATGGGGGCACATATAGGGTGGGGACTGTAGGAAGGATGGATGGGGCACATATAGGGTGGGGACTGTAGGAAGGATGGATGGGGGCACATATAGGGTGGGGACTGTAGGAAGGATGGATGGGGGCACATATAGGGTGGGGACTGTAGGAAGGATGGATGGGGGCACATATAGGGTGGGGACTGTAGGAAGGATGGATAGGGACACATATAGGGTGGGGACTGTTGGAAGGATGGATGGGGGGCACATATAAGGTGGGGACTGTAGAAACATACATATATATATATATATATATATATATTACACATATAACACTATATGTAACCACTATACACACCTATGTATCAGTAATGTCCGTGTGACGCAGGATGCAGTGTGTACAGGACATTAGATGTACAGGCACTGGATGAACTGATCACCCTTGTACCGCACATCGTGCACAGCTCCATGTCAGTAAATAGCATGTCAGTAAGGAAGGCCACTATCTATAGATTCACTCTCCAGCCATCTAATATCCATCAATAAACAAAGCCGCACAAGTCCTCTGTCCGGGGGGTAACCTCCAGAACATGCCCCAAAACCAGCAGAGGAGAAGCTCTATGTGGCGGTGTGGGTCTGCGCCTGTCCATGGTGCCGCACAGGAGGCGCCGGCCCCTGAGGCAGCTGCTATATCTGAAAAGAGACCAATACGCAGGAACTCAGGAGGCCGTGCCCACACATCAGCTGTGCCACGCAGCGGGTACAGGCATGGTGAAGCCGGTGCACGGCCAGATCTGCGAGAGCCACCATCCGGCCCTCATCCTCTACACACAGGGGCCCTCATCCTCTACGCACCGTGCAGCCCCCCCCCAGGCCCTCATCCTCTACACACCGTGCAGTCCCCCCCCCAGAGCCCTCAGCCCCCCCCAGGGCCCTCATCCTCTACACACCGTGCAGTCCCCCCCCCAGAGCCCTCAGCCCCCCCCCAGGGCCCTCATCCTCTACACACCGTGCAGCCTCCCCCCCCCGGGCCCTCATCCTCTACACACCGTGCAGTCCCCCCCCCCCCCGGGCCCTCATCCTCTACACACCGTGCAGTCCCCCCCCCCGGGCCCTCATCCTCTACACACCGTGCAGCCCCCCCCCCCGGGCCCTCATCCTCTACACACCGTGCAGCCCCCCCCCAGGCCCTCATCCTCTACACACCGTGCAGTCCCCCCCCCAGAGCCCTCAGCCCCCCCCCAGGGCCCTCATCCTCTACACACCGTGCAGCCTCCCCCCCCCGGGCCCTCATCCTCTACACACCGTGCAGTCCCCCCCCCCCCCGGGCCCTCATCCTCTACACACCGTGCAGTCCCCCCCCCCCCGGGCCCTCATCCTCTACACACCGTGCAGTCCCCCCCCCCCGGGCCCTCATCCTCTACACACCGTGCAGTCCCCCCCCCCCCCCCCGGGCCCTCATCCTCTACACACCGTGCAGTCCCCCCCCCCCCCGGGCCCTCATCCTCTACACACCGTGCAGTCCCCCCCCCCCGGGCCCTCATCCTCTACACACCGTGCAGTCCCCCCCCCCCCCGGGCCCTCATCCTCTACACACCGTGCAATCCCCCCCCCCAGGGCCCTCATCCTCTACACACCGTGCAGTCCCCCCCCCCCCCCGGGCCCTCATCCTCTACACACCGTGCAGTCCCCCCCCCCCCCCGGGCCCTCATCCTCTACACACCGTGCAGTCCCCCCCCCCCCGGGCCCTCATCCTCTACACACCGTGCAGTCCCCCCCCCCCCCCGGGCCCTCATCCTCTACACACCGTGCAATCCCCCCCCCCAGGGCCCTCATCCTCTACACACCGTGCAGTCCCCCCCCCCGGGCCCTCATCCTCTACACACCGTGCAGTCCCCCCCCCCCGGGCCCTCATCCTCTACACACCGTGCAGTCCCCCCCCCCGGGCCCTCATCCTCTACACACCGTGAAGTCCCCCCCCCCCCCGGGCCCTCATCCTCTACACACCGTGAAGTCCCCCCCCCCCGGGCCCTCATCCTCTACACACCGTGCAGTCCCCCCCCCGGGCCCTCATCCTCTACACACCGTGCAGTCCCCCCCCCCCGGGCCCTCATCCTCTACACACCGTGCAGTCCCCCCCCCCCCGGGCCCTCATCCTCTACACACCGTGCAGTCCCCCCCCCCCGGGCCCTCATCCTCTACACACCGTGCAGTCCCCCCCCCCCGGGCCCTCATCCTCTACACACCGTGCAGTCCCCCCCCCCGGGCCCTCATCCTCTACACACCGTGCAGTCCCCCCCCCGGGCCCTCATCCTCTACACACCGTGCAGTCCCCCCCCCCGGGCCCTCATCCTCTACACACCGTGCAGTTCCACCCCCCCCCCCGGGCCCTCATCCTCTACACACCGTGCAGTCCCCCCCCCACCAGGGCCCTCATCCTATACACACCGTGCAGTCCCCCCCCCCAGGGCCCTCATCCTCTACACACCGTGCAGTCCCCCCCCCCCCAGGGCCCTCATCCTCTACACACCGTGCAGTCCCCCCCCCCCAGGGCCCTCATCCTCTACACACCGTGCAGGGCCCCCCCCAGGGGCCCTCATCCTCTACACACCGTACAGCCCCCCAGGAGCCCTCAGCCCCCCCCAGGGGCCCTCACCCTCTACACACCGTGCAGCCTCCCCGCCCCAGGGGCCCTCACCCTCTACACACCGTGCAGCCTCCCCGCCCCAGGGGCCCTCACCCTCTACACACCGTGCAGCCTCCCCGCCCCAGGGGCCCTCACCCTCTACACACCGTGCAGCCTCCCCGCCCCAGGGGCCCTCATCCTCTACACACCGTGCAGCCTCCCCGCCCCAGGGGCCCTCACCCTCTACACACCGTGCAGCCTCCCCGCCCCAGGGGCCCTCATCCTCTACACACCGTGCAGCCTCCCCGCCCCAGGGGCCCTCATCCTCTACACACCGTGCTGCCTCCCCCCAGGGGCCCTCATCCCCTACACACCGTGCAGCCTCCCCCAGGGGCCCTCATCCCCTACACACCGTGCAGCCTCCCCCCAGGGGCCCTCATCCCCTACACACCGTGCAGCCTCCCCCCAGGGGCCCTCATCCTCTACACACCGTGCAGCCTCCCCCCAGGGGCCCTCATCCCCTACACACCGTGCAGCCTCCCCCCAGGGGCCCTCATCCCCTACACACCGTGCATCCCCCCCCCAGGGGCCCTCATCCCCTACACACCGTGCATCCCCCCCCCCCCAGGGGCCCTCATCCTCTACACACCGTGCAGCCCCCCCCAGGGGCCCTCATCCCCTACACACCGTGCAGCCTCCCCCCAGGGGCCCTCATCCTCTACACACCGTGCAGCCCCCCAGGGGCCCTCATCCTGCACACACCGGGGCCCTCATCCTCCACACACCGTGCAGCCCCCCAGGGGCCCTCATCCTCCACACACCGTGCAGCCCTCCAGGGGCCCTCATCCTCCACACACCGGGGCCCTCATCCTCCACACACCGTGCAGCCCCCCAGGGGCCCTCATCCTCCACACACCGGGGCCCTCATCCTCCACACACCGTGCAGCCCCCCAGGGGCCCTCAGCCCCCACACACCGTGCAGCCCCCCAGGGGCCCTCATCCTCCACACACCGTGCAGCCCCCCAGGGGCCCTCATCCTCCACACACCGTGCAGCCCCCCAGGGGCCCTTATCCTCCACACACCGTGCAGCCACCCGGGGGCCCTCATCCTCCACACACCGTGCAGCCCCCCAGGGGCCCTCATCCTCCACACACCGTGCAGCCCTTACCTCCGTCAGAGTAGGTCTCGGTGCCGTAGCCATCCTGCAGCCCGTTGGTCCAGGTGCCCTCGTACTTGGCGCCGTTGCCCGTACACTCCCGGACCCCGTAGCGGCCCTTGAAGCCGTTGGTCCACTCGCCCCGGTACACCCACTTGCCCTTGCTCTCCACGCCGATGCCATGGCGCTTGCCCTGCGCCCAGGTGCCCTGGTAGGTGTTGCCGCTGGGCCAGGTGTAGACGCCCAGCACCTCGAAGCCGTGACTCCAGGAGCCCGTGTACTCGCCCTGGCCCTTGGGACCGGTGCAGATGCCGTGGCCGTGCGCCTTGCCGTCCTGCCAGCCGCCGCAGTAAGACCCCCCATCGTCAAAGTTAAATCTTCCCCCCGTGGACATGCACGTACCGCGAGCCCTGCACACACGCTGTGAAGACGGGGCTCCGGGGGGCCCGGGGCTCAGCACAGGGGCGCACTCAGGGACCCCGGGCTCCCCAGCATTCCGGGGGATGCTCGCCGTGTACGGGGGGATGAGCACTGCAGCTGCCGAGCCCTCTGCCTCCTCCTCCTCCCCGTCTGTGTCCGGCCCCCGCCTCCTCCTCCTCCCGCTGCATTGGCTGCTGCTCCCGGGACTGATGGAGCTCGGCTGCGCCCCCTGCGCTCACAAGACGCAGCGACTGCGCAACACGGCGCAGCGGGAGCATCAGACAGCGGCGCCGGGAGGGCAGCACCGGGAGGACAGCGGCGCCGGGAGGACAGCGGCGCCGGGAGGGCAGCACCGGGAGGACAGCGGCGCCGGGAGGACAGCACCGGGAGGACAGCACCGGGAGGACAGCACCGGGAGGACAGCACCGGGAGGACAGCGGCGCCGGGAGGGCAGCACCGGGAGGACAGCGGCGCCGGGAGGGCAGCACCGGGAGGACAGCGGCGCCAGGGGGCGGGGGGGTGAGACTGGGACAACACCGGGAACATCCCGCACAGCGGGATCGGGAGGGCAGCACCGCGGGTCAGGACTGGGACAGCAGCGGAACATCCCAGACAGTGGCACCGGGAGGACAGCACCGGGAGGATAGGACTGGGACAGCACCGGGAGGATAGGACTGGGACAGCACCGGGAGGATAGGACTGGGACAGCACCGGGAGGATAGGACTGGGACAGCACCGGGAGGATAGGACTGGGACAGCACCGGGAGGACAGCACCGGGAGGATAGGACTGGGACAGCACCAGGAGGACAGCACCGGGAGGGCAGGACTGGGACAGCACCGGGAGGATAGGACTGGGACAGCACCGGGAGGGCAGGACTGGGACAGCACCAGGAGGACAGCACCGGGAGGGCAGGACTGGAACAGCACCGGGAGGATAGGACTGGGACAGCACCGGGAGGATAGGACTGGGACAGCACCGGGAGGATAGGACTGGGACAGCACCGGGAGGATAGGACTGGGACAGCACCGGGAGGATAGGACTGGGACAGCATCGGGAGGGCAGGACTGGGACAGCACCGGGAGGATAGGACTGGGACAGCATCAGGAGGACAGCACCGGGAGGGCAGGACTGGGACAGCACCAGGAGGACAGCATCGGGAGGGCAGGACTGGGACAGCACCGGGAGGGCAGGACTGGGACAGCACCAGGAGGACAGCACCGGGAGGGCAGGACTGGGACAGCATCGGGAGGGCAGGACTGGGACAGCACCAGGAGGACAGCACCGGGAGGGCAGGACTGGGACAGCATCAGGAGGGCAGTACTGGAACAGCACCGGGAGGATAGGACTGGGACAGCACCAGGAGGACAGCACCGGGAGGATAGGACTGGGACAGCATCGGGAGGGCAGGACTGGGACAGCATCGGGAGGGCAGGACTGGGACAGCACCAGGAGGATAGGACTGGGACAGCATCGGGAGGGCAGGACTGGGACAGCACCGGGAGGATAGGACTGGGACAGCATCGGGAGGGCAGGACTGGGACAGCATCGGGAGGGCAGGACTGGGACAGCATCGGGAGGGCAGGACTGGAACAGCACCGAGAGGACAGCACCGGGAGGATAGGACTGGGACAGCACCAGGAGGACAGCACCGGGAGGGCAGGACTGGGACAGCACCAGGAGGACAGCACCGGGAGGGCAGGACTGGGACAGCACCGGGAGGGCATGACTGGGACAGCACCAGGAGGACAGCACCGGGAAGGCAGGACTGGGACAGCATCGGGAGGGCAGGACTGGGACAGCACCAGGAGGACAGCACCGGGAGGGCAGGACTGGGACAGCATCGGGAGGGTAGGACTGGGACAGCACCGGGAGGATAGGACTGGGACAGCACCGGGAGGACAGCACCGGGAGGATAGGACCGGGAGGATAGGACCGGGAGGATAGGACTGGGACAGCACCAGGAGGACCGCACCGAGAGGACAGGACTGGGATAGCACCGGGAGGACCGCACCGAGAGGACAGGACTGGGACAGCACCGGGAGGACAGCACCAGGAGGACAGGACTAGGACTGCACCGGGAGGACAGCGGCACCGGGGGCGGGGGGGCAAGACTGGCACAACACCGGGAACATCCCGGACAGCGGCACCAAGAAGGCAGCACCAGGAGGACAGCGGCGCCGGTGGGGCAGGACTGGGACAGCATCAGGAGGATAGCAGCGCCAGGAAAACAGGCGCCAGGAAGGCAGCACCGGGAGGACAGCGGCACCGGGGGGGGCAGGACTGGGACAGCAGTGGGAACATCCCAGACAGCGGCACCAAGAAGGCAGCACCAGGAGGACAGCGGCGCCGGTGGGGCAGGACTGGGACAGCATCAGGAGGATAGCAGCGCCAGGAAAACAGGCGCCAGGAAGGCAGCACCGGGAGGACAGCGGCACCGGGGGGGGCAGGACTGGGACAGCATCGGGAGGACAGCACCGGGAAGATAGCGGCGCTGGGAGGGCAGGACTTGGGACAGCACCGGGAACATCCCAGACAGTGGCGCCGGTGGGCAGCCGCAGGAGGACAGCGGCGCCTGAAGGACAGGACTGGGACAGGATCGGAGGATAGCAGCGCCAGGAGGAAAGCAGCGCCAGTAGGGCAGCATAGGGAGGACAGCGGCGCCGGGGGGGGGGGGCAGGACTGGGACAGCACCGGGAAGATAGCGGCATTGGGAGGGCAGGACTGGGACAGCACCGGGAGCATCCCAGACAGCGGCACTGGGAGGGCAGCAGGAGCATCTCAGACAGCGGTGTCGGGAGGGGAGCACCAGGAGGACAGCGGGAGCATCCCAGACAGCAGCACCGGGAGCATCCAGACAGCGGCGCAGGGAGGGCAGTATTGGAAGGACAACGGCGCCAGATGGACTGCGCCAGGAGGGCAACGGGAGCATCTCAGACAGCGGCGCCGGGAGGGCAAAACCGAAACAGCACGGGGAGGGCAGGACAGCACCGGAAGGACAGCAGCGCTGGGAGGGCAGCACCGGGAGGGCAACTTCAGGAGAACAACACCTGGAAGGCAGTACAGCATCGGCAGGACAGCACTAGAAGGGCAGCAGGAGCGTACCAGACAGCAGCAACAGCAGGGCAGAACCAGGAGGGCAGGACATAGGGAGCATCCCAGACAGCAGCAACAGCAGGGCAGGACCGAGAGGGCAGGGCATAGGGAGCATCCCAGACAGCAGCAACAGCAGGGCAGGACCGAGAGGGCAGGACATAGGGAGCATCCCAGACAGCAGCAACAGCAGGGCAGGACAGCACCGGGAGGACAGAGGGAGCATCCCAGACAGCAGCAACAGCAGGGCAGGAACGGGAGGGCAGGACAGCACCGGGAGGACAGAGGGAGCATCCCAGACAGCTGCGTTGGGAGGGAAGGAGCGGGACAGCACCGGGAGGGCAGCATCGGGAGGAAAGTGGCACCAGAGTGCAGCATTGGGAGGACAGCACCAGGAGGGATGGACAGCACTGGGAGAGCAGTGAGAGCATCCCAGACAGCGGCGCCGGGAGGACAGCATCAGGAGGATAGGATAGCAGCGGGACCATCCCAGACAGTGGCATCGGGAGGGCAGAACACTACAAGCATGGGTGTGGGGTCACCAACTGTGAGAGGGGCGGTCCTGGGGAAAACAGATATACAGTGGGTACGGAAAGTATTCACACCCCTTTACATTTTTCCCTCTTTGTTTCATTGCAGCCATTTGGTACATTCTCATTAATGTGCACTCTGCCCCATCCCCCGTCTTGACAGAAAAAACGAATGTAGAAATTTTTGCAAATTTATTAAACAAGAAAAACTGAAATCTCACATAGTCATATCATATGGTCATAAGTATTCAGCCCCTTTGCTCAGTATATCACATGGGCGTAAGTATTCAGCCCCTTTGCTCAGTATTGAGTAAAGGCACCCTCCCCTTTGAGGTAGTGCAGCCTTGAGTCTTCTTGGGATCCTGGATTTGGGGATCCTCGGCTATTCTTCCTTGCAGATCCTCTCCAGTTCCATCAGGTTGGATGGTGAACGTTGGTGGATGCCATTTTCAGGCCTCTCCAGAGATGCTCAATTGGGTTTAGGTCAGGGCTTTGACTGGGCCGGTCAAGAATGGTCAGAGTTGTTCTAAAGCCGCTCCTTTGTTATTTTAGCTGTGTGCTTAGGGTCATTGTCTTGTTGGAAGGTGACCCTTCAGCCAAGTCTGAGGTCCAGAGCATCTGGAAGAGGTTTTCTTCCAGGATCTCTCTATTCTTGGCCGCATTCATCTTTCCTTCAATTGCAGCCAGTCATCCTGTCCCTGCCCCCATAGCATGATGCTGCCTCCACCATGTCTCACTGTGGGGATTGTATTGGGCAGGTGATGAGCGGTCCACACATACCGCTTAGAATTATCACCAGAAAGTTCTATCTTCGTCTCATCCGGCCAGAGAATCTTATTTCTCACAGTCTGGGATCCTTCGTGGGGTTTTTTGCAAACTCTATTCGGGTTCATATGTCATGCACTGAGCAGAAGCTTCCGTCGGGCCATAAATACCCGACTGGTGGAGGCTGCAGTTATAGGTGACTTTGTGGATCTTTCTCCCATCTCCCTACTGAATCTCTGGAGCTCAGCCGCAGTGATCTTGGGGTTCTTCTTTACCTCTCTCACCAAGGCTCTTCTCCCACGATTGCTCAGTTTGGCTGGACGGCCGGGTCTAGGAAGAGTTCTGCTGGTCCCAAACTTCTCCCATCTAAGGATTATGGAGGGCTCTGTGCTCTTAGGAGCCCTGAGTACTGCATAAATTCTTTTGTAACCTTGGCCAGATCTGTGCCTTGCCACAATTCTGTCTCTGAGCTCCTTGGGCAGTTCCTTTGGCCTCATGATCCTCATTTGGTGTGACCTGCAGTGTGAGCTGTGAGGTCTTATATAGACAGGTGTGCACCTTTCCAAATCACGTCCTATCAGTGTAATTACACACAGCCGGACTCCAATGAAGGAGCAGAACCATCTCAAAGAGGAGCACAAGGAAATGGACAGCATGGGACTTACATATGAGTGTCTGAGCAGAGGGGCTGAATACTTATGACCATGCGATATACTGAGCAAAGGGGCTGAATACTAATGACCATGTGATATACTGAGGAAAGGGGCTGAATACTTATTAACTTTTTTGAATTTACTAAATGGCTGCAATGAAACAAAGAGTGAAAAATGTAAAGGGGTGTGAATACTTTCCGTACCCACTGTAAATGTATATATACCCTCTGTGTCACCTGTCAACAGATAAACCCAACATGTCACCATAGAAACCACTAATGGCACTTGTCACCATATAAACCCAAAATGTTATCAGATGTACCCGCAATGCCACTATAGATAACACTGAAGTAATCTGTTATGATATATACCCCCCCCCGTCACTATACATACCACTAATGCCCCCAGCTATACCTCCAATACCAGAGATACAACTAATGGCACCTATCCCCAGATATACAATGCAAACCCTCTTAGTTTCCCTCTCTCTTTATAAAGACACATCTATTCCCAGGATTCTAGGGGTCTTGTGGGGTGTTTCTGGGATTCGGCAGTTCTTTTGGGTTGTTCCCCGTATTCTAGGGGTCTTGTGGGGTGTTTCCGGGATACAACAGTTCCTTTGGGTTGTTCCCCATGTTCTAGGGGTCTTGTGGGGTGTTTCTGGGATTCGGCAGTTCTTTTGGGTTGTTTCCCGTATTCTAGGGGTCTTGTGGGGTGTTTCTGGGATACAGCAGTTCTTTTGGGTTGTTCCCCATGTTCTAGGGGTCTTGTGGGGTGTTTCCGGGATACAGCAGTTCTTTTGGGTTGTTCCCCATATTCTAAGGGTTTTGTGGGGTGTTTCTGGGATACGGCAGATCTTTTGGGTTGTTCCCCGTATTCATGGATTCTTGTGGGGTGTTTCCGGGATACAGCATTTCTTTTGGGTTGTTCCCCATATTCTAGGGATCTTGTGGGGTGTTTCCGGGATACAGCATTTCTTTTGGGTTGTTCCCCGTATTCTAGGGGTCTTGTGGGCTGTTTCCGGGATACGGCAGTTCTTTTTTGTTGTTCCCCGTGTTCTAGGGGTCTTATTGGGTGTTTCCGGGATAAGGCAGTTCTTTTTTGTTGTTCCCCGTATTCTAGGGTTCTTGTGGGGCGTTTCCGGGATACAACAGTTCTTTTGGGTTGTTCCTCATGTTCTAAGAGTTTTGTGGGGTGATTCTAGGATACGACAGTTCTTTTGGGATGTCCCCATATTCTAGGGGTCTTATGCGGTGTTTCTGGGATTCGGTAGTTCTTTTGGGTTGTTCCCCATGTTGTAAGCGTTTTGTAGGGTGTTTCTGGGATACGGCAGTTCTTTTAGGTTGTTCCCCATATTTTAGGGGTCTTGTGGGGTGTTTCCAGTAAATGGCAGTTCTTTTGGGTTGTTCCCGTATTCTATGGGTCTTATAGGGTGTTTCTAGGATACAGCAGATCTTTTAGGTTGTTCCCTGTATTCTAGGGGTCTTGTGGGGTGTTTCCAGTAAATGGCAGTTCTTTTGGGTTGTTCCCGTATTCTATGGGTCTTCTAGGGTGTTTCTAGGATACAGCAGATCTTTTAGGTTGTTCCCTGTATTCTAGGGGTCTTGTGGGGTGTTTCCGGGATACGGCAGTTCTTTTAGGTTGTTCCCCGTATTCTAGGAATCTTGTGGGGTGTTTCTGGGATACAGCAGATCTTTTAGGTTGTTCCCTGTATTCTAGGGGTCTTGTGGGGTGTTTCCAGTAAATGGCAGTTCTTTTGGGTTGTTCCCGTATTCTATGGGTCTTATAGGGTGTTTCTAGGATACAGCAGATCTTTTAGGTTGTTCCCTGTATTCTAGGGGTCTTGTGGGGTGTTTCCGGGATACGGCAGTTCTTTTAGGTTGTTCCCCGTATTCTAGGAATCTTGTGGGGTGTTTCTGGGATACGGCAGATCTTTTGGGTTGTTCCCCGTATTCATGGATTCTTGTGGGGTGTTTCCGAGATACGGCATTTCTTTTGGGTTGTTCCCCGTATTCTAGGGATCTTGTGGGGTGTTTCCGGGATACAGCATTTCTTTTGGGTTGTTCCCCGTATTCTAGGGATCTTGTGGGGTGTTTCCGGGATACAGCATTTCTTTTGGGTTGTTCCCCGTATTCTAGGGGTCTTGTGGGCTGTTTCCGGGATACGGCAGTTCTTTTTTGTTGTTCCCCGTGTTCTAGGGGTCTTATTGGGTGTTTCCGGGATAAGGCAGTTCTTTTTTGTTGTTCCCCGTATTCTAGGGTTCTTGTGGGGCGTTTCCGGGATACAACAGTTCTTTTGGGTTGTTCCTCATGTTCTAAGAGTTTTGTGGGGTGATTCTAGGATACGACAGTTCTTTTGGGATGTCCCCATATTCTAGGGGTCTTATGCGGTGTTTCTGGGTTACAGCAGTTCTTTTGGGTTGTCACGAGTATTCTTGGGGTCTTATGCGGTGTTTCTGGGATACAGCAGCTCTTTTGGGTTGTTCCGCGTATTCTAGGGTTCTTGTGGGGCGTTTCCGGGATACAACAGTTCTTTTGGGTTGTTCCTCATGTTCTAAGAGTTTTGTGGGGTGATTCTAGGATACGACAGTTCTTTTGGGATGTCCCTGTATTCTAGGGGTCTTGTGGGGTGTTTCTGGGTTACAGCAGTTCTTTTGGGTTGTCACGAGTATTCTTGGGGTCTTATGCGGTGTTTCTGGGATACAGCAGCTCTTTTGGGTTGTTCCCTGTATTCTAGGGGTCTTGTGGGGTGTTTCTGGGTTACAGCAGTTCTTTTGGGTTGTCACGAGTATTCTTGGGGTCTTATGCGGTGTTTCTGGGATACAGCAGCTCTTTTGGGTTGTTCCCTGTATTCTAGGGGTCTTGTGGGGTGTTTCTGGGTTACAGCAGTTCTTTTCGGTTGTCACGAGTATTCTTGGGGTCTTATGCGGTGTTTCTGGGATACGGCAGTTCTTTTAGGTTGTTCCCTGTATTCTAGGGGTCTTGTGGGGTGTTTCCAGTAAATGGCAGTTCTTTTGGGTTGTTCCCGTATTCTATGGGTCTTATAGGGTGTTTCTAGGATACAGCAGATCTTTTAGGTTGTTCCCTGTATTCTAGGGGTCTTGTGGGGTGTTTCCAGTAAATGGCAGTTCTTTTGGGTTGTTCCCGTATTCTATGGGTCTTATAGGGTGTTTCTAGGATACAGCAGATCTTTTAGGTTGTTCCCTGTATTCTAGGGGTCTTGTGGGGTGTTTCCGGGATACGGCAGTTCTTTTAGGTTGTTCCCCGTATTCTAGGAATCTTGTGGGGTGTTTCTGGGATACAGCAGATCTTTTAGGTTGTTCCCTGTATTCTAGGGGTCTTGTGGGGTGTTTCCAGTAAATGGCAGTTCTTTTGGGTTGTTCCCGTATTCTATGGGTCTTATAGGGTGTTTCTAGGATACAGCAGATCTTTTAGGTTGTTCCCTGTATTCTAGGGGTCTTGTGGGGTGTTTCCGGGATACGGCAGTTCTTTTAGGTTGTTCCCCGTATTCTAGGAATCTTGTGGGGTGTTTCTGGGATACGGCAGTTCTTTTAGGTTGTCCCCAGTATTCTAGGGCAGAGGTCCCCAACTCCAGTCCTCAAGGCCCACCAACAGTGCAGGTTTTTGGGATTTCCTTAGTATTGCACAGGTGTTAATGTAATTACCTGCCCAAGTGCTGGTTCCAACAGCAGTGCAATGCTAAGGAAATCCTGAAAACATGCACTGTTGGTGGGCCTTGAAGACTGGAGTTGGGGAACCCTGTTCTAGGGGTCTTGTGGGGTGTTTCTGGGTTACAGCAGTTCTTTTAGGTTGTCACGAGTATTCTTGGGGTCTTATGCGGTGTTTCTGGGATACAGCAGCTCTTTTGGGTTGTTCCCCGTATTCTAGGGTTCTTGTGGGGCGTTTCCGGGATACAACAGTTCTTTTGGGTTGTTCCTCATGTTCTAAGAGTTTTGTGGGGTGATTCTAGGATACGACAGTTCTTTTGGGATGTCCCCGTATTCTAGGGGTCTTGTGGGGTGTTTCTGGGTTACAGCAGTTCTTTTGGGTTGTCACGAGTATTCTTGGGGTCTTATGCGGTGTTTCTGGGATACAGCAGCTCTTTTGGGTTGTTCCCTGTATTCTAGGGGTCTTGTGGGGTGTTTCTGGGTTACAGCAGTTCTTTTGGGTTGTCACGAGTATTCTTGGGGTCTTATGCGGTGTTTCTGGGATACAGCAGCTCTTTTGGGTTGTTCCCTGTATTCTAGGGGTCTTGTGGGGTGTTTCTGGGTTACAGCAGTTCTTTTCGGTTGTCACGAGTATTCTTGGGGTCTTATGCGGTGTTTCTGGGATACGGCAGCTCTTTTGGGTTGTTCCCCGTATTCTAGGGGTCTTGTCTTTTGGATTTATCTAGTATTAGGCAGGCCTCTGGGGTTGGTGTCTTGATAGAAGGCAAATTTCATGAGGTGTTCCTGGTATACGGCGGGTCTTTTGGGGCGTTTTGTTAAACGAGCACAATTAATCACTGATTTTGGGATTAAATTTGAGAAAATTCCAGCTCAGCAAAAAAAAAAAAAAAAAAAAGGAAAAAAAAAATGCCATATGCTGCACTGGCTCAGAGTGAGGACTTTCCAGATGGATGAAAGTGATGTGTAATATTCTCACCTTCCTCCCGGGCCGTTGTAGACGGCCTCTGACATTCAATGCTCCAATTAGTCCCAGTGTCCCACACACAATCTGTCACTGGTGCGCGGGATCCTCCCCACCATCACTGGGAGAGATAATACCAGTATGGGGGCGACTGTCTGCAGGAGGGTGGGCTACACGGGGACCGCTGCAATCATGGGAGGCCAAGTTACATGTAACATAGGAACCCTTCTTTGATGTCACCTTCACAATTCTTGCGTCCATTGAACTTGTGAGTTTTTGGATTGTTTCTGCTTGAATTTCTTTCCATGATATCAGAATAGCCTCCCAGAGCTGCTGTTTTGATGTGAACTGCCTTCCACCCTCATAGATCTTTTGCTTTATGATATTCCAAAGGTTCTCTATAGGGTTGAGGTCAGGGGAAGATGGTGGCCACACCATAAGTTTATCTCCTTTTATGCCCATAGCAGCCAATGACACAGAGGTATTCTTTGCAGCATGAGATGGTGCATTGTCATGCATGAAGATGATTTTGCTCCTGAAGGCACGTTTCTGTTTTTCGTACCATGGAAGAAAGTTGTCAGTCAGAAACTCTATATACTTTGCAGAGGTCATTTTCACACCTTCAGGAACCCTAAAGGGGCCTATCAGATGTCTCCCCATTATTCCGGCCCAAAACATGACTCCTCCACCTCCTTGCTGAGGTCGCAGCCTTGTTGGGACGTGGTGGCCATCCACCAACCATCCACTACTCCATCCATCTGGACCATCCAGGGTTGCTCCACACTCATCAGTAAACAAGACTGTTTGAAAATTAGTCTTCGTGTATGTCTGGGCCCTTGTGAGCACTGGTTAGAGGTGGCCAAATAGTAGGTTTATACACCACAGCAAGCCTTTGAAGGATCCTACACCTTGAGGTTCGAGGGACTCGAGAGGCACCAGCAGCTTCAAATATCTGTTTGCTGGTTTGTAATGGCTTTTTAGCAGCTGCTCTCTTAATCCAATGGACTTGCCTGGCAGAAACCTTCCTCATTCTGACTCCATCTGCACAAACACATATGTGCTCAGAATCAGCCACAAATCTCTTCACAGTACGATGATCATGCTTAAGTTTACGTGAAATAGCTAATGTTTTCATCCCTTGTCCAAAGCATTGCACTATTTGATGCTTTTCGGCAGCAGAGAGAGGCTAGGACACTTACATCCAATTTGCATAATAATTTGGAACATGGTGTATTGTATTATACATTCACAATTCTGCCGAGCCGCACAACAGTACTGGGAAAAACACCAGTCCGGTCTTATGGGTCATCATAGGGGAAAACCTTGTCGGGAAACAAAGAAAAACGCACAAATAACAGCTGAAATCCAGGACTCACTGAAAACTAGCGGTGCGGCTGCTTCAAGATGCACAATAATGAGGAAGAAAAAGGGCTGCATGGTCGAGTCGCCAAAAGAAAGCCATTACTGCACAAATGCCACAAAGTATCTCACCTACAATACGCCAAACAGCACAGAGACAAGCCTCCAAATTTCTGAAACAAGGTAATTTGGAGCAATGAGACCAAAATCGAACTTTTTGGCTACAACCATAAACATTACATATGGAGAGGTGTCAATAAAGCCTATGATGAAAGGAACACCATTCCTACAGTAAAGCACGGAGGTGGATTGCTGAGGATGTGTGAGCAACAAAGGCACGGGAACCTTGGTAAAAGTTGAAGGAAAGATGAATGCCGCACGTTATCAGCAAATACTGGAGACAAATTTGCACTCGTCAGCCCGGAAGCTGCGCATGGGATGTACTTGGAAGTTCCAACATGACAACGATCCAAAACACAAGGCCAAGTCGACCTGTCATTGGCTACAGCAGAACAAAGTGAAGGTTCTGGAGTGGCCATCTCAGTCTCCTGACGTCAATATCATTGAACCGCTCTGGGGAGAAGTCATGAGTGCAGTTCATGCAAGAAATCCCAGGAATTTACAGGAACTGGAGGCTTTTTGTCAAGAAGAATGGGCAGCTTTACCATCTGACCAAGAAGAATGGGCAGCTTTACCATCTGACCAAAAAGAATGGGCAGCTTTACCATCTGACCAAGAACAATGGGCAGCTTTACCATCTGAGAAAATAAAAAGCCTCATCCACAACTACCACAAAAGACTTCAAGCTGTCATTGATGTTAGAGGTGGCAATACACGGTATTAAGAACTGGGGGATGTGAACTTTTCATCAGGGTCATTTGGATGTTTTTGATTGTCATTATGATTTATAAAGAGAAAACACAGTAGTTGACAATAAATGGCTTCACTTGACAACTAACCATGAGCGGAAAAAAAGATTGTGTTATCATTCATATTCTCTGAAAAAAGACCAAGAAAGCAAAAAATCTGCTAGGGTGTGTAAACTTTTGAGCAGAACTGTATATCCTGTGAAATGTTTAGGACTTGCAGCCATTTTTCTACAAAGTCTCCTCATTTCAGGGGCTCAAAAGTAACTGGACAAATGAAAGGGAACCTGTCACCAGATTTGTCCCCCCTAGGCTGTGGCCACCACCAGTGAGCCCCTATATACTTCATTCTAGAATACCGTATATAAGTGCCCAGACCGGTCTGTACAACATAAACAAAGAGCTTTTATTATACTCGCCTGCTTTAACTTTACCATAAAATGTCCATTTTTAACCCTTTGTAGAGAATCCTTTGCTTTGACTTAAGTCTTTCGGCTGTGGTCGTCTCCATTGCTGGTCTCCTCCGGTGTGAGGCTTCCAGCTGTGGACGTCTCCATCGCTGGTCTCCGCCAGTGTGAGTCTTTTGGCTGTGGTCGTCTCCATCGCTGGTCTCCTCCGGTATGAGGCTCTTAGCTGTGGACGTCTCCATCACTGGTCTCCTCCGGTGTGAGGCTTTCGACTGTGACGTCTCCATCATTGGTCTCCTCCGGTGTGAGGCTTCCAGCTGTGGTCATCTTCATCATTGGTCTCCTCCGGTGTGAGGCTTTCGGCTTTGGACGTCTCCATCGCTGGTCTCCTCCGGTGTGAGGCTTTCGGCTTTGGACGTCTCCATTACTGGTCTCCTCCTCATGAGGCTTTGCCGGCTTTACTGCGGTGACTTCAGTTGTTTCTTCTTTGTGTCTCTTTCTCCTTTCGGTTTGTCTTCTTCCTGTGAAATGTAGCTTTATGGGGGTGAGATCTGGCGAGAACTCGGCCATTGCAGAATATTCCGCTTCTTCACTTTCGCAGGATGTTTTGGGTCATCGTCCGTCTGTCTGTGAAGCGTCATCCAAACATTGCTACATTTGGATGAAACTGAGCAGTAAGTCTCGCCCCGTGCACATCAATCAGAATTCATCTGGCTGCTTCTGTTATCAGTCACATCATCTCATCAATAACCACTAGTGCCCCAGGGCCATTGTTAGCCCTGCATGCCCGGCCAGCACACCGCCTCCGTCATGTGTTTCAGAGGACGTACTGCGCTCTGGATCAGGATCCAAACCTTCTCCAAACTTTCTTCTTCCATTATTCTGGTACAGGTTGATCTTAGTCTCATCCGTTTTCTGCTGCTTCTTCAGAACTGAGTGGCTTCTTTAGATGTTTTTTTGTAAAGTCTAATCCGGCTTTTCTATTTTCAGGCTGATGAATGGTTTGCCCCTTGTGGTGACCCCTCTGTATTTGCTCCTTGTGGTGACTCCTCTGTATTTGCTCCTTGTGGTGACTCCTCTGTATTTGCTCCTTATGGTGACTCCTCTGTATTTGTGGTGACTCCTCTGTATTTGCCCCTTGTGGTGACCCCTCTGTATTTGCTCCTTGTGGTGACTCCTCTGTATTTGCTCCTTGTGGTGACCCCTCTGTATTTGCTCCTTGTGGTGACTCCTCTGTATTTGTGGTGACTCCTCTGTATTTGCTCCTTATGGTGACTCCTCTGTATTTGTGGTGAGTCCTCTGTATTTGCACCTTGTGGTGACTCCTCTGTATTTGCTCCTTGTGGTGACTCCTCTGTATTTGCACCTTGTGGTGACTCCTCTGTATTTGCTCCTTGTGGTGACTCCTCTGTATTTGCTCCTTGTGGTGACTCCTCCGTATTTGCTCCTTGTGGTGACTCCTCTGTATTTGCACCTTGTGGTGACTCCTCTGTATTTGCTTCTTCTGGTGACTCCTCTGTATTTGCATCTTGTGGTGACTCCTCTGTATTTGCCCCTTGTGGTGACCCCTCTGTATTTGTTCCTTGTGGTGACCCCTCTGTATTTGCTTCTTCTGGTGACTCCTCTGTATTTGCCCCTTGTGGTGACTCCTCTGTATTTGCTTCTTGTGGTGACTCCTCTGTATTTGTGGTGACTCCTCTGTATTTGCTCCTTATGGTGACTCCTCTGTATTTGCTCCTTGTGGTGACTCCTCTGTATTTGCTCCTTGTGGTGACTCCTCTGTATTTGCTTCTTGTGGTGACTCCTCTGTATTTGTTCCTTGTGGTGACTCCTCTGTATTTGCTCCTTGTGGTGACTCCTCTGTATTTGCTCCTTGTGGTGACTCCTCTGTATTTGCACCTTGTGGTGACTCCTCTGTATTTGCTTCTTCTGGTGACTCCTCTGTATTTGCTTCTTGTGGTGACTCCTCTGTATTTGCTTCTTCTGGTGACTCCTCTGTATTTGCTTCTTGTGGTGACTCCTCTGTATTTGCCCCTTGTGGTGACTCCTCTGTATTTGCTCCTTGTGGTGACCCCTCTGTATTTGCTCCTTGTGGTGACTCCTCTTTATTTGCTCCTTATGGTGACTCCTCTGTATTTGCACCTTGTGTTGACTCCTCTGTATTTGCACCTTGTGGTGACTCCTCTGTATTTGCTCCTTGTGTTGACTCCTCTGTATTTGCACCTTGTGGTGACTCCTCTGTATTTGCTCCTTGTGGTGACTCCTCTGTATTTGCACCTTGTGGTGACTCCTCTGTATTTGCACCTTGTGGTGACTCCTCTGTATTTGCTTCTTGTGGTGACTCCTCTGTATTTGTTCCTTGTGGTGACTCCTCTGTATTTGCTCCTTGTGGTGACTCCTCTGTATTTGCTCCTTGTGGTGACTCCTCTGTATTTGCACCTTGTGGTGACTCCTCTGTATTTGCTTCTTCTGGTGACTCCTCTGTATTTGCTTCTTGTGGTGACTCCTCTGTATTTGCTTCTTGTGGTGACTCCTCTGTATTTGCCCCTTGTGGTGACTCCTCTGTATTTGCTTCTTGTGGTGACTCCTCTGTATTTGTGGTGACTCCTCTTTATTTGCTCCTTATGGTGACTCCTCTGTATTTGTGGTGACTCCTCTGTATTTGCACCTTGTGGTGACTCCTCTGTATTTGCTCCTTGTGTTGACTCCTCTGTATTTGCACCTTGTGGTGACTCCTCTGTATTTGCTCCTTGTGGTGACTCCTCTGTATTTGCACCTTGTGGTGACTCCTCTGTATTTGCACCTTGTGGTGACTCCTCTGTATTTGCTTCTTGTGGTGACTCCTCTGTATTTGCTTCTTCTGGTGACTCCTCTGTATTTGCTTCTTGTGGTGACTCCTCTGTATTTGCTCCTTATGGTGACTCCTCTGTATTTGTGGTGAGTCCTCTGTATTTGCACCTTGTGGTGACTCCTCTATTTGCTCCTTGTGGTGACTCCTCTGTATTTGCACCTTGTGGTGATTCCTCTGTATTTGCCCCTTGTGGTGACCCCTCTGTATTTGCACCTTGTGGTGACTCCTCTGTATTTGCTCCTTGTGGTGACTCCTCTGTATTTGCTCCTTGTGGTGACTCCTCTGTATTTGCTCCTTGTGGTGACTCCTCTGTATTTGCACCTTGTGGTGACTCCTCTGTATTTGCTTCTTCTGGTGACTCCTCTGTATTTGCATCTTGTGGTGACTCCTCTGTATTTGCACCTTGTGGTGACTCCTCTGTATTTGCTTCTTCTGGTGACTCCTCTGTATTTGCTCCTTGTGGTGACTCCTCTGTATTTGCTTCTTCTGGTGACTCCTCTGTATTTTCTCCTTGTGGTGACTCCTCTGTATTTGCTTCTTCTGGTGACTCCTCTGTATTTGCACCTTGTGGTGACTCCTCTGTATTTGCTCCTTGTGGTGACTCCTCTGTATTTGCACCTTGTGGTGACTCCTCTGTATTTGCACCTTGTGGTGACTCATCTGTATTTGCTTCTTGTGGTGACTCCTCTGTATTTGCTTCTTGTGGTGACTCCTCTGTATTTGCTTCTTCTGGTGACTCCTCTGTATTTGCTTCTTCTGGTGACTCCTCTGTATTTGCTCCTTATGGTGACTCCTCTGTATTTGTGGTGAGTCCTCTGTATTTGCACCTTGTGGTGACTCCTCTATTTGCTCCTTGTGGTGACTCCTCTGTATTTGCACCTTGTGGTGATTCCTCTGTATTTGCCCCTTGTGGTGACCCCTCTGTATTTGCACCTTGTGGTGACTCCTCTGTATTTGCTCCTTGTGGTGACTCCTCTGTATTTGCATCTTGTGGTGACTCCTCTGTATTTGCACCTTGTGGTGACTCCTCTGTATTTGCTTCTTCTGGTGACTCCTCTGTATTTGCTCCTTGTGGTGACTCCTCTGTATTTGCTTCTTCTGGTGACTCCTCTGTATTTTCTCCTTGTGGTGACTCCTCTGTATTTGCTTCTTCTGGTGACTCCTCTGTATTTGCACCTTGTGGTGACTCCTCTGTATTTGCTCCTTGTGGTGACTCCTCTGTATTTGCACCTTGTGGTGACTCCTCTGTATTTGCACCTTGTGGTGACTCATCTGTATTTGCTTCTTGTGGTGACTCCTCTGTATTTGCTTCTTGTGGTGACTCCTCTGTATTTGCTTCTTCTGGTGACTCCTCTGTATTTGCTTCTTGTGGTGACTCCTCTGTATTTGCTCCTTATGGTGACTCCTCTGTATTTGTGGTGAGTCCTCTGTATTTGCACCTTGTGGTGACTCCTCTATTTGCTCCTTGTGGTGACTCCTCTGTATTTGCACCTTGTGGTGATTCCTCTGTATTTGCCCCTTGTGGTGACTCCTCTGTATTTGCTCCTTGTGGTGACTCCTCTGTATTTGCTCCTTGTGGTGACTCCTCTGTATTTGCTCCTTGTGGTGACCCCTCTGTATTTGCACCTTGTGGTGACTCCTCTGTATTTGCTCCTTGTGGTGACTCCTCTGTATTTGCTCCTTGTGGTGACTCCTCTGTATTTGCTCCTTGTGGTGACTCCTCTGTATTTGCACCTTGTGGTGACTCCTCTGTATTTGCTTCTTCTGGTGACTCCTCTGTATTTGCATCTTGTGCTGACTCCTCTGTATTTGCTTCTTCTGGTGACTCCTCTGTATTTGCTTCTTGTGGTGACTCCTCTGTATTTGCCCCTTGTGGTGACTCCTCTGTATTTGCTTCTTGTGGTGACTCCTCTGTATTTGTGGTGACTCCTCTGTATTTGCTCTTTATGGTGACTCCTCTGTATTTGTGGTGACTCCTCTGTATTTGCTCCTTATGGTGACTCCTCTGTATTTGCTCCTTGTGGTGACTCCTCTGTATTTGCTCCTTGTGGTGACTCCTCTGTATTTGCTTCTTGTGGTGACTCCTCTGTATTTGTTCCTTGTGGTGACTCCTCTGTATTTGCTCCTTGTGGTGACTCCTCTGTATTTGCTCCTTGTGGTGACTCCTCTGTATTTGCACCTTGTGGTGAATCCTCTGTATTTGCTTCTTCTGGTGACTCCTCTGTATTTGCTTCTTGTGGTGACTCCTCTGTATTTGCTTCTTCTGGTGACTCCTCTGTATTTGCTTCTTGTGGTGACTCCTCTGTATTTGCCCCTTGTGGTGACTCCTCTGTATTTGCTTCTTGTGGTGACTCCTCTGTATTTGTGGTGACTCCTCTTTATTTGCTCCTTATGGTGACTCCTCTGTATTTGTGGTGACTCCTCTGTATTTGCACCTTGTGGTGACTCCTCTGTATTTGCTCCTTGTATTGACTCCTCTGTATTTGCACCTTGTGGTGACTCCTCTGTATTTGCTCCTTGTGGTGACTCCTCTGTATTTGCTCCTTGTGGTGACTCCTCTGTATTTGCACCTTGTGGTGACTCATCTGTATTTGCTTCTTCTGGTGACTCCTCTGTATTTGCTTCTTGTGGTGACTCCTCTGTATTTGCCCCTTGTGGTGACTCCTCTGTATTTGCTTCTTGTGGTGACTCCTCTGTATTTGTGGTGACTCCTCTGTATTTGCTCCTTATGGTGACTCCTCTGTATTTGTGGTGACTCCTCTGTATTTGCTCCTTATGGTGACTCCTCTGTATTTGGTCCTTGTGGTGACTCCTCTGTATTTGCACCTTGTGGTGACTCCTCTGTATTTGCTTCTTCTGGTGACTCCTCTGTATTTGCTTCTTGTGGTGACTCCTCTGTATTTGCTTCTTCTGGTGATTCCTCTGTATTTGCTTCTTGTGGTGACTCCTCTGTATTTGCCCCTTGTGGTGACTCCTCTGTATTTGCTTCTTGTGGTGACTCCTCTGTATTTGTGGTGACTCCTCTTTATTTGCTCCTTATGGTGACTCCTCTGTATTTGTGGTGACTCCTCTGTATTTGCACCTTGTGGTGACTCCTCTGTATTTGCTCCATGTGTTGACTCCTCTGTATTTGCACCTTGTGGTGACTCCTCTGTATTTGCTCCTTGTGGTGACTCCTCTGTATTTGCACCTTGTGGTGACTCCTCTGTATTTGCACCTTGTGGTGACTCCTCTGTATTTGCTTCTTGTGGTGACTCCTCTGTATTTGCTTCTTCTGGTGACTCCTCTGTATTTGCTTCTTGTGGTGACTCCTCTGTATTTGCTTCTTGTGGTGACTCCTCTGTATTTGCTTCTTGTGGTGACTCCTCTGTATTTGCTTCTTGTGGTGACTCCTCTGTATTTGCTTCTTGTGGTGACTCCTCTGTATTTGCTTCTTGTGGTGACTCCTCTGTATTTGCTCCTTGTGGTGACTCCTCTGTATTTGCCCCTTGTGGTGACTCCTCTGTATTTGCTTCTTGTGGTGATTCCTCTGTATTTGCTCCTTGTGGTGAACCCCCTGTATTTGCCCCTTGTGGTGACTCCTCTGTATTTGCACCTTGTGGTGACTCTTCTGTATTTGCTCCTTGTGGTGACTCCTCTGTATTTGCTCCTTGTGGTGACTCCTCTGTATTTGCCCCTTGTGGTGACTCCTCGGTATTTGCTCCTTGTGGTGACTCCTCTGTATTTGCTCCTTGTGGTGACTCCTCTGTATTTGCCCCTTGTGGTGACTCCTCTGTATTTGCTTCTTGTGGTGATTCCTCTGTATTTGCTCCTTGTGGTGACCCCTCTGTATTTGCTCCTTGTGGTGACCCCTCTGTATTTGCCCCTTGTGGTGACTCCTCTGTATTTGCCCCTTGTGGTGACTCCTCTGTATTTGCCCCTTGTGGTGACTCCTCTGTATTTGCTCCTTATGGTGACTCCTCTGTATTTGCTCCTTGTGGTGACTCCTCTGTATTTGCTCCTTGTGGTGACTCCTCTGTATTTGCTCCTTGTGGTGACTCCTCTGTATTTGCTCCTTGTGGTGACTCCTCTGTATTTGCACCTTGTGGTGACTCCTCTGTATTTGCTTCTTCTGGTGACTCCTCTGTATTTGCTTCTTGTGGTGACTCCTCTGTATTTGCTTCTTCTGGTGACTCCTCTGTATTTGCTTCTTGTGGTGACTCCTCTGTATTTGCCCCTTGTGGTG
Source organism: Anomaloglossus baeobatrachus (assembly GCF_048569485.1). Classification (NCBI taxonomy): domain Eukaryota; kingdom Metazoa; phylum Chordata; class Amphibia; order Anura; family Aromobatidae; genus Anomaloglossus; species Anomaloglossus baeobatrachus. Next base: position 209,663,190 of record NC_134362.1, read on the forward strand.
ACTCCTCTGTATTTGCTTCTTGTGGTGACTCCTCTGTATTTGTGGTGACTCCTCTTTATTTGCTCCTTATGGTGACTCCTCTGTATTTGTGGTGACTGCTCTGTATTTGCACCTTGTGGTGACTCCTCTGTATTTGCTCCTTGTGGTGACTCCTCTGTATTTGCACCTTGTGGTGACTCCTCTGTATTTGCTTCTTGTGGTGACTCCTCTGTATTTGTGGTGACTCCTCTTTATTTGCTCCTTATGGTGACTCCTCTGTATTTGTGGTGACTGCTCTGTATTTGCACCTTGTGGTGACTCCTCTGTATTTGCTTCTTCTGGTGACTCCTCTGTATTTGCTCCTTGTGGTGACTCCTCTGTATTTGCTTCTTCTGGTGACTCCTCTGTATTTTCTCCTTGTGGTGACTCCTCTGTATTTGCTTCTTCTGGTGATTCCTCTGTATTTGCACCTTGTGGTGACTCCTCTGTATTTGCTCCTTGTGGTGACTCCTCTGTATTTGCACCTTGTGGTGACTCCTCTGTATTTGCACCTTGTGGTGACTCATCTGTATTTGCTTCTTGTGGTGACTCCTCTGTATTTGCTTCTTGTGGTGACTCCTCTGTATTTGCTTCTTCTGGTGACTCCTCTGTATTTGCTTCTTGTGGTGACTCCTCTGTATTTGCTCCTTATGGTGACTCCTCTGTATTTGTGGTGAGTCCTCTGTATTTGCACCTTGTGGTGACTCCTCTATTTGCTCCTTGTGGTGACTCCTCTGTATTTGCACCTTGTGGTGATTCCTCTGTATTTGCCCCTTGTGGTGACCCCTCTGTATTTGCACCTTGTGGTGACTCCTCTGTATTTGCTCCTTGTGGTGACTCCTCTGTATTTGCTCCTTGTGGTGACTCCTCTGTATTTGCTCCTTGTGGTGACTCCTCTGTATTTGCACCTTGTGGTGACTCCTCTGTATTTGCTTCTTCTGGTGACTCCTCTGTATTTGCATCTTGTGGTGACTCCTCTGTATTTGCTTCTTCTGGTGACTCCTCTGTATTTGCTTCTTGTGGTGACTCCTCTGTATTTGCCCCTTGTGGTGACTCCTCTGTATTTGCTTCTTGTGGTGACTCCTCTGTATTTGTGGTGACTCCTCTGTATTTGCTCCTTATGGTGACTCCTCTGTATTTGTGGTGACTCCTCTGTATTTGCTCCTTATGGTGACTCCTCTGTATTTGCTCCTTGTGGTGACTCCTCTGTATTTGCTCCTTGTGGTGACTCCTCTGTATTTGCTTCTTGTGGTGACTCCTCTGTATTTGCTTCTTGTGGTGACTCCTCTGTATTTGCTTCTTCTGGTGACTCCTCTGTATTTGCTTCTTGTGGTGACTCCTCTGTATTTGCTTCTTCTGGTGACTCCTCTGTATTTGCTTCTTGTGGTGACTCCTCTGTATTTGCCCCTTGTGGTGACTCCTCTGTATTTGCTTCTTGTGGTGACTCCTCTGTATTTGTGGTGACTCCTCTTTATTTGCTCCTTATGGTGACTCCTCTGTATTTGTGGTGACTCCTCTGTATTTGCACCTTGTGGTGACTCCTCTGTATTTGCTCCTTGTATTGACTCCTCTGTATTTGCACCTTGTGGTGACTCCTCTGTATTTGCTCCTTGTGGTGACTCCTCTGTATTTGCTCCTTGTGGTGACTCCTCTGTATTTGCACCTTGTGGTGACTCATCTGTATTTGCTTCTTCTGGTGACTCCTCTGTATTTGCTTCTTGTGGTGACTCCTCTGTATTTGCCCCTTGTGGTGACTCCTCTGTATTTGCTTCTTGTGGTGACTCCTCTGTATTTGTGGTGACTCCTCTGTATTTGCTCCTTATGGTGACTCCTCTGTATTTGGTCCTTGTGGTGACTCCTCTGTATTTGCACCTTGTGGTGACTCCTCTGTATTTGCTTCTTCTGGTGACTCCTCTGTATTTGCTTCTTGTGGTGACTCCTCTGTATTTGCTTCTTCTGGTGATTCCTCTGTATTTGCTTCTTGTGGTGACTCCTCTGTATTTGCCCCTTGTGGTGACTCCTCTGTATTTGCTTCTTGTGGTGACTCCTCTGTATTTGTGGTGACTCCTCTTTATTTGCTCCTTATGGTGACTCCTCTGTATTTGTGGTGACTCCTCTGTATTTGCACCTTGTGGTGACTCCTCTGTATTTGCTCCATGTGTTGACTCCTCTGTATTTGCACCTTGTGGTGACTCCTCTGTATTTGCTCCTTGTGGTGACTCCTCTGTATTTGCACCTTGTGGTGACTCCTCTGTATTTGCACCTTGTGGTGACTCATCTGTATTTGCTTCTTGTGGTGACTCCTCTGTATTTGCTTCTTGTGGTGACTCCTCTGTATTTGCTTCTTCTGGTGACTCCTCTGTATTTGCTTCTTGTGGTGACTCCTCTGTATTTGCTTCTTGTGGTGACTCCTCTGTATTTGCTTCTTGTGGTGACTCCTCTGTATTTGCTCCTTGTGGTGACTCCTCTGTATTTGCCCCTTGTGGTGACTCCTCTGTATTTGCTTCTTGTGGTGATTCCTCTGTATTTGCTCCTTGTGGTGAACCCCCTGTATTTGCCCCTTGTGGTGACTCCTCTGTATTTGCACCTTGTGGTGACTCTTCTGTATTTGCTCCTTGTGGTGACTCCTCTGTATTTGCTCCTTGTGGTGACTCCTCTGTATTTGCCCCTTGTGGTGACTCCTCGGTATTTGCTCCTTGTGGTGACTCCTCTGTATTTGCTCCTTGTGGTGACTCCTCTGTATTTGCCCCTTGTGGTGACTCCTCTGTATTTGCTTCTTGTGGTGATTCCTCTGTATTTGCTCCTTGTGGTGACCCCTCTGTATTTGCTCCTTGTGGTGACCCCTCTGTATTTGCTCCTTGTGGTGACTCCTCTGTATTTGCTCCTTGTGGTGACCCCTCTGTATTTGCTCCTTGTGGTGACCCCTCTGTATTTGCTCCTTGTGGTGACCCCTCTGTATTTGCCCCTTGTGGTGACTCCTCTGTATTTGCCCCTTGTGGTGACTCCTCTGTATTTGCTCCTTGTGGTGACTCCTCTGTATTTGCTCCTTATGGTGACTCCTCTGTATTTGCTCCTTGTGGTGACTCCTCTGTATTTGCTCCTTGTGGTGACTCCTCTGTATTTGCTCCTTGTGGTGACTCCTCTGTATTTGCTCCTTGTGGTGACTCCTCTGTATTTGCACCTTGTGGTGACTCCTCTGTATTTGCTTCTTCTGGTGACTCCTCTGTATTTGCTTCTTGTGGTGACTCCTCTGTATTTGCTTCTTCTGCTGACTCCTCTGTATTTGCTTCTTGTGGTGACTCCTCTGTATTTGCCCCTTGTGGTGACTCCTCTGTATTTGCTTCTTGTGGTGACTCCTCTGTATTTGTGGTGACTCCTCTTTATTTGCTCCTTATGGTGACTCCTCTGTATTTGTGGTGACTGCTCTGTATTTGCACCTTGTGGTGACTCCTCTGTATTTGCTCCTTGTGGTGACTCCTCTGTATTTGCACCTTGTGGTGACTCCTCTGTATTTGCTCCTTGTGGTGACTCCTCTGTATTTGCTCCTTGTGGTGACTCCTCTGTATTTGCACCTTGTGGTGACTCCTCTGTATTTGCTCCTTGTGGTGACTCCTCTGTATTTGCTTCTTCTGGAGACTCCTCTGTATTTGCTTCTTGTGGTGACTCCTCTGTATTTGCTTCTTGTGGTGACTCCTCTGTATTTGCTTCTTCTGGTGACTCCTCTGTATTTGCTTCTTGTGGTGACTCCTCTGTATTTGCTCCTTGTGGTGACTCCTCTGTATTTGCCCCTTGTGGTGACTCCTCTGTATTTGCTTCTTGTGGTGACTCCTCTGTATTTGCCCCTTGTGGTGACTCCTCTGTATTTGCTCCTTGTGGTGACTCCTCTGTATTTGCTCCTTGTGGTGACTCCTCTGTATTTGCCCCTTGTGGTGACTCCTCTGTATTTGCTTCTTGTGGTGACTCCTCTGTATTTGCCCCTTGTGGTGACTCCTCTGTATTTGCTTCTTGTGGTGATTCCTCTGTATTTGCTCCTTGTGGTGACCCCTCTGTATTTGCTCCTTGTGGTGACCCCTCTGTATTTGCCCCTTGTGGTGACTCCTCTGTATTTGCCCCTTGTGGTGACTCCTCTGTATTTGCTCCTTGTGGTGACTCCTCTGTATTTGCTCCTTGTGGTGACTCCTCTGTATTTGCTCCTTGTGGTGACTCCTCTGTATTTGCTCCTTGTGGTGACTCCTCTGTATTTGCTCCTTGTGGTGACTCCTCTGTATTTGCTCCTTGTGGTGACCCCTCTGTATTTGCTCCTTGTGGTGACTCCTCTGTATTTGCACCTTGTGGTGACCCCTCTGTATTTGCCCCTTGTGGTGACTCCTGTATTTGCTCCTTCTGGTGACTCCTCTGTATTTGCTCCTTCTGGTGACTCCTCTGTATTTGCTCCTTGTGGTGACTCCTCTGTATTTGCTCCTTCTGGTGACTCCTCTGTATTTGCTCCTTGTGGTGACTCCTCTGTATTTGCTCCTTGTGGTGACTCCTCTGTATTTGCTCCTTGTGGTGACCCCTCTGTATTTGCTCCTTGTGGTGACTCCTCTGTATTTGCACCTTGTGGTGACCCCTCTGTATTTGCCCCTTGTGGTGACTTCTGTATTTGCTCCTTCTGGTGACTCCTCTGTATTTGCTCCTTGTGGTGACTCCTCTGTATTTGCTCCTTCTGGTGACTCCTCTGTATTTGCTCCTTGTGGTGACTCCTCTGTATTTGCTCCTTGTGGTGACTCCTCTGTATTTGCTCCTTCTGGTGACTCCTCTGTATTTGCTCCTTGTGGTGACTCCTCTGTATTTGCTCCTTGTGGTGACTCCTCTGTATTTGCTCCTTGTGGTGACCCCTCTGTATTTGCTCCTTGTGGTGACTCCTCTGTATTTGCTCCTTGTGGTGACCCCTCTGTATTTGCCCCTTGTGGTGATTCCTCTGTATTTGCCCCTTGTGGTGACCCCTCTGTATTTGCTCCTTGTGGTGACCCCTCTGTATTTGCTCCTTGTGGTGACTCCTCTGTATTTGCTTCTTGTGGTGACTCCTCTGTATTTGCCCCTTGTGGTGACTCCTCTGTATTTGCTCCTTGTGGTGACTCCTCTGTATTTGCTCCTTGTGGTGACTCCTCTGTATTTGCCCCTTGTGGTGACTCCTCTGTATTTGCTTCTTGTGGTGACTCCTCTGTATTTGCCCCTTGTGGTGACTCCTCTGTATTTGCTTCTTGTGGTGATTCCTCTGTATTTGCTCCTTGTGGTGACCCCTCTGTATTTGCTCCTTGTGGTGACCCCTCTGTATTTGCCCCTTGTGGTGACTCCTCTGTATTTGCCCCTTGTGGTGACTCCTCTGTATTTGCTCCTTGTGGTGACTCCTCTGTATTTGCTCCTTGTGGTGACTCCTCTGTATTTGCTCCTTCTGGTGACTCCTCTGTATTTGCTCCTTGTGGTGACTCCTCTGTATTTACTCCTTGTGGTGACTCCTCTGTATTTGCTCCTTGTGGTGACTCCTCTGTATTTGCACCTTGTGGTGACCCCTCTGTATTTGCCCCTTGTGGTGACTCCTGTATTTGCTCCTTCTGGTGACTCCTCTGTATTTGCTCCTTCTGGTGACTCCTCTGTATTTGCTCCTTGTGGTGACTCCTCTGTATTTGCTCCTTGTGGTGACCCCTCTGTATTTGCTCCTTGTGGTGACTCCTCTGTATTTGCACCTTGTGGTGACCCCTCTGTATTTGCCCCTTGTGGTGACTCCTGTATTTGCTCCTTCTGGTGACTCCTCTGTATTTGCTCCTTCTGGTGACTCCTCTGTATTTGCTCCTTGTGGTGACTCCTCTGTATTTGCTCCTTGTGGTGACTCCTCTGTATTTGCTCCTTGTGGTGACTCCTCTGTATTTGCTCCTTGTGGTGACTCCTCTGTATTTGCTCCTTGTGGTGACCCCTCTGTATTTGCTCCTTGTGGTGACTCCTCTGTATTTGCACCTTGTGGTGACCCCTCTGTATTTGCCCCTTGTGGTGACTTCTGTATTTGCTCCTTCTGGTGACTCCTCTGTATTTGCTCCTTCTGGTGACTCCTCTGTATTTGCTCCTTGTGGTGACTCCTCTGTATTTGCTCCTTGTGGTGACTCCTCTGTATTTGCTCCTTCTGGTGACTCCTCTGTATTTGCTCCTTGTGGTGACTCCTCTGTATTTGCTCCTTGTGGTGACTCCTCTGTATTTGCTCCTTGTGGTGACCCCTCTGTATTTGCTCCTTGTGGTGACCCCTCTGTATTTGCCCCTTGTGGTGATTCCTCTGTATTTGCCCCTTGTGGTGACCCCTCTGTATTTGCTCCTTGTGGTGACCCCTCTGTATTTGCTCCTTGTGGTGACTCCTCTGTATTTGCCCCTTGTGGTGACTCCTCTGTATTTGCCCCTTGTGGTGATCCCTCTGTATATGCTGCTTGTGGTGACTCCTCTGTATTTGCTCCTTGTGGTGACTCCTCTGTATTTGCCCCTTGTAGTGACTCCTCTGTATATGCTCCTTGTGGTGACTCCTCTGTATTTGCTCCTTATGGTGACTCCTCTGTATTTGCTCTTTGTGATGACTCTTCTGTATTTGTGGTGACTCCTCTGTATTTGCTCCTTGTGGTGACTCCTCTGTATTTGCCCCTTGTGGTGACCCCTCTGTATATGCTCCTTGTGGTGACTCCTCTGTATTTGCCCCTTGTGGTGACTCCTCTGTATTTGCCCCTTGTGGTGACCCCTCTGTATATGCTCCTTGTGGTGACTCCTCTGTATTTGCTCCTTGTGGTGACTCCTCTGTATTTGCCCCTTGTGGTGACTCCTCTGTATATGCTCCTTATGGTGACTCCTCTGTATTTGTGGTGACTCCTCTGTATTTGCACCTTGTGGTGACTCCTCTGTATTTGCTCCTTGTGGTGACCCCTCTGTATTTGCTTCTTCTGGTGACTCCTCTGTATTTGCTTCTTGTGGTGACTCCTCTGTATTTGCTTCTTGTGGTGACTCCTCTGTATTTGCTTCTTGTGGTGACTCCTCTGTATTTGCTTCTTGTGGTGACTCCTCTGTATTTGCTTCTTGTGGTGACTCCTCTGTATTTGCTCCTTGTGGTGACTCCTCTGTATTTGCCCCTTGTGGTGACTCCTCTGTATATGCTCCTTATGGTGACTCCTCTGTATTTGTGGTGACTCCTCTGTATTTGCACCTTGTGGTGACTCCTCTGTATTTGCTCCTTGTGGTGACCCCTCTGTATTTGCTTCTTCTGGTGACTCCTCTGTATTTGCTTCTTGTGGTGACTCCTCTGTATTTGCTTCTTGTGGTGACTCCTCTGTATTTGCTTCTTGTGGTGACTCCTCTGTATTTGCTCCTTGTGGTGACCCCTCTGTATTTGCTTCTTCTGGTGACTCCTCTGTATTTGCTTCTTGTGGTGACTCCTCTGTATTTGCTTCTTGTGGTGACTCCTCTGTATTTGCTCCTTGTGGTGACCCCTCTGTATTTGCCCCTTGTGGTGACTCCTCTGTATTTGCCCCTTGTGGTGACTCCTCTGTATTTGCTCCTTGTGGTGACCCCTCTGTATTTGCTCCTTGTGGTGACTCCTCTGTATTTGCTCCTTGTGGTTACCCCTCTGTATTTGCTCCTTGTGGTGACTCCTCTGTATTTGCTCCTTGTGGTGACTCCTCTGTATTTGCCCCTTGTGGTGACTCCTCTCTATTTGCTCCTTGTGGTGACCCCTCTGTATTTGCCCCTTGTGGTGACTCCTCTGTATTTGCCCCTTGTGGTGACTCCTCTCTATTTGCTCCTTGTGGTGACTCCTCTGTATTTGCCCCTTGTGGTGACTCCTCTGTATTTGCTCCTTGTGGTGACCCCTCTGTATTTGCTCCTTATGGTGACCCCTCTGTATTTGCTTCTTCTGGTGACTCCTCTGTATTTGCTTCTTGTGGTGACTCCTCTGTATTTGCTTCTTGTGGTGACTCCTCTGTATTTGCTTCTTGTGGTGACTCCTCTGTATTTGCTTCTTGTGGTGACTCCTCTGTATTTGCCCCTTGTGGTGGCTCCTCTGTATTTGCACCTTGTGGTGACCCCTCTGTATTTGCTCCTTGTGGTGGCTCCTCTGTATTTGCTCCTTGTGGTGACTCCTCTGTATTTGCTCCTTGTGGTGACTCCTCTGTATTTGCTCCTTGTGGTGACTCCTCTGTATTTCCTCCTTGTGTTGACTCCTCTGTATTTGCTCCTTGTGGTGACTCCTCTGTATTTGCATCCTGTGGTGACCCCTCTGTATTTGCTCCTTGTGGTGACCCCTCTGTATATGCCCCTTGTGGTGACTCCTCTGTATTTGCTCCTTGTGGTGACTCCTCTGTATTTCCTCCTTGTGGTGACTCCTCTGTATTTGCTCCTTGTGGTGACTCCTCTCTATTTGCTCCTTGTGGTGACCCCTCTGTATTTGCCCCTTGTGGTGATTCCTCTGTATTTGCACCTTGTGGTGACTCCTCTGTATTTGCCCCTTGTGGTGACTCCTCTGTATTTGCTCCTTGTGGTTACCCCTCTGTATTTGCTCCTTGTGGTGACTCCTCTGTATTTGCTCCTTGTGGTGACTCCTCTATATTTGCTCCTTGTGGTGACCCCTCTGTATTTGCTCCTTGTGGTGACCCCTCTGTATTTGCTCTTTGTGGTGACTCCTCTATATTTGCTCCTTGTGGTGACCCCTCTGTATTTGCACCTTGTGGTGACCCCTCTGTATTTGCTCCTTGTGGTGACTCCTCTGTATTTGCTCCTTGTGGTGACTCCTCTGTATTTGCTCCTGGTGGTGACTCCTCTGTATTTGCTCCTTGTGGTGTCTCCTCTGTATTTGCTTCTTCTGGTGACTCCTCTGTATTTGCTTCTTGTGGTGACTCCTCTGTATTTGCTCCTTGTGGTGACTCCTCTGTATTTGCTTCTTGTGGTGACTCCTCTGTATTTGCTCCTTGTGGTGACTCCTCTGTATTTGCACCTTGTGGTGTCTCCTCTGTATTTGCACCTTGTGGTGACTCCTCTGTATTTGCTCCTTGTGGTGACTCCTCTGTATTTCCTCCTTGTGGTGACTCCTCTGTATTTGCTCCTTGTAGTGACTCCTCTGTATTTGCTCCTTGTGGTGACTCCTCTGTATTTCCTCCTTGTGGTGACTTCTCTGTATTTGCACCTTGTGGTGACCCCTCTATATTTGCTCCTTGTGGTGACTCCTCTGTATTTCCTCCTTGTGGTGACTTCTCTGTATTTGCTCCTTGTGGTGACTCCTCTATATTTGCTCCTTGTGGTGACTCCTCTGTATTTGCTCCTTGTGGTGACTCCTCTGTATTTGCTTCTTGTAGTGACTCCTCTGTATTTGCTCCTTGTGGTGACTCCTCTGTATTTGCCCCTTGTGGTGACCCCTCTGTATTTGCTCCTTGTGGTGACTCCTCTGTATTTGCTCCTTGTGGTGACTCCTCTGTATTTGCTCCTTGTGGTGACTCCTCTATATTTGCTCCTTGTGGTGACTCCTCTGTATTTGCTCCTTGTGGTGACTCCTCTGTATTTGCACCTTGTGGTGACTCCTCTGTATTTGCACCTTGTGGTGACTCCTCTGTATTTGCTCCTTGTGGTGACTCCTCTGTATTTGCTCCTTGTGGTGACCCCTCTGTATTTGCTTCTTGTGGTGACTCCTCTGTATTTGTGGTGACCCCTCTGTATTTGCTCCTTGTGGTGACCCCTCTGTATTTGCTTCTTGTGGTGACTCCTCTGTATTTGCTCCTTGTAGTGACTCCTCTGTATTTGCTCCTTGTGGTGACCACATGCAAATGCCACACCTGGAATCAGCTCCAGACCTTTTACCTGTTCAATCGATGATGGATACTAAGGGAATCGCCCATGAGCCCAGTAATGAGCTTGTAGGATAATTTTCAATTACTTTTGGTGATTTGATAAAGAGGCAGCGACATATTAACCCCTTAACAACCGCGGGCAGTAAAATTACATCATAGTGGTCATAGTGTTAATCTCCCCCAGCTGCTGCTCTTATCAGGAGAAATGAATGAGCGATCAGATGGCTGATCATTATAGCCCCCTACGGGACCTAGTAAAAGGAAAAAGTTTAAAAAAAGTTTTGAAAACTTAAAAAAAAAATAAATAAATAAAAAAAACCCTAAAAGTTCCAATCACACCCCAATCGCCCCTTTGAAAACTAAAGGGTTAAAAAAAAAATATATACACACATGTTGAATTGCCGCGTTCAAAAATGCCCGATCTATCAAAATATAAAATCAATTAATCTGATTGGAAAACGGCGTAGCAAAAAAAAATCTAAACGCCAAAGTTACGTTTTTTTGGTCGCCACAAATTTTGCGCAAAATGCAATAACGGGCGATCAAAACGTAGGATTGGCGCAAAAATGGTACCATTAGAAACGTCAGCTCGAAACACAAAAGATAAGTTGTCACTGAGCCCCAGATCCCGAGAAATGAGAACGCTACAGGTTGTAGAAAATGGCGCAAAAACGTGCGCCACTTTTTTAGGACAAACTTCTTTTTTTTTAACCCCTTAGATAAAGGTACAACTATTTATGTTTGGAGTCTGCAAACTCGCACCAACCTGAGACATCACGCCGACACATCAGTTGTACCATATAGAGAACACAGTGAATAAAATATCTCAAAAACAATAGTGCAATCTTTTTTTTTTTTTTGCAATTTTTCCACATTTGGAATTTTTTTGCCGTTTTCCAGTACACTATATGTTAAAACTTATGGTTTAATTTAAAAGTACAGCTCGTTACGCAAAAAAAAACGAGCCATCACATGACTATACTGACTGAAAAATAAAAAAATATAAAAAATTACGGCTCTCGGAAGAAGAATGGCGCAAAAAAACGGAAAGCGAAAAATAGGCCAGTCGTGAGGGGGTTAAAGAGCTGAAATTCCTAATTCCTTCCTCCAATTAGGATGTGAATCCCCCAAATTGAAGCTGAGAGCCAGCGCTTTATACCCAGATTGTTATAGAACCGGATCTGGAGTAAGTTTTGGTAAAAGCTACAATTCTAAAACTTCTGTCTCCGTCCGGATGTTCCTGGAGCTCACTGTATAGATTTGGTGTAAAAGCCGCTGCGGTCCCGAATCTGGAGTCATTTTTTTGGTCAATATATTCAGTCTTGTTGGCCAAGTGGGCGTGGCGCCATGGAAGCCGCCCACAGAAGAGTTGAGGACCACTCCCACTTGGATAAAAAGAATAGATTTATTTACAGGGTAGAGGAGGACGTATCTCAGGAGCAGAAAGAAGCAATAATAAGAGAAAAGCAACTCCGGATTCAGAAAAACAGCGACATTTACGTATAAGAATGACTTGTTTATAGCAAATTGCAGGTCGTCTTTAAGACATTGTGGGCAGCCAAGTGATGGAAAGGTTTAGAGATGGATCTATTAAAAAAAAAAAAAAAAAATTAAATTAAAAATGCAGCCTTGCATTGGCCGGGAATCGAACCCGGGCCTCCCGCGTGGCAGGCGAGAATTCTACCACTGAACCACCAATGCTCCAGCTGTGAGCTCTCTGCGCAGCAGCCGTGCAGATTCCTGGGAGCGGACGAGTCCCCCCCCCTCCGGCTCATTACAGGACTGCAGTGATAGGGGGGGGGAGGGGAGGGCGGCCCGAAACACATCCCACACTGAACCCCCCCAACATGTGCCCCGGACACAAAAGGTTGTACAGGAGGGGGCACAACAATGCTCTGCAGATCTGTACAGGTCAGTGGTGTAATAGTCTGCAGGCGATATCACTATGTATCTGACAGGAGATGGAGGAGCAATGCTCTGCAGAGAGGTCAGTGGTGTAATATTCTGCAGGATTTTTCACTATGTACCTGTCAGGAGGTGGAGGAGCGATGCTCTGCAGAGAGGACAGAGGAGTAAAAGTCTGCAGCATATAGCACTATGTACCTGTCAGAAGGTGGAAGAGCGATGCTCTGCAGAGAGGACAGAGGAGTAATAGTCTGCAGCATATAGCACTATGTACCTGTCAGAAGGTGGAAGAGCGATGCTCTGCAGAGAGGACAGAGGAGTAAAAGTCTGCAGCATATAGCACTATGTACCTGTCAGGAGGTGGAGGAGCGATGCTCTGCAGAGAGGACAGAGGAGTAATAGTCTGCAGCATATATCACTATGTACCTGTCAGGAGGTGGAGGAGTGATACTCTGCAGAGAGGACAGAGGAGTAATAATCTGCAGGGTATATCACTATGTACCTGTCAGGAGGTGGAGGAGCGATGCTCTGCAGAGAGGACAGAGGAGTAATAGTCTGCAGGATATATCACTATGTACCTGTAAGGAGGTGGAGGAGTAAGGAGGTGGAGGAGCGATGCTCTGCAGAGAGGACAGAGGAGTAATAGTCTGCAGGATATATCACTATGTACCTGTCAGGAGGTGGAGGAGTGATGCTCTGCAGAGAGGACAGAGGAGTAATAGTCTGCAGGATATATCACTATGTACCTGTAAGGAGGTGGAGGAGTAAGGAGGTGGAGGAGTGATGCTCTGCAGAGAGGACAGATGAGTAATAGTCTGCAGGATATATCACTATGTACCTGTCAGGAGGTGGAGGAGCGATGCTCTGCAGAGAGGACAGAGGAGTAATAGTCTGCAGGATATATCACTATGTACCTGTAAGGAGGTGGAGGAGTAAGGAGGTGGAGGAGTGATGCTCTGCAGAGAGGACAGAGGAGTAATAGTCTGCAGGATATATCACTATGTACCTGTAAGGAGGTGGAGGAGTAAGGAGGTGGAGGAGCGATGCTCTGCAGAGAGGACAGAGGAGTAATAATCTGCAGGGTATATCACTATGTACCTGTCAGGAGGTGGAGGAGCGATGCTCTGCAGAGAGGACAGAGGAGTAATAATCTGCAGGGTATATCACTATGTACCTGTCAGGAGGTGGAGGAGCGATGCTCTGCAGAGAGGACAGAGGAGTAATAGTCTGCAGGATATATCACTATGTACCTGTCAGGATGTGGAGGAGCGATGCTCTGCAGTCAGTTTGTGCAGTGATGCTCTGTGATTCTGGGGGGGGGTGCAGCAGGTGGGGATACCTGGATGTGATGGAAGCTTTGGATGCTGGTGTTTGCTCCATATATTATGTGAGCTGGTCACATGGACCTGGCACGTCACCATGTGGTGGCAGGAGGTACTACACGCATGACGCTCCCCAGTGCCTGCAGACATCGCGTCTGGAAGATCACTTAGCATTCTAAGGCTACTTTCACACATCAGTTTTTTCCATCAGGTACAATCCGGAAAAAAACGGGTAAAACGGATCCGGTACCGCATCCGTTTTATCCCCATAGATTTGCATTGTTACCGGATTGTACCTGATGGCTTTGCGTTGCATCCGTTTTTTTCCGGATGCGGCAAAATTTATCAAAGCGGCGGCCGGAGGCAACGTGTCTTGCAACGTTTTTTGTCCGGCAAAAAAAACCGCATCGCGCCGCATCCGGCCGCTGCGGCGCATTTTTCAATGCATGCCTATGGACGCCGGATGCGGCGCAATGCGGAAAAAACGCATCCGGCCGCCGCATGCGGTTTCTTCCATTGCGCATGCTCAGTAGCGTGACGCAACCGGAAAAAAACGGACGGGCCGCATGTAAAAACTTATGCAAAGGATGCGGTGTTTTCACCGCATCCGTTGCATAGGTTTCACAGCCGGATTGAGCCGCACGGCTCAAACCGGATGTGTGAAAGCAGCCTGAGAAATGAGACTCCACAAGGGCACCACACACACACGTCCGACTCCGACACGGGGATAATCCGCCAGGGGAGTGCCCATCACATAACCGAGTTTCCATGACACAACCGAGTGCCCATAACACAACCGAGTTTCCATGACACAACCGAGTGCCCATAACACAACCGAGTGCCCATAACACAACCGAGTACCCATAACATAACCGAGTGCCCATAACACAACCGAGTGCCCATAACACAACCGAGTGCCCATAACATAACCGAGTGCCCATAACATAACCGAGTGCCCATAACATAACCGAGTGTCCATAACATAACCGAGTGCCCATAACATAACCGAGTGTCCATAACATAACCGAGTGTCCATAACATAACCGAGTGCCCATGACACAACCGAGTGCCCATGACACAACCGAGTGCCCATAACATAACCGAGTGTCCATAACATAACCGAGTGCCCATGACACAACCGAGTGCCCATGACACAACCGAGTGGCCATAACATAACCGAGTGTCCATAACATAACCGAGTGCCCATGACACAACCGAGTGCCCATAACATAACCGAGTGCCCATAACATAACCGAGTGTCCATAACATAACCGAGTGCCCATGACACAACCGAGTGCCCATGACACAACCGAGTGGCCATAACACAACCGAGTGTCCATAACACAACCGAGTGTCCATAACACAACCGAGTGCTCATAACACAACCGAGTGCCCATGACACAACCGAGTGTCCATAACACAACCGAGTGTCCATAACACAACCGAGTGCTCATAACACAACCGAGTGTCCATAACACAACCGAGTGTCCATAACACAACCGAGTGCCCATAACACAACCGAGTGCCCATAACATAACCGAGTGCTCATAACATAACCGAGTGCTCATAACACAACCGAGTGCCGATAACATAACCGAGTGCCCATAACACAACCGAGTGCCCATAACACAACCGAGTGTCCATAACATAACCGAGTGCCCATAACACAACCGACTGCTGATAACACAACCGAGTGCCCATAACAGAACTGAGTGCTCATAACACAACCAAGTGCCCATAACACAACCAAGTGCCCATAACACAACCAAGTGCCCATAACACAACCGAGTGCTCATAACACAACCGAGTGCCCATAACACAACCGAGTGTCCATAACACAACCGAGTGCCCATAACACAACCGAGTGTCCATAACACAACCGAGTGCCCATAACACAACCGAGTGCCCATAACATAACCGAGTACCCATAACACAACCGAGTGCTCATAACACAACCGAGTGCTCATAACACAACCGAGTGCCCATAACATAACCGAGTGCCCATAACACAACCGAGTGCCCATAACACAACCGAGTGTCCATAACATAACCGAGTGCCCATAACACAACCGAGTGCTCATAACACAACCGAGTGCCCATAACAGAACTGAGTGCTCATAACACAACCGAGTGCCCATAACACAACCGAGTGTCCATAACACAACTGAGTGTCCATAATACAACCGAGTGCCCATAACACAACCGAGTGCCCATAACACAACCGAGTGCTCATAACACAACCGAGTGCCCATAACACAACCGAGTGCCCATAACACAACCGAGTGCTCATAACATAACCGAGTGCTCATAACATAACCGAGTGCCCATAACACAACTGAGTGCCCATAACACAACCGAGTGCCCATAACATAACTGAGTGCCCATAACACAACCGAGTGCTCATAACACAACCGAGTGCCCATAACATAACCGAGTGCCCATAACACAACCGAGTACTCATAACATAACCGAGTGCCCCTAACACAACCGAGTGCTCATAACACAACCAAGTGCCCATAACATAACCGAGTGCCCATAACACAACCGAGTGCTCATAACATAACCGAGTGCCCATAACACAACCGAGTGCTCATAACACAACCGAGTGCCCATAACACAACCGAGTGCCCATAACACAACCGAGTGCTCATAACACAACCGAGTGCCCATAACACAACCGAGTGTCCATAACATAACCGAGTGCCCATAACACAACCGAGTGCTCATAACACAACCGAGTGCCCATAACAGAACTGAGTGCTCATAACACAACCGAGTGTCCATAACACAACCGAGTGCCCATAACACAACCGAGTGTCCATAACACAACCGAGTGTCCATAACACAACCGAGTGCCCATAACACAACCGAGTGCCCATAACATAACCGAGTGCTCATAACACAACCGAGTGCTCATAACACAACCGAGTGCCCATAACACAACTGAGTGCTCATAACACAACCGAGTGCTCATAACACAACCGAGTGCCCATAACATAACCGAGTGCCCATAACACAACCGAGTGCCCATAACACAACCGAGTGTCCATAACATAACCGAGTGCCCATAACACAACCGAGTGCTCATAACACAACCGAGTGCCCATAACAGAACTGAGTGCTCATAACACAACTGAGTGCCCATAACACAACCGAGTGCTCATAACACAACTGAGTGTCCATAACACAACCGAGTGCCCATAACACAACCGAGTGCCCATAACACAACTGAGTGCCCATAACACAACCGAGTGCCCATAACATAACTGAGTGCCCATAACACAACCGAGTGCTTATAACACAACCGAGTGCCCATAACATAACCGAGTGCCCATAACACAACCGAGTACTCATAACATAACCGAGTGCCCATAACACAACTGAGTGCTCATAACACAACCAAGTGCCCATAACATAACCGAGTGCCCATAACACAACCGAGTGCTCATAACATAACCGAGTGCCCATAACACAACCGAGTGCCCATAACACAACCGAGTGCTCATAACACAACCGAAGGTCCATGACATAACCGAGTGCCCATGACATAAACGAGTGTCCATAACACAACCAAGTACTCATAACACAACCGAGTGCTCATAACACAGCCGAGTGCCCATAACACAACCGAGTGCCCATAACACAACCGAGTGCTCATAACATAACCGAGTGCTCATAACATAACCGAGTGCTCATAACACAACCGAGTGCTCATAACACAACCGAGTGCCCATAACACAACTGAGTGTCCATAACATAACCGAGTGCTAATGACACAACCGAGTGCCCATGATATAACTGAGTGCTCATAACACAACCGAGTGCCCATAACACAACCGAGTGCTCATAACACAACCGAGTGCCCATAACATAACCGAGTGCTCATAACACAACCGAGTGCCCATAACACAACCGAGTGCTCATAACACAACCGAGTGCCCATAACATAACCGAGTGCTCATAACACAACCGAGTGCCCATAACACAACCGAGTGCTCATAACACAACCGAGTGCCCATAACATAACCGAGTGCCCATAACACAACCGAGTGCCCATAACACAACCGAGTGCTCATAACACAACCGAGTGCCCATAACATAACCGAGTGCTAATGACACAACCGAGTGCCCATGATATAACTGAGTGCTCATAATACAACCGAGTGCCCATAACACAACCGAGTGCCCATAACACAACCGAGTGCCCATAACATAACCGAGTGCTCATAACATAACCGAGTGCCCATAACACAACCAAGTGCCCATAACATAACCGAGTGCTAATGACACAACCGAGTGCCCATGATATAACTGAGTGCTGAAATGAGTGCGAGAAATGTACAGAATGATGGGGGATGATGGAGCAGGTGACGGCGCTGTGCACGTGGCAGATACATGGCAGCGTCTCCATTTCCGCATCCTCTGAACGTGAAGAGCTCAGCTGAGTTTCCCGGGCATCGCTGGCAGCGCAGCACAGAACACATCAGATCTGCGTCCGGCACAGACACAATAGCCAAGAAATTGTGATCTCCTCACTGCGGAGAATTACATCAATTACCGCTAATCCCACAAAGAGCAGCAAAATCTGCCTAATTCCCTTCTATCATCTCCTGTATGGAGCGACCGGAGGCGGCGACGCACTGCTGTGTGCGCGCTATATACGAGCGGTGGCTCACACCGGAGCAGCGGTATATAGCGGAGCCGAGGTGCGGGCAGACACAGCGACCTATACCGGAGCACGGTACATACAACAGCGGCCTACACCGGAGCAGCAGTATATAGCGGAGCCGAGATGCGGGCAGACACAGCGATCTATACCGGAGCGCAGTACATACAACAGCGGCCTACACCGGAGCAGCGGTATAAAGCGGAGCCGAGGTGCGGGCAGACACAGCGATCTATACCGGAGCACGGTACATACAACAGCGGCCTACACCGGAGCAGCGGTATATAGCGGAGCCGAGGTGTGTGCAGACACAGCGATCTATACCGGAGCGCAGTACATACAACAGCGGCCTACACCGGAGCAGCCGTATATAGCGGAGCCGAGGTGTATGCAGACACAGCGACCTATACTGGAGCACGGTGCATACTACAACAGCGGCCTACACCGGAGCAGCGGTATATAGCGGAGCTGAGGGGTGTGCAGACACAGCGATCTATACCGGAGCACGGTACATACAACAGCGGCCTACACCGGAGCAGCGGTATATAGCGGAGCCGAGGTGCGGGCAGACACAGCGATCTATACCGGAGCATGGTACATACTACATCAGCGGCCTACACCGGAGCAGTGACACATAGCGGAACAGCGGCCTACACCGTAGCACAGTACATACTACAACAGCGGCCTACACCGGAGCAACGATATATAGCGGAGCCGAGGTGCGGGCAGACACAGCGATCTATACCGGAGCGCAGTACACACTACAACAGCGGCCTACACCGGAGCAGCGGCACACAGTGGAGCAGTGGCCTACACCGGAGCAGCGGCACACAGCGGAGCAGTGGCCTACACCGGAGCAGCGGCACATAGCGGAGCCGTGTCTGACCGTACAGGACATGGTCTGATCATACCATAGGTCGGGAAAGCCTCATGACATGCAGTATACTTTACCTGAGGCGCACAGACACAGGACACGCTGACCCCAGAGCACACAGCATCACAGCATAGTTGACATTCAGGGGTCTAGGAAAGTTGGGTGACAACCTACTGAAAGCCTCTGCGATTTCCCAGATACAGACTCATCAGCTGGACGTCTCCACATCTGCGGCCGGGGGCAGCGGCGGTGTAAGCCACAGTATCGGGGACATCACACAGGATTGCGGAGAGCTACTTTAACTTGAAAATAGGATTTTCGAAAATCCTTATTCAGCCTAATCCGCTGATTGTGACAATACACATGTTTGCCTTCATCTGGCAGCTGTGGATTACAGCCCAGCAGCGTCTACCCAGACGACTGACAGCTGCGGAGCTGCCCGGTGTGATACCCGACAGCACCGCCATCATATAAAGTACAGCACCATAATATAAAGTACAGCACCGCCAACATATAAAAAACAGCACCGCCATAGTATAAATTACAGCACCAGGATACAGGAGCGGAGGCCGTCAGATCACCTACACGCTTGGATACAGATAAGAAGCCGGAACATTAAAAGCACTGGCCCTGTGCTGTGCATCCCCCGTCCTCTTACCCATCCAGGCCTGGACTCCACATTCCTCTGCAGGTGTCCTGCGTACCTGGCAGCAGATCCTGCGCGTTCCTCGTCACAGCCTTGTTTTTCCAGAACATCCCACAGATGATCGATCAGACCGAGATCGGGAATTTGGAGACAATCATCACCTTTATCTTCTTCGTGTTTCTGAGACAATTCCTGACCAATAACCTGATGAAAGAGGAGCAGACATTAGAGTAAAGGTGACACAAAAGGTGAGGAGAACGTGTCACACCCCCATTCCTCGTCACACGGCCTCCGCCAGCTGGTCTGCTTCTCATAATGCAATCTCTTCACACCCCACAGGTCCCACCGCGTACCGGGAACATCCAACCCAACCCGCCGCCTCCCCGGAGTATCCAACAGGACCCGCCGCGACCCGGGAACACCCAACACAACCCACAGCCTCCTGGGAACACCCAACATGACCCACAGCCTCCCGGGAACACCCAACACGACCCACAGCCTCCCGGGAACACCCAACACGACCCGCCGTGTGCCGGGAACACCCAACACGACTCATAGCCTCCCGGGAACACCCAACACGACCCACAGCCTCCCGGGAACACCCAACACGACCCGCCGCGTACCGGGAACACCCAACACGACCCGCCGCGTACCGGGAACACCCAACACGACCCGCCGTGTGCCGGGAACACCCAACACGACCCACCACATTCCAGGAACACCCAACACGACCCACAGCCTCCCGGGAACACCCAACACGACCCACAGAGTCCCAGGAACACCCAACACGACCCACAGCCTCCCGGGAACACCCAACACGACCCGCCGCGTACCGGGAACACCCAACACGACCCGCCGCGTACCGGGAACACCCAACACGACCCGCCGTGTGCCGGGAACACCCAACACGACCCACCACATTCCAGGAACACCCAACACGACCCACAGCCTCCCGGGAACACCCAACACGACCCACAGACTCCCGGGAACACCCAACACGACCCACAGCCTCCCGGGAACACCCAACACGACCCACAGCCTCCCGGGAACGCCTCACAAGACCTGCTCTATACTGGGAACACCTCACAAGGCCTGGTATATACTGGGAATACCTCACAAGACCTGAACATAAAAAATCCCCATGGAGATAAAGAATGTGCAGATGGTACGCGTTTCGAGCTTACCGCTCTTAATCCCAATCCATTGGTATTAAGATCGGTAAGCTCGAAACGCGTACCATCTGTACATTCTTTACCTCCATGGGGATTTTTTATGTCTAGGATATGATCCTTGTCACCCCCTTTTTAATGGATACCTAATAAAGATTTATTTTTATCATACTTGGACGTGGATGCTGGATCCTTTCTTGCATTTGGAACTCCCAGCCTGGCCGGCTTCTCTCCGTGCACCTGTCCCTTATTGGAGTCTACACTGAACTGGGTGAGCTGATTTTTCCTCTCCTTCAGCTCACAAGTCCTAGTATATACTGGGAACACCTCACAAGACCCTCCGTATACTGGGAACACCTCACAAGACCCTCCGTATACTGGGAACACCTCACAAGACCCTCCGCATACTGGGAACACCCCACAAGACCTGCTATATACTGGGAACATCTCACAAGACCTGCTCTATACTGGGAACATCTCACAAGACCTGCTCTATACTGGGAACACCTCACAAGACCTGCTATATACTGGGAACACCTCAGAAGACCTGCTATATACTGGGAACATCTCACAAGACCTGCTCTATACTGGGAACACCTCACAAGACCTGCTCTATACTGGGAACACCTCACAAGACCCTCCGCATACTGGGAACACCCCACAAGACCTGCTATATACTGGGAACATCTCACAAGACCTGCTCTATACTGGGAACACCTCACAAGACCTGCTATATACTGGGAACATCTCACAAGACCTGCTCTATACTGGGAACACCTCAGAAGACCTGCTATATACTGGGAACACCCCACAAGACCCTCCGCATACTGGGAACACCCCACAAGACCTGCTATATACTGGGAACATCTCACAAGACCTGCTCTATACTGGGAACACCTCACAAGACCTGCTATATACTGGGAACATGTCACAAGACCTGCTCTATACTGGGAACACCTCACAAGACCTGCTCTATACTGGGAACACCTCACAAGACCCTCCGCATACTGGGAACACCCCACAAGACCTGCTATATACTGGGAACATCTCACAAGACCTGCTCTATACTGGGAACACCTCAGAAGACCTGCTATATACTGGGAACACCCCACAAGACCCTCCGCATACTGGGAACACCTCACAAGACCTGCTATATACTGGGAACATCTCACAAGACCTGCTCTATACTGGGAACACCTCAGAAGACCTGCTATATACTGGGAACACCCCACAAGACCCTCCGCATACTGGGAACACCCCACAAGACCTGCTATATACTGGGAACATCTCACAAGACCTGCTCTATACTGGGAACACCTCACAAGACCTGCTATATACTGGGAACATGTCACAAGACCTGCTCTATACTGGGAACACCTCACAAGACCTGCTATATACTGGGAACATCTCACAAGACCTGCTCTATACTGGGAATACCTCACAAGACCTGCTGTAGACTGGGAACACCTCACAAGACCTGCTGTATACTGGGAATACCTCACAAGACCTGCTGTATACTGGGAACACCTCAGAAGACCTGCTGTATACTGGGAACACCTCACAAGACCTGTTCTATACTGGAAATACCTCACAAGAACTGCTGTATACTGGGAACACCTCACAAGACCTACTCTATACTGGGAACACCCCAGAAGACCTGCTCTATATTGGGAACACCTCAGAAGACCTGCTATATACTGGGAACACCTCACAAGACCCTCTGTATACCGGGAACACCTCACAAGACCCTCTGTATACTGGGAATACCTCACAAGACCTGCTGTATACTGGGAATACCTCACAAGACCTGCTGTATACTGGGAATACCTCACAAGACCTGCTCTATACTGGAAATGCCTCACAAGACCTGCTATAATACTGGGAATACCTCACAAGACCTGTTTTATACTGGAAATGCCTCACAAGAACTGCTCTATACTGGAAATACCTCACAAGAACTGCTCTATACTGGGAATACCTCACAAGACCTGCTGTATACTGGGAACACCCCACAAGACCTGCTGTATACTGGGAACACCTCAGAAGACCTGCTATAATACTGGGAATACCTCACAAGACCTGCTGTATACTGGGAATACCTCACAAGACCTGCTCTATACTGGGAATACCTCACAAGACCTGCTCTATACTGGGAATACCTCACAAGACCTGCTGTATACTGGGAATACCTCACAAGACCTGCTGTATACTGGGAACACCCCACAAGACCTGCTGTATACTGGGAACACCTCAGAAGACCTGCTATAATACTGGGAATACCTCACAAGACCTGCTGTATACTGGGAATACCTCACAAGACCTGCTATATACTGAGAATACCTCACAAGACCTGCTCTATACTGGGAATACCTCACAAGACCTGCTGTATACTGGGAATACCTCACAAGACCTGCTCTATACTGGGAATACCTCACAAGACCTGCTATATACTGAGAATACCTCACAAGACCTGCTATATACTGGGAACACCTCAGAAGACCTGCTATATACTGGGAACACCTCACAAGACCTGCTATACAGTATACTGGAAATACCTCACAAGACCTGCTGTATACTGGGAACACCTCACAAGACCTGCTATACAGTATACTGGAAATACCTCACAAGACCTGCTATATACTGGGAACACCTCAGAAGACCTGCTATAATACTGGGAATACCTCACAAGACCTGCTATACAGTATACTGGAAATACCTCACAAGACCTGCTATATACTGAGAATACCTCACAAGACCTGCTGTATACTGGGAATACCTCACAAGACCTGCTATATACTGGGAATACCTCACAAGACCTGCTGTATACTGGGAATACCTCACAAGACCTGCTGTATACTGGAAATACCTCACAAGACCTGCTATATACTGAGAATACCTCACAAGACCTGCTATATACTGGGAACACCTCAGAAGACCTGCTATAATACTGGGAATACCTCACAAGACCTGCTCTATACTGGGAACACCTCACAAGACCTGTTCTATACTGGAAATGCCTCACAAGACCTGCTGTATACTGGGAACACCTCACAAGACCTGCTATATACTGAGAATACCTCACAAGACCTGCTCTATACTGGGAATACCTCACAAGACCTGCTGTATACTGGAACTACCTCACAAGACCTGTTCTATACTGGAAATGCCTCACAAGAACTGCTCTATACTGGGAACACCTCACAAGACCTGCTATATACTGAGAATACCTCACAAGACCTGCTGTATACTGGAAATACCTCACAAGAACTGCTCTATACTGGGAACACCCCAGAAGACCTGGTATATACTGGGAACACCTCACAAGACCTGCTGTATACTGGGAACACCTCACAAGACCTGCTATAATACGGGGAACACCTCACAAGACCTAGTATAATACTGGGAACACCTCACAAGACCTGCTGTATTCTGGAAACACCTCACAAGACCTGCTCTATACTGGGAACACCTCACAAGACCTGCTGTATACTGGGAACACCTCACAAGACCTGCTATATACTGGGAACACCTCACAAGACCTGCTCTATACTGGGAACACCTCACAAGACCTGCTATATACTGAGAATACCTCACAAGACCTGCTGTATACTGGGAACACCTCACAAGACCTGCTATATACTGGGAACACCCCACAAAACCTGCTGTATACTGGGAACACCTCAAAAGACCTGCTATATACTGGGAATACCTCACAAGACCTGCTGTATACTGGGAATACCTCACAAGACCTGCTGTATACTGGGAATACCTCACAAGACCTGCTGTATACTGGGAACACCTCACAAGACCTGCTATATACTGGGAACACTTCACAAGACCTGCTATATACTGGAAATACCTCACAAGAACTGCTGTATACTGGGAACACCTCACAAGACCTGCTATATACTGGAAACACCTCACAAGATCTGCTGTATACTGAGAACACCTCACAAGATCTGCTGTATACTGGGAACACCTCACAAGACCTGCTGTATACTGGGAACACCTCACAAGACCTGCTGTATACTGGGAACACCTCACAAGACCTGCTGTATACTGGGAACACCTCACAAGAACTGCTGTATACTGGAAATACCTCACAAGACCTGCTATATACTGGGAACACCTCACAAGACCTCCTATATACTGGGAACACCCCACAAGACCTGCTGTATACTGGGAACACCTCACAAGAACTGCTATATACTGGGAACACCTCACAAAATCTGCTGTATCCTGGGAACACCTCACAAGATCTGCTGTATACTGAGAACACCTCACAAGACCTGCTGTATACTGGGAACACCTCGCAAGACCTGCTGTATACTGGAAATACCTCACAAGACCTTTTCTATACTGGAAATACCTCACAAGAACTGCTGTATACTGGGAACACCCAGAAGACCTGGTATATACTGGGAACACCCCCAGAAGATCTGCTCTATATTGGGAACACCTCAGAAGACCTGCTATAATACTAGGAACACCTCACAAGACCTACTATAATACTGGGAACACCTCACAAGACCTGCTATAATACTGGGAACACCTCACAAGACCCTCCGTATACTGGGAATACCTCACAAGACCTGCTCTATACTGGGAATACCTCACAAGACCTGCTCTATACTGGGAATACCTCACAAGACCTGCTATGTACTGGGAACACCCCACAAGACCTGCTGTAGACTGGAAATACCTCACAAGACCTGCTATATACTGGGAACACCCCACAAGACCTGCTGTATACTGGGAACACCTCACAAGACCTGCTATATACTGGGAACACCCCACAAAACCTGCTGTATACTGGGAACACCTCACAAGACCTGCTATATACTGGGAACACCTCACAAGATCTGCTGTATACTGGGAACACCTCACAAGACCTGCTATATACTGGGAACACCCCACAAGACCTGCTGTATACTGGGAACACCCCACAAGAACTGCTCTATACTGGAAATACCTCACAAGACCTGTTCTATACTGGAAATACCTCACAAGAACTGCTCTATACTGGGAACACCTCACAAGACCTACTATAATACTGGGAACACCTCACAAGACCTGCTATAATACTGGGAACACCTCACAAGACCCTCCGTATACTGGGAATACCTCACAAGACCTGCTATATACTGGGAATACCTCACAAGACCTGCTCTATACTGGGAATACCTCACAAGACCTGCTATGTACTGGGAACACCCCACAAGACCTGCTGTAGACTGGAAATACCTCACAAGACCTGCTATATACTGGGAACACCCCACAAGACCTGCTGTATACTGGGAACACCTCACAAGACCTGCTGTATACTGGGAACACCTCACAAGACCTGCTATATACTGGGAACACCCCACAAAACCTGCTGTATACTGGGAACACCTCACAAGACCTGCTGTATACTGGGAACACCTCACAAGATCTGCTGTATACTGGGAACACCTCACAAGACCTGCTATATACTGGGAACACCCCACAAGACCTGCTGTATACTGGGAACACCCCACAAGAACTGCTCTATACTGGAAATACCTCACAAGACGTGTTCTATACTGGAAATACCTCACAAGACCTGCTGTATACTGGGAACACCTCACAAGACCTACTATAATACTGGGAACACCTCACAAGACCTGCTATAATACTGGGAACGCCTCACAAGACCCTCCGTATACTAGGAATACCTCACAAGACCTGCTATATACTGGGAACACCCCACAAGACCTGCTGTATACTGGGAACACCTCACAAGACCTGCTATATACTGGGAACACCTCATAAGATCTGCTGTATACTGGGAACACCTCACAAGACCTGCTATATACTGGGAACACCCCACAAGACCTGCTGTATACTGGGAACACCCCACAAGAACTGCTGTATACTGGAAATACCTCACAAGACCTGTTCTATACTGGAAATACCTCACAAGAACTGCTCTATACTGGGAACACCTCACAAGACATGCTGTATACTGGGAATACCTCACAAGATCTGCTGTATACTGGGAATACCTCACAAGACCTGCTGTATACTGGGAACACCTCACAAGACCTGCTGTATACTGGGAACACCTCACAAGACCTGCTGTATACTGAGAATACCTCACAAGACCTGCTATATACTGGGAACACCCCACAAGACCTGCTGTATACTGGGAACACCTCACAAGACCTGCTATATACTGGGAACACCTCACAAGACCTGCTATATACTGGGAACACCTCACAAGACCTGCTATATACTGAGAATACCTCACAAGACCTGCTCTATACTGGGAATACCTCACAAGACCTGCTGTATACTGGAACTACCTCACAAGACCTGTTCTATACTGGAAATGCCTCACAAGACCTGCTGTATACTGGGAACACCTCACAAGACCTGCTGTATACTGGGAACACCTCACAAGACCTGTTCTATACTGGAAATACCTCACAAGAACTGCTCTATACTGGGAACACCTCAGACGACCTGGTATATACTGGGAACACCTCACATGACCTACTCTATATTGGGAACACCTCACAAGACCTGCTATAATACTGGGAACACCTCACAAGACCTACTATAATACTGGGAACACCTCACAAGACCTGCTGTATACTGGGAATACCTCACAAGACCTGCTCTATACTGGGAACACCTCACAAGACCTGCTGTATACTGGGAACACCTCACAAGACCTGCTGTATACTGGGAATACCTCACAAGACCTGCTGTATACTGGGAACACCTCACAAGACCTGCTCTATACTGGGAACACCTCACAAGACCTGCTGTATACTGGGAACACCTCACAAGACCTGCTATATACTGGGAACACCTCACAAGACCTGCTATATACTGGGAACACCCCACAAAACCTGCTGTATACTGGGAACACCTCACAAGACCTGCTATATACTGGAAATACCTCACAAGACCTGCTGTATACTGGGAATACCTCACAAGACCTGCTGTATACTGGGAATACCTCACAAGACCTGCTATATACTGGGAACACCTCACAATACCTGCTGTATACTGGGAACACCTCACAAGACCTGCTATATACTGGTAACACCTCACAAGACCTGCTCTATACTGGAAATACCTCACAAGAACTGCTGTATCCTGGGAACACCTCACAAGACCTGCTGTATACGGGGAACACCTCACAAGACCTGCTGTATACTGGGAACACCTCACAAGACCTGCTGTATACTGGGAACACCTCACAAGACCTGCTGTATACTGGGAACACCTCACAAGACCTGCTGTATACTGGAAATACCTCACAAGACCTGCTATATACTGGGAACACCTCACAAGACCTGCTATATACTGGGAACACCTCACAAGACCTGCTATATACTGGGAACACCCCACAAGACCTGCTGTATACTGGGAACACTTCACAAGAACTGCTATATACTGGGAACACCCCACAAGACCTGCTGTATACTGGGAACACCTCACAAGATCTGCTGTATACTGGGAACACCTCACAAGATCTGCTGTATACTGAGAACACCTCACAAGACCTGCTATATACTGGGAACACCTCACAAGACCCTCCGTATACTGGGAATACCTCACAAGACCTGCTGTATACTGGAAATACCTCACAAGACCTTTTCTATACTGGAAATACCTCACAAGAACTGCTGTATACTGGGAACACCCCAGAAGACCTGGTATATACTGGGAACACCCCCAGAAGATCTGCTCTATATTGGGAACACCTCAGAAGACCTGCTATAATACTGGGAACACCTCACAAGACCTGCTATAATACTGGGAATACCTCACAAGACCTGCTATAATACTGGGAACACCTCACAAGACCTGCTATAATACTGGGAATACCTCACAAGACCTGCTATATACTGGGAACACCTCACAAGATTTGCTGTATACTGAGAACACCTCACAAAACCTGCTGTATACTGGGAACACCCCACAAGACCTGCTGTAGACTGGAAATACCTCACAAGACCTGCTGTATACTGGGAACACCCCACAAGACCTGCTATATACTGGGAACACCCCACAAGACCTGCTGTATACTGGGAACACCTCACAAGACCTGCTGTATACTGGGAACACCTCACAAGACCTGCTATATACTGGGAACACCCCACAAAACCTGCTGTATACTGGGAACACCTCACAAGACCTGCTATATACTGGGAACACCTCACAAGATCTGCTGTATACTGCGAACACCTCACAAGACCTGCTATATACTGGGAACACCCCACAAGAACTGCTCTATACTGGAAATACCTCACAAGACCTGTTCTATACTGGGAACACCTCACAAGACCTACTATAATACTGGGAACACCTCACAAGACCTGCTATAATACTGGGAACACCTCACAAGACCCTCCGTATACTAGGAATACCTCACAAGACCTGCTATATACTGGGAACACCCCACAAGACCTGCTGTATATTGGGAACACCTCACAAGACCTGCTGTATACTGGGAACACCTCACAAGACCTGCTATATACTGGGAACACCCCACAAAACCTGCTGTATACTGGGAATACCTCACAAGACCTGCTATATACTGGGAACACCCCACAAGAACTGCTCTATACTGGAAATACCTCACAAGACCTGTTCTATACTGGGAACACCTCACAAGACCTGCTGTATACTGGGAATACCTCACAAGACCTGCTGTATACTGGGAATACCTCACAAGACCTGCTGTATACTGGGAACACCTCACAAGACCTGCTGTATACTGAGAATACCTCACAAGACATGCTGTATACTGGGAATACCTCACAAGACCTGCTATATACTGGGAATACCTCACAAGACCTGCTATATACTGGGAACACCTCACAAGACCTGCTGTATACTGGGAACACCTCACAAGACCTGCTGTATACTGAGAATACCTCACAAGACCTGCTCTATACTCGGAATACCTCACAAGACCTGCTGTATACTGGGAATACCTCACAAGAACTGCTCTATACTGGGAATACCTCACAAGACCTGCTATATACTGGGAATACCTCACAAGACCTGCTATATACTGGGAACACCTCACAAGACCTGCTGTATACTGGGAACACCTCACAAGACCTGCTGTATACTGGGAACACCTCACAAGACCTGCTGTATACTGGGAACACCTCACAAGACCTGCTGTATACTGAGAATACTTCACAAGACCTGCTATATACTGGGAATACCTCACAAGACCTGCTCTATACTGGGAATACCTCACAAGACCTGCTGTATACTGGGAATACCTCACAAGACCTGCTGTATACTGGGAACACCTCACAAGACCTGCTGTATACTGAGAATACCTCACAAGACATGCTGTATACTGGGAATACCTCACAAGACCTGCTATATACTGGGAATACCTCACAAGACCTGCTATATACTGGGAACACCTCACAAGACCTGCTGTATACTGGGAACACCTCACAAGACCTGCTGTATACTGAGAATACCTCACAAGACCTGCTCTATACTGGGAATACCTCACAAGACCTGCTGTATACTGGGAATACCTCACAAGAACTGCTCTATACTGGGAATACCTCACAAGACCTGCTGTATACTGGGAATACCTCACAAGACCTGCTCTATACTGGGAATACCTCACAAGACCTGCTCTATACTGGGAATACCTCACAAGACCTGCTGTATACTGGGAATACCTCACAAGACCTGCTATATACTGGGAATACCTCACAAGACCTGCTATATACTGGGAACACCTCACAAGACCTGCTGTATACTGGGAACACCTCACAAGACCTGCTGTATACTGGGAACACCTCACAAGACCTGCTGTATACTGAGAATACCTCACAAGACCTGCTCTATACTCGGAATACCTCACAAGACCTGCTGTATACTGGGAATACCTCACAAGAACTGCTCTATACTGGGAATACCTCACAAGACCTGCTATATACTGGGAATACCTCACAAGACCTGCTATATACTGGGAACACCTCACAAGACCTGCTGTATACTGGGAACACCTCACAAGACCTGCTGTATACTGGGAACACCTCACAAGACCTGCTGTATACTGGGAACACCTCACAAGACCTGCTGTATACTGAGAATACTTCACAAGACCTGCTATATACTGGGAATACCTCACAAGACCTGCTCTATACTGGGAATACCTCACAAGACCTGCTGTATACTGGGAATACCTCACAAGACCTGCTGTATACTGGGAACACCTCACAAGACCTGCTGTATACTGAGAATACCTCACAAGACATGCTGTATACTGGGAATACCTCACAAGACCTGCTATATACTGGGAATACCTCACAAGACCTGCTATATACTGGGAACACCTCACAAGACCTGCTGTATACTGGGAACACCTCACAAGACCTGCTGTATACTGGGAACACCTCACAAGACCTGCTGTATACTGAGAATACCTCACAAGACCTGCTCTATACTGGGAATACCTCACAAGACCTGCTGTATACTGGGAATACCTCACAAGAACTGCTCTATACTGGGAATACCTCACAAGACCTGCTGTATACTGGGAATACCTCACAAGACCTGCTCTATACTGGGAATACCTCACAAGACCTGCTCTATACTGGGAATACCTCACAAGACCTGCTGTATACTGGGAATACCTCACAAGACCTGCTATATACTGGGAATACCTCACAAGACCTGCTGTATACTGGGAACACCTCACAAGACCTGCTGTATACTGGGAACACCTCACAAGACCTGCTGTATTCTGAGAATACCTCACAAGACCTGCTGTATACTGGGAATACCTCACAAGACATGCTGTATACTGGGAATACCTCACAAGACCTGCTGTATACTGGGAATACCTCACAAGACATGCTGTATACTGGGAATACCTCACAAGACCTGCTGTATACTGGGAATACCTCACAAGACATGCTGTATACTGGGAATACCTCACAAGACATGCTGTATACTGGGAATACCTCACAAGACCTGCTCTATACTGGGAATACCTCACAAGGCATGCTGTATACTGGGAATACCTCACAAGACCTGCTGTAAACTGGGAACACCCCACAAGACCCTCCGTATACTGGGAACACCTCACAAGATCTCCTGTAGACTGGGAACATCCCTTAGGACCTGAGGTATACTGGGAGCACCCTACAGTCAGGCCTATTCTTCATGAGCACCCTATAAAATGACAGTAATAATGGCCTTCTATAAAGCACCTGTCTAATAGGTGAGCAGCTATACACATACTAAATGCGCCCCACTTCTCACTTCGCTCATGTACAGCTATACTGGGCCTACAAGTAGCCTCATGGAGCAGAGGCGCTGTCTTTGTTGCCCGTAGCAACCAATCACAGAACAGCTTTCATTTCATATTCTGCTCCGGTAAAGTGAAAGCTGAGCAGTGATTGGTTGCTATGACCTATAAAATCTCTCAGAGGGCAAGAAGAATGTACAGTGACATCACTAGGCATGGCGGCCATATTGCTCAGATCCACCATCTCTATATTATCTATATCTCATCTATAGTATCTATACCTCATCATTGAACCCTGTGGGGAAGTTGCCCTTAGCAACCAGGCGATTCTTCCACTCCTCAGAAAGTAACTTGTTTTCTTTTATCATATGGGGTGTATCAATATGATGTGGTTGTAGCCATGTTTCCACTGCAAAAATGTAAAAAATATATATATAAAAAACCCTCCAAATCTCAAAAACGTTTGCTCCGAAAACTCTGCAAAAAGATCCATGTACAAATAGCATTTGAATAAGCTTTTGCTCAGTTTCTGCTCCAAAAATGCACAAAACACCATAGGAAGATATTGGAGTATACTCACATGCAGTGTTTTTTGCCGCGTATTATATTGCATTATGTATTAAAAAGAGGATTTTGTTGCAGAAAGCATTGATGATTTGCATCATATTGTGATTAGATGTTACAGTTACACAACATTAAAGGGGTATTCCCACCATAGTAAGTGATGGCCGACTTTCTGGCCCCCACGTACGTTTCATTCTCAGGTCCTACAAACTGTGTGATTCAATCCATTCCAATAGAGGCTTCAGGACGCTGAAATAAGCCAAGAGCACAATCATTTTGTTATAAAGGACAAGCAGTCAGCAGGAATGATCTGGATAAGCCCAGCGGACACTTCCCTGTGTGGATACCCTCAGCTGACACTTCCCTGTGTGGATACGCCCAGCTGACACTTCCCTGTGTGGATACGCCCAGCTGACACTTCCCTGTGTGGATACGCCCAGCGGACACTTCCCTGTGTGGATACGCCCAGCTGGCACTTCCCTGTGTGTATACGCCCAGCTGACACTTCCTGTGTGGATACCTCCAGCTGACACTTCCCTGTGTGGATACGCCCAGCTGACACTTCCCTGTGTGGATACCCCCAGCTGCAACTTCCCTGTGTAGATACCCTCAGCTGACACTTCCCTGTGTGGATACGCCCAGCTGACACTTCCCTGTGTGGATACGCCCAGCTGACACTTCCCTGTGTGGATACGCCCAGCTGACACTTCCCTGTGTGGATAC
Source organism: Anomaloglossus baeobatrachus (assembly GCF_048569485.1). Lineage (NCBI taxonomy): Eukaryota > Metazoa > Chordata > Amphibia > Anura > Aromobatidae > Anomaloglossus > Anomaloglossus baeobatrachus. Next base: position 209,696,191 of record NC_134362.1, read on the forward strand.
GCCCAGCTGACACTTCCCTGTGTGGATACGCCCAGCTGACACTTCCTGTGTAGATACGCCCAGCTGACACTTCCTGTGTAGATACGCCCAGCTGACACTTCCTGTGTGGATACCCCCAGCTGACACTTCCCTGTGTGGATACCCCCAGCTGACCCTTCCCTGTGTGGATACCCCCAGCTGCAACTTCCCTGTGTAGATACCCCCAGCGGACACTTCCCTGTGTGGATACCCCCAGCGGACACTTCCCTGTGTGGGCACGCCCAGCGGACACTTCCCTGTGTGGACACCCCCAGCTGACACTTCCCTGTGTGGATACGCTCAGCTGACACTTCCCTGTGTGGATACCCCCAGCGGACACTTCCCTGTGTGGGCACGCCCAGCGGACACTTCCCTGTGTGAACACCCCCAGCTGACACTTCACTGTGTGGATACGGTCAGCTGACACTTCCGTGTGTGGATACCCCCAGCGGACACTTCCGTGTGGATACCCCCAGCTGACACTTCCCTGTGTGGATACCCCCAGCTGACACTTCCGTGTGGATACCCCCAGCGGACACTTCCCTGTGTGGATACCCCCAGCGGACACTTCCCTGTGTGGATACCCTGAGCGGACACTTCCCAGTGTGGACACCCCCAGTGGACTCTTCCCTGTGTGGATACCCCCAGCGGACACTTCCCTGTGTGGAAACCCCCAGCGGACACTTCCCTGTGTGGATACCCCCAGCGGACACTTCCCTGTGTGGATACCCCCAGCGGACACTTCCCTGTGTGGATACCCCCGGCGGACACTTCCGTGTGGATACGCCCGGCGGACACTTCTGTGTGGATACCCCCGGCGGACACTTCCGTGTGGATACCCCCGGCGGACACTTCCCTGTGTGGATACCCCCGGCGGACACTTCCCTGTGTGGATACTCCCAGCGGACACTTCCCTGTGTGGATACCCCCAGCGGACACTTTTCCGTATGGACACGCCCAATGGACACTTTTCCGTATGGACACACCCAGCGGACATTTTGCTGGATGGACACGCCCAGCGGACACTTTGCTGGATGGACACGCCCAGCGGACACTTTGCTGGATGGACACGCCCAGCGGACACTTTGCTGGATGGACACGCCCAGCGGACACTTTGCTGGATGGACACGCCCAGCGGACACTTTGCTGGATGGACACGTCCAGCGGACACTTTGCTGGATGGACACGCCCAGCGGACACTTTGCTGGATGGACACGCCCAGCGGACACTTTGCTGGATGGACACGCCCAGCGGACACTTTGCTGGATGGACACACCCAGCGGACACTTTGCTGAATGGACACGCCCAGCGGACACTTTAGGCATAATTTAGATTCCGTGCAGGATGATTTGTAAATCTCTTTACAATGATCCCATCCACATTGGACAATGATGACAGTTGAATATTTTAGCATAAGCTGTGTAACCAGAGCCCTGGAGGACTACAAGTCCCATTATGCCCTGAGCCCCGGTGCATGCTGGGAGAGCTGCACATCCCACATCTGGAGTCCCCACCTCCTGCTCCTGAGGTGGGAAGAGGCCATGTCAGGTGACGGGGGGCGCCACCATTACTCAGGCGTTCTCAGCCCCACGCCCGCTCTCATCACACTTTCTGGCCCCTGATTTCATTAGTTTAGCTCGTGCTTCTCCATTTGCAGCGTTTTTACAACCATTAATTTCCACCCACCCCCCCGCTATGCAATCAATGGTTTCATCCTCTCCAGCCTTCTATTTGATTAGCAGCACCTTACACCAATAGGTGATGAGTAAAGGGGCGGGGACCCGACAGAGCCCGCCCACTGTGATTGACAGGCAGCCTCCACCATCCACGACAGCGCTTTTTTTTCCTCTCCTTCTAGTCAGAGGTGAGAAGAGTGACAGAAGATATCGACCAATCAGAGCTTGCACTTTCACTATGTGGGCGGTTCTCACTTAGCAGTCAGCCAATGGCGTGGCTTGGCATAGCGGGCCGCGGGCGGGTCATCGTGTTAGCGCTGGGGCGCCAGCCGTTCACTTCTAACGGTTTGTGTTTGACGGTGACATAACGGCGAGAAACGGAAGCCCCGGGGACGCCGGAGCCCGGACAGGACGGACGGAAGGCCGTGTTCCTGGGCAGCGGGCTCGTCAGCCGCCGGCGGTGCTGGTTGTGTCTCCTCCTCACACGGTCATCCGGACGGACACCGGCCGGGAGAGGGCGGGCAGCGCTGCACCGGTGGCCGGGAGGAGCGTCCGAGCACCGGGAGGCCGGCACTGTCGTGACAGCTGCTGACCTATTACATCCCTGTCACGATAGGCCCCGCCCCGGAGGCTCCCGGTGAGTGACAGCCGGAGAAGTGTCCACATCTGCGGGAGATCGTGTGCGATACGTTAGATTGCGTGCGATACGTTAGATTGTGTGCGATACGTTAGATTGTGTGCCATACGTTAGATTGTGTGTGATACGTTAGATTGTGTGCCATACGTTAGATTGTGTGTGATACGTTAGATTGTGTGTGATACGTTAGATTGTGTGCCATACGTTAGATTGTGTGCCATACGTTAGATTGTGTGCCATACGTTAGATTGTGTGCCATACGTTAGATTGTGCGCGATACGTTAGATTGTGCGCGATACGTTAGATTGTGCGCGATACGTTAGATTGTGCGCCATACGTTAGATCGTGTGCGATACGTTAGATTGCGTGCGATACGTTAGATTGCGTGCGATACGTTAGATTGTGTGCCATACGTTAGATTGTGCGCGATACGTTAGATTGTGTGCCATACGTTAGATTGTGTGCCATACGTTAGATTGTGCGCGATACGTTAGATTGTGCGCGATACGTTAGATTGTGCGCGATACGTTAGATTGTGCGCCATACGTTAGATTGTGCGCCATACGTTAGATTGTGCGCCATACGTTAGATTGTGCGCCATACGTTAGATTGTGTGCCATACGTTAGATTGTGTGCGATACGTTAGATTGTGTGCCATACGTTAGATTGTGCGCCATACGTTAGATTGTGCGCGATACGTTAGATTGTGTGCCATACGTTAGATTGTGTGCCATACGTTAGATTGTGTGCCATACGTTAGATTGTGTGCCATACGTTAGATTGTGTGCCATACGTTAGATTGTGTGCCATACGTTAGATTGCGTGCCATACGTTAGATTGCGTGCCATACGTTAGATTGCGTGCCATACGTTAGATTGCGTGCCATACGTTAGATTGCGTGCCATACGTTAGATTGTGTGCCATACGTTAGATTGCGCGCGATACGTTAGATTGCGCGCGATACGTTAGATTGCGCGCGATACGTTAGATTGTGTGTGATACGTTAGATTGTGTGTGATACGTTAGATTGTGTGCCATACGTTAGATTGTGTGCCATACGTTAGATTGTGTGCCATACGTTAGATTGTGTGCGATACGTTAGATTGTGTGCGATACGTTAGATTGTGTGCGATACGTTAGATTGTGTGCGACACGGGGGAGATTGCGTGCGACACGGGGGAGATTGCGTGCGACACGGGGGAGATTGCGTGCGACACGGGGGAGATTGCGTGCGACACGGGGGAGATTGCGTGCTGTACGGGGGAGATTGCGTGCTGTACGGGGGAGATTGCGTGCGGTACGGGGGAGATTGCGTGCGGTACGGGGGAGATTGCGTGCGGTACGGGGGAGATTGCGTGCGGTACGGGGGAGATTGCGTGCGGTACGGGGGAGATTGCGTGCGGTACGGGGGAGATTGCGTGCTGTACGGGGGAGATTGCGTGCGGTACGGGGGAGATTGCGTGCGGTACGGGGGAGATTGCGTGCGGTACGGGGGAGATTGCGTGCGGTACGGGGGAGATTGCGTGCTGTACGGGGGAGATTGCGTGCGGTACGGGGGAGATTGCGTGCTGTACGGGGGAGATTGCGTGCTGTACGGGGGAGATTGCGTGCGGTACGGGGGAGATTGCGTGCGGTACGGGGGAGATCGTTTCAATAACAATAATGTGTGATATGTGTAGTAGTAATGTATGATATGTATTGTACTGCATGTGTATATTACACACAAGATAGGAGGACAAAGGAGATCGGGCAACGACGTGCACATAAAAATTCAATTTTATTAGATAAAATCATGTGAAGACAACTAGTACAAAAGACATATAAAAAGACAAGTCATACCAGGATGAGGAACAATTGGAAAAAGTGGTAAAAATAAGTGGGCAGATCAATGCCACACAGCCTGCCCAAATGCTGTACAGGGGTAGGTATAAGAGGGCGTCACACTCCACAGTTATATGGCGTGGTGATAAAATACTAAAGTGACGGGCTCATGGAGAGAAAACAATAGCAGGCATACAGTGGCGAGCTATGTGTTAGAGTCTTGAGTGTAAAAGACTAATGTTAAGATATATTATCTCCATATAGGCACATCCAAACAGTAATGGCACCACGTCGCAGGGGCACTCAGGCTAGGACATGAGGGAATAAGTATCCCAGCATAAATGTACGCAGAAGGATATGTCCCAGCATGGGTGACCCAGCTATCAGAACAACACAGGGAGCGTGAACAATACCTGAAGTGTAGCAGGGCAGGTTGTGGGGATGAAAAGCCTCCTTGACAGCTGTTTCGCCTATGGCTTTACCTCCTTTCGATAAAGCCATAGGCGAAACAGCTGTCAAGGAGGCTTTTCATCCCCACAACCTGCCCTGCTACACTTCAGGTATTGTTCACGCTCCCTGTGTTGTTCTGATAGCTGGGTCACCCATGCTGGGACATATCCTTCTGCGTACATTTATGCTGGGATACTTATTCCCTCATGTCCTAGCCTGAGTGCCCCTGCGACGTGGTGCCATTACTGTTTGGATGTGCCTATATGGAGATAATATATCTTAACATTAGTCTTTTACACTCAAGACTCTAACACATAGCTCGCCACTGTATGCCTGCTATTGTTTTCTCTCCATGAGCCCGTCACTTTAGTATTTTATCACCACGCCATATAACTGTGGAGTGTGACGCCCTCTTATACCTACCCCTGTACAGCATTTGGGCAGGCTGTGTGGCATTGATCTGCCCACTTATTTTTACCACTTTTTCCAATTGTTCCTCATCCTGGTATGACTTGTCTTTTTATATGTCTTTTGTACTAGTTGTCTTCACATGATTTTATCTAATAAAATTGAATTTTTATGTGCACGTCGTTGCCCGATCTCCTTTGTCCTCCTATCTTGTATGCTATTTGGAGTAGGCTCTTGCCCTAGGGGGTCCCCATTTGTGGCCTCCATGGAGTTATAAGTATCATGGCGATATTGTTATATCCTGCATGTGTATATTGTACGATGTGTGTATAATGTATGGTGATATCAGGTGTATAATGTGCGGTGATATAATGTACGGTGATATAATGTACGGTGATATAGTGTGTGTGTATAATGTAAGGTAACATTATTTATTATTATTAAAGCGCCATTTATTCCATGGTGCTTTACATGTGAAAAGGGGTATACATAGCATGGACAAGTACAATACGTAATCATAAACAATAAAAGGCACAGACTAGTACAGGAGGAGAGAGGTCCCTGCCCACGAGGGCTCACAGTCTACAGGAGGAGAGAGGTCCCTGCCCACGAGGGCTCACAGTCTACAGGAGGAGAGAGGTCCCTGCCCACGAGGGCTCACAGTCTACAGGAGGAGAGAGGACCCTGCCCACGAGGGCTCACAGTCTACAGGAGGAGAGAGGACCCTGCCCACGAGGGCTCACAGTCTACAGGAGGAGAGAGGACCCTGCCCACGAGGGCTCACAGTCTACAGGAGGAGAGAGGACCCTGCCCACGAGGGCTCACAGTCTACAGGAGGAGAGAGGTCCCTGCCCACGAGGGCTCACAGTCTACAGGAGGAGAGAGGTCCCTGCCCACGAGGGCTCACAGTCTACAGGAGGAGAGAGGTCCCTGCCCACAAGGGCTCACAGTCTACAGGAGGAGAGAGGACCCTGCCCACGAGGGCTCACAGTCTACAGGAGGAGAGAGGTCCCTGCCCACGAGGGCTCACAGTCTACAGGAGGAGAGAGGTCCCTGCCCACGAGGGCTCACAGTCTACAGGAGGAGAGAGGACCCTGCCCACGAGGGCTCACAGTCTACAGGAGGAGAGAGGACCCTGCCCGCGAGGGCTCACAGTCTATAGGAGGAGAGAGGACCCTGCCCACGAGGGCTCACAGTCTACAGGAGGAGAGAGGTCCCTGCCCACGAGGGCTCACAGTCTACAGGAGGAGAGAGGTCCCTGCCCACGAGGGCTCACAGTCTACAGGAGGAGAGAGGACCCTGCCCGCGAGGGCTCACAGTCTACAGGAGGAGAGAGGACCCTGCCCGCGAGGGCTCACAGTCTATAGGAGGAGAGAGGACCCTGCCCACGAGGGATCACAGTCTACAGGAGGAGAGAGGACCCTGCCCACGAGGGCTCACAGTCTACAGGAGGAGAGTGTGTTATAGTGTAATGTAATATACAGGTGATAGTGTGCAGGCCAATAATCAAGCTGATGCAGGGTACAGTGTAATATATATTGTAATGTACAGTGTAATATATATTGTGATGGAGTGTACAGTGTAATAAAGTGATGAAGGCCCATATGCAGGGTGATAGTGTAATATGCAGTGTAATGTAGTGTTCAGTGTAAGGCTAAACACAGGACATTTTTGTTTGCATGGTTGTTGCATTGGTTTTATGCAAACCCATGCCAATAAGTCTCTGGCTTCCCAGCAAAGTCTGAGATTCCAGAAATCTACACACGCATGCACACACACTTGCAGTTTTTTCCTGGCGTTTTTGTCACTCTCCTTGGTTTTTGATGCATTTTTTTAAAGAATGAGCATGTCCATTCTTTTCAGGGGTTTTGTCTTGGTTTTTCACCCTAGTGATGGGTGAACCCGCAGACACCCTGGATTGGCGGGTCCAACTGAGTTAGTAAAAAAAAAACGGTTCTGGCCCAAAACTGTCACCATATAACTCTATGGGAACCAGAATCCGGCACTTAAAAATGGTGGTAGAAGGGATAGGAGCAGGTGCTTCATACTTATCGAGTCTCCAGTGCAGCTGTAACTCCTGACCTATCATTCTACTTCCGGGGCCACTCATTAGCCTCATGCATATTCACTGCGTTCTCCCCCCACCGACGTCTGTGATTGGTTGCAATCAGACAGCGCCCCCACCCTTTGTGACAGAGTGTCTGACGGCTTCCAATCACAGACTGTCTGTGGGTCCATTATACAATAAAAATAAATAAAAATAGCATATGGTCCCCACATATTATGATACCCAGCACAACTAAAACCCATGCCTACAGGCCTAAGCCCCCAGCCGTGCTCTTATCTTTGCTGTGTTGAAAAATATTAGGAACCGCATGTGACTTTTTTTTTTTTAAAATTATTTAAATAAGTAACTTAAACTGGTGTGCAGTCCCCACCAATTTTGATACCCAGCTAAGATAAAGCCCGTCAACTGGAGGCTGCTATTCTTAGGTTGGGGAGACCCATCTTATTGGGCCCCCCAGCCTAAACATAGCAGCCAGTAGCCATCCAGGATTGTCACATCCATTAGATGCGACAATCCCAGAACTTTAACCGGCTCTTCCCAATTGCCTTGGTGCAGTAGCAAGCTGGGTAATAAGTGGTTAAGCCCTAAATTAGTGATCCTCTATGAGACACCCCCCCCCTCCCCGATTGTTATCTGTAAGTGAAAACAAATTTTAACACAAACATAGAAGAAATCCTTTATTTGAAATAAAAGCCAAAAAGCACCCTCTTTCAGCACTTAACCCCAAAACACCCCTGCACATCCGACATAATCCATACGAGGTCCCACGACGATCCCATATCTGCTACATCTGAAGTGACAGCGCGCAATCATGAAACATGAATTCCCGCTGTGGACCTGAGGCAGAAAGTGAGCTTCAATGACCGGTGACATCACTCTGATTACTTGGGGATACAGCTGGAAGCTCCCACAGCCCTCCACCTGTGACTGCAGGTAACCTGACCTCAGGAGACGCCAATGAACTCAGTGACCTCACCCACCTGCGGTCACAGGTGGAGGGCTGTGGGAACCTCCAGCTGTGGCCGCACCTTACCTGAGTGAAGTTATCGCTCATTGTGACTCACTCTCTGCCTTTAGTCTACAGTGGGTGGTCATGTTCCATGATCACACGCTGTGACTTCACATGTAGCAGAGCTGGGATCTTTGTGGGGCCTCATGTGGATTACGTCGGGCCTGCAGGGGTGCTTTGGGGGTTAAAGCAGTGAAACAGGAGGCTTTTTTGTCTTTAAGTAAATGATTTATTCGATGTTATTTTTTTCACTTACAGATTAGTAATGGGGGGGTCTCGTAGATCCTTCCCATCACTAATCTAGGGCATTTTGTGCCAGCTGCTATTAACCCCTTAGCAACACGCTTCTCACTGCACCAGGGCAATTGGGAAGAGCCGGGTAAAGTAATGGGATTGTCACACATAATCAAAGCAACAATCCTGGGCGGCTGCAGGCTTCTATTTTTAGGCAGGGGGGCAATAAGTATGGGTCTCCCCAGACTGAGAATACCAGCCCTCAGCTGTCGGGTTTTATCTTGGATGGGTATCAAAATTGGGGGGGATTGCACACTGTTTTTTTTTTTTTAAATAAATTAGTTATTTTAATAATGTAAAAAAAAGCTGCATGTGGTTCCTATTATTTTGATACATCGGGGCTGCAGCCTGTAGCCATGGGCTTTATCTCTGCTGGGTATCAAAACATGGGGGACCCTACACCAATTTTTTTAATTTATTTACTTTAATACCACGGTAGACGCTCATAGCATCAGACATGCTGCCACTCATAACTCATAATGGAGGCGCGTCTGACTGCAACCAATCACAGACACTGGTAAGTGGTTGACAGCAGTGAATATTCATGAGGCTAATGAGCGGCCCCAGAAGTAGAAGGAGCTGCCGCGGGAGCAGTTACAGACTCGCTGGAGACTGGTAAGTATTGCTCGCTTGCTTTACTTGTTTTCTTTATTTCCACTTTTTTTTTTTACAAGGTGATATAGTGTAATTTTTACAAGCAACCTGTCACCTGACTTTTGCCACCTAATCTCAGAGCAGCATAATGTAGGGGCAGAGATCCTGATTCCAGTGATGTGTCACTTACTGGACTGCTTAGTATAGTTTTGATAAAATCACTGTTTAATCAGGAGGAAATAATCATTATAGGACTTCTTGGCGTGCCGCCAGGTAGTCCAGCATATTCATGAGCTCTGCTTAACCCTGCACCCACTACTGATTGGCTGCTGTCTGCTAATATACCGTGTACACAGAAAGCTGTCAATCAGTGGTGGGGGAGGATCTATAGAGATCCATATTCAAATATCTGCTAGATCTGCCTCAACAAAAACACTGATTTTATCAAAATTACAGCAAACAGCTCAGTAAGTGACACATCGCTGGAATCAGGCTCTCTGTCTCTACATTATGCTGCTGTCCGATCACATAGCAAAAAACTGGTGACAGATTCACTTTAAAGCAAAGCAGTGTACAATGTAATGTTTAGGGTGATGCATTGTATTATACAAGGTAATAGTGTACAGTGTGATCCCCTGACTATAGTGATGTCACATCTAGTGACCGCCGTGATTGTGATAACATGTATAGTTATTAGGTATACAGAGTCTGTGGCTGATAGCTGCGAGCAGGTCAGTGATATAGGAGAATACACCCTGTTCTCTAAATGATAAAAAACAATGAGATCAGTAACCACAGGAAAGTGGAAGGCAGCAGTCACACATTAGTCTAATTTACAGAGGGACATTGTTATGTATTACCAAGCATGTCTCTTGTGTGTCCCCCTCCAGTGTCCCTCTCTTCTGCGTATCCCCCTCCCGTATCCCTCTCTTCTGCGTATCTCACTGCCGTATCCCTCTCTTCTGCGTATCCCACTCCCGTATCCCTCTCTTCTGCGTATCCCACTCCCGTATCCCTCTCTTCTGCGTATCCCACTCCCGTATCCCTCTATTCTATGTATCCCCCTCCCGTATCCCTCTCTTCTGCGTATCCCCTCCCGTATCCCTCTATTCTATGTATCCCCCTCCAGTATCCCTCTCTTCTATGTATCCTCCTCCAGTATCCCTCTCTTTTGCGTATCCCCCCAGTATCCCTCTCCTCTGTGTCCCCCCTCCAGTATCCCTCTCCTCTGTATATATACCCCCCCAGTATCCCTCTCCTCTGTATATATACCCCCCCAGTATCCCTCTCTCCTCTGTGCCCCCCTTCCTCTTGTGTCTTATTACTGGTTCTGGAGTATGGTATTATAGTATGGTGTTATAGTATGGTGTTATAGTATGGTGTTATAGTATGGTGTTATAGTATGGTGTTATAGTATGGTGTTATAGTATGGTGTTATAGTATGGTGTTATAGTATGGTGTTATAGTATGGTGTTATAGCATGGTGTTATAGCATGGTGTTATAGTATGGTGTTATAGTATGGTGTTATAGCATGGTGTTATAGCATGGTGTTATAGCATGGTGTTATAGTATGGTGTTATAGTATGGTGTTATAGTATGGTGTTATAGTATGGTGTTATAGTATGGTGTTATAGTATGGTGTTATAGTATGGTGTTATAGTATGGTGTTATAGTATGGTGTTATAGTATGGTGTTATAGTATGGTGTTATAGTATGGTGTTATAGCATGGTGTTATAGTATGGTGTTATAGTATGGTGTTATAGTATGGTGTTATAGTATGGTGTTATAGTATGGTGTTATAGTATGGTGTTATAGTATGGTGTTATAGTATGGTGTTATAGTATGGTGTTATAGCATGGTGTTATAGCATGGTGTTATAGCATGGTGTTATAGCATGGTGTTATAGCATGGTGTTATAGTATGGTGTTATAGTATGGTATATACCCGTCTTTGTCTCTCCAGGTGTCATTGCGGCTTGGTGAGTGGAGGATGCATCAGTTGGAGCCGTCCTGGTGAGAGCTCCCCCCAGAGTCCGCGTACAGCCCCAGAGGAGGTGGTGGGCTGAACCGGTCCAGGAGGCGGCATCTACGTGTATCTCAGAGAGCGCAGCCTCAGCCGCCAAGTGTGTGCGGGACACCATGGTGGAGAAGCAGCGCTGCCCCTTGCAGCGGGATGGCGTGTACCGCTGGTTCTCCGAGCTCTCCTCCTCCCAGCGCATTGAGTTCCTGTGTGGCCTTCTGGACCTTTGTCTCCCGCTGGAGCTGCGTTTCTTGGGCTCGTGCCTGGAGGACCTGGCCCGCAAAGACTACCACTCTCTGCGGGACTCTGAGATCAAGGCCAACAATTCAGCCGACCTGGGCAGCCTCACCAATCTGGCGGATGAAGTGGTGCGCAGCAAGCTGCTGGTGTCCCTGGCGCTGCTGGCCTCTGACAACCGAGAGGCAGCAGGCGTGCTGTGCCGGACCCTCACCCACATAGACTCCATCATTAACAACCTGGGCCTGCAGCTCAATGAGGGCCGCACCGGAGATGAGTTCCTGCTGCTTTTTACCATGGCCACCAACCACCCAGCCTTCAGCTTCCATCAAAAACAATTGCTGCGCAAAGAGCTGGCCCACATCCAGGGGAGGCACAGTACCAGCGCCGGACCCCCGACTGTGCCCACCGCTACCACCACCACTGTCAGCAGCAGCAGCAAGGGCTGCATCAAGGTAACTGCCTACTTGGCCTTCTGTCTCTGTCCTCTTGGCCAACGTTTCCTCTTTTTTTTCCATGGTTTGATGCCTGACATTCTGACTGTTCCTGCGTGCCTGTCCTTTCCCCTTGGTCGCCTGTCATTCTAGCGGCTCTATCCCTATCACTACTTTATCCTGCCTGCCTTTCTCTTGACCACCTGTTGCTCTGTTACCCTTGCCTCCTCTTTCTGTCTGCCTGTCCTCTTGGCCACCTGTTTCTCTGGCTGCCTCTGCCTGTCTCCTTTGCTTGTTGCTCTGGCCCCATGGTTGCCTGTTTCTGCCTGTCTCCTTTTCGGCTGTTGCTTTGGCCCCCTGGACGCCTGTTCCTGCCTGTCTATCTCCTTTACTGTTTGTTGCTCTGACCCCATGGTCGCCTGCCTGTCTCCTTTGTTGCTTTTTCCTCTGACCTCATGGTCACCTGTTTCTGCCTGTCTTTCTTCTTTTATGATTGTTGCTCTAGCCTCATGGTTGCCTGTCCCTGCCTGTCTATCTCCTTTGCTTGTTGCTCTGGCCCCTTGGTCACCTGTCCCTGTCTGTATGTCTACTTTGCTTGTTACTCTGGCCCCATGATCGCCTGTTCCTGCCTGTATGTCACCTTTGCTTGTTACTGTGGCCCCATGGTCGCCTGTTCCTGCCTGTATGTTACCTTTGCTTGTTGCTCTAGCCCCATGGTCGCCTGTTCCTGCCTGTATGTCTTCTTTGCTTGTTGCTCTGGCCCCATGGTCGCCTGTCCCTGCCTGTATGTCTCCTTTGCTTGTTGCTCTGGCCCCATGGTCGCCTGTTCCTGTCTGTATGTCTCCTTTGCTTGTTGCTCTGGCCCCATGGTCGCCTGTTCCTGCCTGTCTCCTTTGCTTGTTGCTCTGGCCCCATGGTCGCCTGTTCCTGTATGTCTGTCTTCTTTGCTTGTTGCTCTGGCCCCATGGTCGCCTGTTCCTGTCTGTATGTCTCCTTTGCTTGTTGCTCTGGCCCCATGGTCGCCTGTTCCTGTATGTCTGTCTCCATTGCTTGTTGCTCTGACCCCATGGTCGCCTGTTCCTGCCTGTCTCCTTTGCTCGTTGCTCTGGCCCCATGGTCGCCTGTTCCTGCCTGTATATCTCCTTTGCTTGTTGCTCTGGCCCCATGGTCGCCTGTTCCTGTCTGTATGTCTGTCTCCTTTGCTTGTTGCTCTGGCCCCATGGTCGCCTGTTCCTGCCTGTCTCCTTTGCTTGTTGCTCTGACCCCATTATCACCTGTTCCTGCCTGTATGTCTCCTTTGCTTGTTGCTCTGGCCCCATGGTCGCCTGTTCCTGCCTGTATGTCACCTTTGCTTGTTACTCTGGCCCCATGGTCGCCTGTTCTTGTCTGTATGTCTCCTTTGCTTGTTGCTCTGGCCCCTTGGTCGCCTGTTCCTGCCTGTCTCCTTTGCTTGTTGCTCTGGCCCCATGGTCGCCTGTTCCTGCCTGTATGTCACCTTTGCTTGTTGCTCTGGCCCCATGGTCGCCTGTTCCTGCCTGTATGTCTCCTTTGCTTGTTGCTCTGGCCCCGTGGTCGCCTGTTCCTGCCTGTATGTCTCCTTTGCTTGTTGCTCTGGCCCCGTGGTCGCCTGTTCCTGCCTATATGTCTCCTTTTCTTGTTGCTCTGGCCCCGTGGTCGCCTGTTCCTGCCTGTATGTCTCCTTTGCTTGTTGCTCTGGCCCCATGGTCGCCTGTTCCTGTCTGTATGTCTCCTTTGCTTGTTGCTCTGGCCCCATGGTCGCCTGTTCCTGCCTGTCTCCTTTGCTTGTTGCTCTGGCCCCATGGTCGCCTGTTCCTGTCTGTATGTCTCCTTTGCTTGTTGCTCTGGCCCCATGGTCGCCTGTTCCTGCCTGTCTCCTTTGCTTGTTGCTCTGGCCCCATGGTCGCCTGTTCCTGTATGTCTGTCTTCTTTGCTTGTTGCTCTGGCCCCATGGTCGCCTGTTCCTGTCTGTATGTCTCCTTTGCTTGTTGCTCTGGCCCCATGGTCGCCTGTTCCTGTATGTCTGTCTCCATTGCTTGTTGCTCTGACCCCATGGTCGCCTGTTCCTGCCTGTCTCCTTTGCTCGTTGCTCTGGCCCCATGGTCGCCTGTTCCTGCCTGTATATCTCCTTTGCTTGTTGCTCTGGCCCCATGGTCGCCTGTTCCTGTCTGTATGTCTGTCTCCTTTGCTTGTTGCTCTGGCCCCATGGTCGCCTGTTCCTGCCTGTCTCCTTTGCTTGTTGCTCTGACCCCATTATCACCTGTTCCTGCCTGTATGTCTCCTTTGCTTGTTGCTCTGGCCCCATGGTCGCCTGTTCCTGCCTGTATGTCACCTTTGCTTGTTACTCTGGCCCCATGGTCGCCTGTTCTTGTCTGTATGTCTCCTTTGCTTGTTGCTCTGGCCCCTTGGTCGCCTGTTCCTGCCTGTCTCCTTTGCTTGTTGCTCTGGCCCCATGGTCGCCTGTTCCTGCCTGTATGTCACCTTTGCTTGTTGCTCTGGCCCCATGGTCGCCTGTTCCTGCCTGTATGTCTCCTTTGCTTGTTGCTCTGGCCCCGTGGTCGCCTGTTCCTGCCTGTATGTCTCCTTTGCTTGTTGCTCTGGCCCCGTGGTCGCCTGTTCCTGCCTATATGTCTCCTTTTCTTGTTGCTCTGGCCCCGTGGTCGCCTGTTCCTGCCTGTATGTCTCTTTTTCTTGTTGCTCTGGCCCCATGGTCGCCTGTTCCTGCCTGTATGTCTCCTTTTCTTGTTGCTCTGGCCCCGTGGTCGCCTGTTCCTGCCTGTATGTCTCCTTTGCTTGTTGCTCTGGCCCCGTGGTCGCCTGTTCCTGCCTGTATGTCTCCTTTGCTTGTTGCTCTGGCCCCGTGGTCGCCTGTTCCTGCCTGTATGTCTCCTTTTCTTGTTGCTCTGGCCCCGTGGTCGCCTGTTCCTGCCTGTATGTCTCCTTTGCTTGTTGCTCTGGCCCTGTGGTCGCCTGTTCCTGCCTGTATGTCTCCTTTTCTTGTTGCTCTGGCCCCATGGTCGCCTGTTCCTGCCTGTATGTCTCCTTTTCTTGTTGCTCTGGCCCCGTGGTCGCCTGTTCCTGCCTGTATGTCTCCTTTTCTTGTTGCTCTGGCCCCGTGGTCGCCTGTTCCTGCCTGTATGTCTCCTTTGCTTGTTGCTCTGGCCCCGTGGTCGCCTGTTCCTGCCTGTATGTCTCCTTTTCTTGTTGCTCTGGCCCCATGGTCGCCTGTTCCTGCCTGTATGTCTTCTTTGCTTGTTGCTCTGGCCCCGTGGTCGCCTGTTCCTGCCTGTATGTCTCCTTTGCTTGTTGCTCTGGCCCTGTGGTCGCCTGTTCCTGCCTGTATGTCTCCTTTTCTTGTTGCTCTGACCCCATGGTCGCCTGTTCCTGCCTGTATGTCTCCTTTGCTTGTTGCTCTGACCCCATGGTCGCCTGTTCCTGCCTGTATGTCTCCTTTTCTTGTTGCTCTGGCCCCGTGGTCGCCTGTTCCTGCCTGTATGTCTCCTTTGCTTGTTGCTCTGGCCCCGTGGTCGCCTGTTCCTGCCTGTATGTCTCCTTTGCTTGTTGCTCTGGCCCCGTGGTCGCCTGTTCCTGCCTGTATGTCTCCTTTTCTTGTTGCTCTGGCCCCGTGGTCGCCTGTTCCTGCCTGTATGTCTCCTTTGCTTGTTGCTCTGGCCCTGTGGTCGCCTGTCGCTGTCTGATCAGCCACCTTTTTGTCACAGTTGGACACGTTATTCGGCCACTGTCAGTCAGATTTTTGCCGTCCTCCTCGTAGACGGTGGCCTTTTTTACAGGGGTTCAGAATGAGCCCATAAGTCATGCGAGGACGCAGCCTGTGACTGGCGTTACCCGCGGTGGATTCCTGTGCGATTGTCAGAGCCGGCGATCACTTATGTGCCACCTGCTGACCTTGGTGAAAGAGGAGGCCACGATCCGTGTGTGCCGGAGGCTCGTCAGGGAAATGTCAGTCGCTTGGCAGTCAGACGCAGCCTTCTATACATAGCATTGGGGGAATGTGCCCGCGGGTATGAAGGAGCAATGGCCGCTCGCTCTGCAGCACCGGTATAGCAGAGCTGGCCGACAATACACGGGGAATTCTCTTGATACTTTTTTTTTTTTTCTCCCCCTCGCTTGACATGTGAGTGGAAAGACTGGCAGTGACTGTCGGCCGGTGCGCCTGCGCTGTCCACGCCACTTCCCCATGAGCCAAATCACTGCTGGACCTAATGGGGCTTATTAGGACGTGTGTATTAGTGCCCTCTCCACCATGAAGTGGTTCAGTGTGATATAAGTTATCAAGATCTCAAGTCAAAGCAGATCGGACCTGATACGGACGGTTTCCCTGCACTGTTACATTGTATCAAACCAGGGCGGCAGGAGGGCAGCGGGACCCCCGAGATCTGCTCTCGCCACCTTTTGTGTCCTCTTAAATAAAGTTTTCAGCCTCTGGATAAAAAAAAAGATACATTCCTTGTCTTGTGGACATTTCACTTCAACTATAAGATCGCTGGGGGTCTGACCTGTGGGACCCTCACTGATCCTGATATGCCCAGTGTGAATGGAGCAGTGAGGACTCGCTTCTAATTTCACCGCCTGTAGTGGGGGCCGCAGATGCTCCATTCACAGAGGATGACTTTTGGGATCAGTGAGGGTCTCTGTAGCCTGACCCCCTTCCTCCCAGCAGCCGCACATTCACCATCTGTCCTGTGAATAGGTGATAAAGGTTGCTTATGCCTTGGACTCAATGAGCACAAAGACAGAAGTGTTGAGTGGAAGCCTTTAGATCACGTAACAGCTCCTGACATAAAACTGAAAAGTCTCTAATACAAATCCTGTAAGGGTTTTGCCTCCTCTCCTTTGCTCCTCGGCCTCCTGAAGATTGTCCGTTCAGCCAGTGACCTGATCCGAGCTGGTCCCCTGCCATGCTGCTTGCAGAGGTAACGTTGCCTCTGCAGCACAGGAGACTGGCGGGGCACCGAACCTGGCCACATCCAGCCTCCTGAAGATGGTCCGTTCAGCCAGTGACCTAATCCGAGCTAGGTCCTCTGCCATGCTGCTTGCAGAGGTAACGTTGCCTCTGCAGCACATGAGACTAGCTGGGCACCAAACCTGGCCACATTCAGCCTCCTGAAGACTGTCCGTTCAGCCAGTGACTTGATCCGAGCTGGGTCCCCTGCCATGCTGCTTTCAGAGGTAACATTGCCTCTGCAGCACAGGAGACTGGCGGGGCACCGAACCTGGCCACATCCAGCCTCCTGAAGATTGTCCGTTCAGCCAGTGACTTGATCCGAGCTGGTCCCCTGCCATGCTGCTTGCAGAGGTAACATTGCCTCTGCAGCACAGGAGACTGGCGGGGCACCGAACCTGGTCATATCCAGCCTCCTGAAGATTGTCCGTTCAGCCAGTGACTTGATCCGAGCTGGGTCCTCTGCCATGCTGCTTGCAGAGGTAACGTTGCCTCTGCAGCACAGGAGACTGGCCACATCCAGCCTCCTGCAGAGTGGTAAACCATAGTCTGCAGCGGCGGCCGGTATCCATGGCAATGAGCTTTATATCACCGCATTATTACATTTCTCCAGTCTTGAAAATGGAGAAGACTCTAAGATAAAAATCACTTTTGCCCATTACTGAAGATGAGACAACCCCTTTACAAAAAAACCCCTGTTGTTTATTGGACAGTCCCTTTAATAATCCCATTAGAAAAGCTTAAACCTCATAAACCTGTCAGCCAGCGGATGATATTAATGCCATCGGCTGATATTCTGTATCTGCTCTGCCTTACAGATGACCCCGAGGACAGAGCTCCCGATCAGTGGCATCGGTAACAGCCTAGCCAATGCACTGCACACCTCCGCACATTCCATAGAAGATCCCACACCCAAGAGGCCTTCCGGAAAGCACTCCAAAGGTAAGAGCATCGCCGCAGAGAGCCGCTGCACGGAGCCGTCCCTGCGCAGCCTCCGTGCCCGCCAGGAGATCTGCTCGGCAGTGCTCAGGACCGCAGGAACGTGCCGCGCCCGTGCCGTGGATCGCCCAGGTCTGGACTTGCTGCTGTCATTTGTCTTCCTCCTTCTCTTGTTGCCTCGGGACATTATTTTTCTTGGTGGTTGTGATTGTTTTTGTTGTACTGTGAGGCTCACACTCGGGGGACGCCATCGCCGGACATATATTCAGCACAGTCCTGCCCTGGTCCCATCAGGTCCGTGTTCGGATGGGACGGGGGTCCGAAATGATGTCACATTCCTCAGTAGTGCATACAGATTAGTGCAATGTGGGCCGCACCTGCCGATATCGAGGGGTCCGGCTCCCACTGTAATGTATACGGGGGGCTTTAGGCCTTCTCTAATTCTAGGCCCTGCTGGAAGTGGAGCGGATATGTGAACAGCCCGGAGTTATTCAGCCTGTGTCCGGGTGTAATATGGGCCGGGGGGTCTTCCTTGCCCCCCCACCCCCGGGCTCGGCTGCACATGGACGTCTCCGGGTCTTATTTCTGATCTGGGTTTCTCGGCGCTGTTATCTGATCTCCGCAGAGCAGCGCGTTATCGTAGATCGCAGATTCAAGCCAAGGCATGCGGGCCCGACAGCTGCGCAGACCCTTAATCTATGTGGCCGTGTTAACTCTCTCACTGCTGGAGGGAGCCCTGAGCCACTGTCATCACGGAGGAAGGAGTAGTGGTGCTCTGTATAATCAGTGATCAGATTGCCGGACGGACGCCATTGCCCCCTGTGATACAGGAGCAGTCGCCACATGCAGCGAGCCCTCTATGATGGGGGATTCCAGGCTGGACCCCCCCTCTTTATACCATTCTGGTGGGTGAAGCAGCTGTCGCCTCTCCAGTACATCAGCAGTGTCGGGGCACCAGGTCCTCCGATCTGTCTTTCATCTGCCCCTATAGAGGAGGGAGCGAATGTCGTTCCCCCATCACTTAGAGGGCCCCTTTAAGTGTGAATGAAGCTGAAAGTTGACGTTTCTTTTCTCCAGCCGTGTCATACAGACCCCCGGCCCACCCTCCCCCCGTACAGTGCAAAGTGGAGAACCGAGGCAGCCGATCCAGCAGACGTACGCCTGTCCAATTTCTGCTGGAAATGCTCATTTTTCGACGTTCCCGCGGCTTCCTCCCACTTTGTCCTGGTTATTTGTCCAGCATTACGCTGATTTTGCATTTATAGAAATTACAGCTGTGTTCAGGGTTTGGGGGGGGGGGGGGATTCCTTCCAGGCCGCAGAACACAAACTTTACAATGTAAACAGGAAGTGTGGCAATAAGATGCAACACGTGGCTGCACGGGACGGGGCCGTACGAAACGGGGGGGGGGGACGGCGCCATACGAAATGAGGGGGCAGGGCCGTACGAAACGATGGGGGGGGGGGCGTACAAAACGTGGGGGGATGGGGCAGTACGAAACGAGGGGGGGGCGTACGAAACGAGGGGGGGCCGTACGAAACGAGGGGGGGGGGACGTGGCCGTACGAAACGAGGGGGGGAGGGGACATTGCCGTACAAAACGAGGGGGGCGCCGGGGCCGTACGAAACGAGGGGGCGGGACGGGGCCATACAAAACGGGGGGGCCGTACGAGGGGAGGGGGGCCGGGGCCGTACGAGGGGAGGGGGGAGGGGACGTGGCCGTACAAAACGAGGGGGGCGCCGGGGCCGTACGAAACGAGGGGGTGAGACGGGGCCATACAAAACGGGGGGGGGGGGGCGTACGAGGGGAGGGGGGACGGGGCTGTACGAAACGGGGGAGACGGGGCCGACAAAACGAGGGGGGGACGGATCGTACGAAACGAGGGGGGGGACGGGACCGTACGAAACGAGGGGGGCGCCGGGGCTGTACGAAACGAGGGGGGCGCCGGGGCCGTACAAAACGAGGGGGCGGGATGGGGCTGTACGAAACGAGGGGGTGGGACGGGGCCATACAAAACGAGGGGGGGCCGTACGAAACGAGGGGGGGGAAGGGGCTGTACGAAATGAGGGGGGGGATGGGGCCGTACGAAACGAGGGGGGGAAGGGGCCGTACGAAACTAGGGGGGCCATAAGAATCTATGGGGTGGATGGGGCAGTACGAAACGAGAGGGGGAAGGGGCCGTACGAAACGAGGGGGGCCATAAGAAACGAGGGGGGGACGGGGCCGTACGAAACGAGGGGGCGAGACCGTACGAAACGAGGGGAGAGACGGGGCCGTACAAAACGAGGGGGCAGGATGGGGCTGTACGAAACGAGGGGGTGGGACGGGGCCATACAAAACGAGGGGGGGCCGTACGAAACGAGGGGGGGGAAGGGGCTGTACGAAATGAGGGGGGGATGGGGCCATACGAAACGAGGGGGGGAAGGGGCTGTACGAAACGAGGGGGGCCAGGGGCTGTACGAAACGAGGGGGGCCAAAAGAATCTATGGGGTGGATGGGGCAGTACGAAACGAGAGGGGGAAGGGGCCGTACGAAACGAGGGGGGCCATAAGAAACGAGGGGGGGACGGGCCGTACGAAACGAGGGGGCGAGACCGTACGAAACGAGGGGAGAGACGGGGCCGTACGAAACGAGGGGGAGACGGGGCCGTACGAAACGATGGGGGACGGGTCGTACGAAACGATGGGGTGGATGGGGAAGTACGAAACGAGGGGGGGGGCGGGGCCATACGAAATGCGGGCCATAAGAAACGAGGGGGGGACGGGGCCGTACAAAACGAGGGGGGGGGGCGAGACCGTACGAAACGAGGGGGAGATGGGGCCGCACGAAACGAGGTGGGGACGGGGACGTACGAAACGAGGGGTGAGATGGGGCCGTAAGAAACGAGTAGGGGATGGGGCCGTACGAAACGAGGGGGGGGGTGGGGGCCATACGAAACGGGGGGAACTGGGCCGCACGAAACGGAGGTGGAAGAGACTGGGCCGTGTGAAATGGGGGGACGGGGACTAGGCTGGGGTCGTACAAAACGGAGGAGGGGGACTGGGCCAGGGCTGTATGAAATGGGAGGGGGATGGGGCTGTATGAGTTGGGGGGAGGGTTATCGGGGCCGTACGAGTTGGGTGAACAAGACTCTACAAGAGAGCGGAGCGGGGGTCGCATTGGACAGTACCGCACGAGACGGAGATGGAATTGGGTGGGGACACATTGCCGCCACACGTGTCGTATTCACTGCAGAACTGCTCATCCAGGGCTTGCTGGTTCATGAATGGAAAGTCAGAGCAGTAGGCACAGGAGAGGTGTGACGTTACCCGTGCCAATATTGGAGCAGAGTCCGGGATCAGCAGCGAGGGGGGCAGAGGCGCCCCTTCTCCCCGTCCGAGGTCTAGACAATGGCGGAGTGGAATTTCTGTGAATAATCACATCTGGCGGCGCGGCCTCCGTCCTGCGGATGAGTCATCACTGGCGTTGCAGCAGATGGAAGCGTTTCACTCCCCGAGTACTGTACGGAAACCATGTGCCGGCACAGCGGAGGTTTTCTTTGATCTGCTTTTGCTGACGTTGGATGTTTTCTGTGGCCGCCGCGCTCTTTGCTGGCGGAGCTGCGTGCCTGGGGGGGCGCTCACGTGCGGGGTCTCTGCTCCTCTCTGGAGTTACCATTGTGTCTGGATCACTTGTGCTTTCCATCTAGAAAAAAACCCCAACAATGAAAAGTGCAAATGCAGCAAATGTCTAGTGCGCGGCCAGAGGAGCGGAGAGCGGGGTGCCAACCGCTGCGGCCCCACGAGAGCCTCCACCCAGCTCTCCCAGGAGCCCGAATGCCAGACCTACGCTGCACTATCCTGACAGTACGCGGACTCCTGGCTGATAACAGGGAACAGAAGGGTTTTGTACACGGTGGGGATATCTCCATGGGGGGGCAGAGCCCCTGACTCTCTGCAGCCCCCCGCTCCTGGCTGTTTGCGGTGCCGTCATCTCCGCGGCTTTTCTGTATTTTCCTGAATAAACAATTAAACAAAGAGCGTGTGTTCTGCCCTCTCACCGGGGACCTCCGCGGCCTCCGCCACATCCGGGTGAAGGGTCCGTCTGTGGAGGGGATTGTGCTCAGCAGACGGGGGAGACCGGAGAGGTCGCAGGGGCGATTCCGGATGTTTGCAGTGTGGATCTGTCTGTTCTCCACGCACAGCGCCACACCGACCACAGGTTGTGTCTGGTATTACAGCTCTGATGTATGGAAAGTGTCACACTGCGACACCCCCAAGACCGGACCGCAGGGTCGGCACTGAGCATGGGGACCCCCGTACAGAACGCAGACTGAGGGGCTCCAGCCCTGTCTGATACAGGGGGACGCCACACACAATTCTTCATAGGCTTTCTGCACATTTTTACTGTACGTGGCTTTTCGTTTTCAGATCTCTGCTTCTGGTCAGTGAATGGAAACATTTACAACCCGGAGACTGAAAACCCGTCCTCATTAGGGCTGAGCGGATCCAAACTGTAAAAGTCCGGATCCGGTTTCAAGGATTTCCGGGTGCCGGACCCGGACCCGGAACTGGTGAAAATAATTGAAAAATAAAGGAAAACCAGAATAAAACGGCGTTTCATACTTACCGAGACTCGGTGTCATGGCGGCACACTGCTTCCGGGTCACGCATTCACTTCCTGTACTGTGCATCATATGCACACAACTTTCCGTGTTTTCCCCGCCCACTGGCCTTCCTCTCGTCTGTGATTGGTTGCAGGCAGACGCGCCCCCAGCCTGTGACAGTATCTGCCTGCCGTGCAGTCATCGCGGCTGTCACTGTCTGCACAGCCAGCGGTCATGCTCTATGGCTGCTGCCTGTGTTATGTAGCAGAGTGGGACCTCGTGTGTATTACGCCGGAGCTGCAGGGTGTTAGGGGGTAATAAAGAGGTGAAGGAGGGGGGCGTGTTTTGTACTTTATTCCAAATACAGGATTTTTCTCTGTGTTTATTTACATTCACTTACAGGTTAGTGATGCATGTATCTCATAGACGCCTGTACCATCACGACCTAGGGCTTAGTAGCAGCTGTGCGCTGCTGTTAACCCCTTTATTACTCCGATGGATAGATGCCACAATACTGGGCAGCTGCGGGCTGAGAATACCAGCCCCCAGCTGGCTTTATCATAGATGGGGATCAAAATTGGGGGGGAGGCTGCAGAAAGCTTTTTTTTTTCTTTCTTTTTTTTAATTTCTTTAAATAATAATAATAAAAAAAGTCACATTACCGACACAGCCGCGCACTTCTGACAGGAGTGTGCATGTGTTTCTGAAACACATGCACGCCCACCATTCTGACCCGCAGACACTTGCACTGCTTTCCCCGCCCACTGGACGTCCTGCAGCCTGTGATTGGTTGCAGTCAGCCGACCCGCTGCCACTCAGGGTGGGGGCGCGTCTAACTGCAACCAATTACACGCGCCGGTGGGCGGGCAAAACAATGAATATTGAACTGTCTGCTCCGGAAGGAAATAACGTGACCCGGAAGAAGTGTGCCGCCATCACACCGCCTTGGGTGAGTACACCGCGCGCTCCTGCCCCCATGTCCTCCACAAACGTTTTTAATCTCAGGATTCTGGTCCCCATAGACCTATATGGGCACCGGAATCCGGATTTTTTTTTTCAATCCGGCAGTGAACCACCGGTCCCAGATTTTGGTGGATTCGGTCAACTCTAGTCCTGATGTAATATTGTGGGATTGTTACATTGTATCCAGTCTAGACGGAGCCCCGTCCACCGCCCCGGCCACCGCCCCGGCCACCGCCCCGGCCACCGCCTGGCCGCGCTCCGCTCTGCAGATGTACCATAATGTATCGGGGCAGATAAACGTTCTGTAGTGAGGACAGACGGGGGCTGACTTCCGGTAACCCCGACCGCTAGAGGTCACCGGGGCTATAGCGTATGTGACCGACACATCACCGCCTACAAGAACTCTTCTTTCTGTCATTATTTTTTTTTTCTTTTCTTTTAGTGAATGTTGAAAAAATTGAACTTAAACTTTTACCGCACAAGAAGAAAGACAAAAACGCAGACTGCTGCTTCGAGGTAAGAGGGGGAGGCCGAAGGGTTAAACCGCGCACATTAGGAATGCAAAAATGTAGATATGACGCCCCCTGGTGTTATGCAGTAGTTGTGACGCCCCCTGGTGTTATGCAGTAGTTGTGACGCCCCCTGGTGTTATGCAGTAGTTGTGACGCCCCCTGGTGTTATGCAGTAGTTGTGACGCCCCCTGGTGTTACGCAGTAGTTGTGACGCCCCCTGGTGTTACGCAGTAGTTGTGACGCCCCCTGGTGTTACGCAGTAGTTGTGACGCCCCCTGGTGTTATGCAGTAGTTGTGACGCCCCCTGGTGTTATGCAGTAGTTATGACGCCCCCTGGTGTTATGCAGTAGTTGTGACGCCCCCTGGTGTTATGCAGTAGTTGTGACGCCCCCTGGTGTTATGCAGTAGTTGTGACGCCCCCTGGTGTTACGCAGTAGTTGTGACGCCCCCTGGTGTTACGCAGTAGTTGTGACGCCCCCTGGTGTTACGCAGTAGTTGTGACGCCCCCTGGTGTTACGCAGTAGTTGTGACGCCCCCTGGTGTTACGCAGTAGTTGTGACGCCCCCTGGTGTTATGCAGTAGTTGTGACGCCCCCTGGTGTTATGCAGTAGTTGTGACGCCCCCTGGTGTTATGCAGTAGTTGTGACGCCCCCTGGTGTTATGCAGTAGTTGTGACGCCCCCTGGTGTTATGCAGTAGTTGTGACGCCCCCTGGTGTTATGCAGTAGTTGTGACGCCCCCTGGTGTTATGCAGTAGTTGTGACGCCCCCTGGTGTTATGCAGTAGTTGTGACGCCCCCTGGTGTTATGCAGTAGTTGTGACGCCCCCTGGTGTTATGCAGTAGTTGTGACGCCCCCTGGTGTTATGCAGTAGTTGTGACGCCCCCTGGTGTTATGCAGTAGTTGTGACGCCCCCTGGTGTTATGCAGTAGTTGTGACGCCCCCTGGTGTTATGCAGTAGTTGTGACGCCCCCTGGTGTTATGCAGTAGTTGTGACGCCCCCTGGTGTTATGCAGTAGTTGTGACGCCCCCTGGTGTTATGCAGTAGTTGTGACGCCCCCTGGTGTTATGCAGTAGTTGTGACGCCCCCTGGTGTTATGCAGTAGTTATGACGCCCCCTGGTGTTATGCAGTAGTTATGACGCCCCCTGGTGTTATGCAGTAGTTGTGACGCCCCCTGGTGTTATGCAGTAGTTATGACGCCCCCTGGTGTTATGCAGTAGTTATGACGCCCCCTGGTGTTATGCAGTAGTTATGACGCCCCCTGGTGTTATGCAGTAGTTGTGACGCCCCCTGGTGTTATGCAGTAGTTGTGACGCCCCCTGGTGTTATGCAGTAGTTATGACGCCCCCTGGTGTTATGCAGTAGTTGTGACGCCCCCTGGTGTTATGCAGTAGTTGTGACGCCCCCTGGTGTTATGCAGTAGTTGTGACGCCCCCTGGTGTTATGCAGTAGTTGTGACGCCCCCTGGTGTTATGCAGTAGTTATGACGCCCCCTGGTGTTATGCAGTAGTTATGACGCCCCCTACTGTAAGGCCACGTGAACATGTGTAATTGGTGAGGTTTACATATCAGTATTTGTAAGACAAGAAGGAGTGGGTGATAAATACACAATCTATCCATATCGAAATAATCAGAGAGAGAGTAATATTACACCCAGCAACTCAACAAATTCATTATCAGGAGGACAAAGAGTTAATGCTTCCAACAATTTATTGTACAAATGCAATAAAGTGCAGAGTGCTTCACATGGGAGATTTATACAGTTATAAAATCATAAAGTGCAGGAAAAAGAACGGAGTGACTACCAATAATCCCTTTAAGACCCCCAGAATGTGGTGTATTTATAATACATACTGGCTATAATAATAAATAATAATAATAATGGATCAATGAGTTCAGGAACCAAAACCTCCGGAATAAAAGTGCAGTATTAGGTCACGTGGAAAGTCTGCAAAAGGGTAATGGGACTTCTCATATGGCAGTAAACCCAGGTAACGATAAAAATAATCATCTGAGCCTCCAGCAGATAACAAGTGTGCTTAAGCAGGAGGGTAACAGAGGATATAACACCAAAGGTCACCAGGGTCTCCACACAAGGGATCTCCCTAACGCACGTTTCGCGGGGTTCATAAGTTTACCGACAGTCCCCCTAATGACCTCTAGAAGGTCCAAGAATGTTAAGGACTTCCTTATAAAAAGCCACTATGCACCCGAACCGTCCAACCCTTTTTGTAGTAGAGGTCCTACCGTGGGATGTATACCCTGTGGACACGGGCTTCCCTGCTCCATTGCCTTTCGATGTGACGCCTTCACTTGCTCGGATGGTGCACGCCACTTTAAGATTAATCGTAGGATATCATGTAGCACTTCTAATATTATCTATTACGCTACACGTGACTGCTCATTTATCGTTACCTGGGTTTACTATCATGTGAGAAGTCCCATTACCCTTTTGCAGACTTTCCATGTGACGTAATACTGCACTTTTATGCCGGAGGTTTTGGTTCCTGAACTTATTGATCTATTATTATTATTATTATTATTATCTATTATTATTATTATTATTATTATTATTATTATTATATTTTTTTATTATTATTATTATCTTTTATTATCTTTTATTATTATTTGTTATAGCCAGTATAAATACACCTCATTCTGGTGGTCTTAAAGGGATTATTGGTATTTATTCCTTTTTTTTTCTGCACTCTGTGATTTTTATAACTGAATAAATCTTTTATTTTAAGCACTCTGCACTTTATTTCTTGTATTTGTACATTTTGTAAATTGTTGGAGGCATTAACTCTTTGTCCTCCTGATAATTAGTGGGTGATAAATCCAGCCGTAGAGCCTGTGCTGGTATTAAACGTCTCCTCTGATCGTTCCACTCCTGGTTTTGACTGCAAATACTGATGTAAAATACTGACTAAATACTGAATGTGTGAACGTGGCCGTACAGTAGTTATGGCGCCCCCCTGGTGTTTCACAGTAGTCATGGCGCGCCCTGGTGTTGCATGGTAGCAATGGCGCCCCCTGGCATTGCATGGTAGCAATGGCGCCCCCTGGCGTTGCATGGTAGCAATGGCGCCCCCTGGCGTTGCATGGTAGCAATGGCGCCCCCTGGCGTTGCATGGTAGCAATGGCGCTCCCTGGCGTTGCATGGTAGCAATGGCGCCCCCTGGCGTTGCATGGTAGGTATGGCGCCCCCTGGTCTTGCATAGCAGCTATGACGCCCCCTGGTCTTGCATAGAAGCTATGGCGCCCCCTGGTCTTGCATAGCAGCTATGACGCCCCCTGGTGTTGCATAGTAGCTATGGCGCCCCCTGGCGTTGCATGGTAGCAATGGCGCTCCCTGGCGTTGCATGGTAGCAATGGCGCCCCCTGGCGTTGCATGGTAGGTATGGCGCCCCCTGGTCTTGCATAGCAGCTATGACGCCCCCTGGTCTTGCATAGAAGCTATGGCGCCCCCTGGTCTTGCATAGCAGCTATGACGCCCCCTGGTGTTGCATAGTAGCTATGGCGCCCCCTGGCGTTGCAAGGTAGCAATGGCGCCCCCTGGTCTTGCATAGCAGCTATGGCGCCCCCTGGCGTTGCATAGCAGCTATGGCGCCCCCTGGTCTTGCATAGCAGCTATGGCGCCCCCTGGGGTTGCATAGTAGCTATGGCGCCCCCTGGTCTTGCATAGCAGCTATGGCGCCCCCTGGTCTTGCATAGCAGCCATGGCGCCCCCTGGTGTTGCATGGTAGCAATGGCGCCCCCTGGTGTTGCATGGTAGCAATGGCGCCCCCTGGTCTTGCATAGCAGCTATGGCGCCCCCTGGTCTTGCATAGCAGCTATGGCGCCCCCTGGTGTTGCATAGTAAATACAGGGATGTATATGATGGCTTTTCCTCTTCACTCCATACCTGTGACTGTCTGGCGTCTTTCTGTCCTCACTTTTAGGTGTTCTGGTCCGATTCTTCGGTGTCGCTCGTCCACAAATCTTCCTCTGAAGTTGCAGAGCTTACTTCTAAGGTAATAAAACCGTTGATGCTGTGAATGATGATCGGGCCTCATCCGCTGTCCGGACCCCCAGCGACTGTACATGTGAGGGGCACAGATTATATCCCCCGCACACAGATCTACAGCTCTGGAGTATAATACAGTCAGCGCTGCCCTGTTCGGGAGGGGACGACCCGCACAATAGTGGGGTTTTTTCCTGTTGGTGAGGGGAAGACCCACACAATAGTCGGGGGTTTTCCTGTTGGGGGGGGGGGGGGAGGTCCTGCACAATACTGGGGGGTTGCCCTGGTGGTGAGGGGACGACCTGCACAATAGTCGGGGGGTTTCCTGTTGGGTAGGGGAAGACCCACACAATAGTCGGGGGTTTTCCTGTTGGGGGGGGATGACTTGCACAATAGTCGGGGGTTTTCCTGTTTGGTAGGGGACGACCCGCACAATAGTCGGGGGATTTCCTGTTGGGTAGGGTACGACCCGCACAATAGTCAGGGGGTTTCCTGTTGGGGAGGGGACGACCCGCACAATAGTCGGGGGGTTTCCTGTTGGGGAGGGGATGACCCGCACAATAGTCGGGGGTTTTCCTGTTGGGGGGGGGAGGTCCTGCACAATAGTCAGGGGGGGGGGGGGTTACCTGTTGGTGAGGGGATGACTTGCACAGTAGTCGGGGTGTTTCCTGTTGGGGGGGTCCTGCACAATAGTGGGTGGTTTTCCTGTTGGAGAGGGGACGACCCGCACAATAGTCGGGGGGTTTCCTTTTGGGGAGGGGATGACCCGCACAATCGTCGGGGGTTTTCCTGTTGGGGAGGGGACAACCCGCACAATAGTCGGGGGTTTTCCTGTTGGGGAGGGGATGACCCTCACAATAGTCGGGGGGTTCTCCTGTTGGGGGGGGGTCCTGCACAGTAGTTGGGGTGTGTCCTGTTGGGGGGGTCCTGCACAATAGTGGGGGGTTTTCCTGTTGGGGAGGGGATGACCCGCACAATAGTCGGGGGTTTTCCTGTTGGGGAGGGGATGACCCGCACAATAGTCGGGGGTTTTCCTGTTGGGGAGGGGATGACCCGCACAATAGTGGAGGGTTTTCCTGTTGCCGCTGATCCCTAGATATGATCTGTATAACCGGTGGCCGCTGCTTTACG
Source organism: Anomaloglossus baeobatrachus (assembly GCF_048569485.1). Taxonomy (NCBI): domain Eukaryota; kingdom Metazoa; phylum Chordata; class Amphibia; order Anura; family Aromobatidae; genus Anomaloglossus; species Anomaloglossus baeobatrachus. Next base: position 209,724,972 of record NC_134362.1, read on the forward strand.
GCTCCAGCACACGAGCGCCGTGTACCCCCCACAGCCTGCTCCGTGTGACCCCCCCCCGTTTCTGTCCTCGCAGCTTTCTCACCTGTTCTCAGAAGATTTGGAGAAATACATTCCTTACCGTGGGGCCGTGGACTCTTATTCCGTGGACAGACACCTCGTGGATCTGGACTTCGATCACCGGTGAGCTCTCCCCTCTGGCTCTCTTGCCCTTTTGATTCGTGTCATCAGCGATTCTCCAGTGACTTTTGTGCCTCGTCTTCCAGGTTTTTGGGGTCTCTGCCCCCCCACATATTAAAGAGTGACCTTATTAAGAAGTTCTTCAGTACGTCAGCGATCCACCAACCGCTGCAGAACCTAAGTGAGTGCCGGACGCCGCTCCCTAATTCTCCATTTGCTGCCTGTACAAAACCCTGATTATTGGGGTCTCCTCTCCCACAGGTCCCAGCAACCCATCGCATGTGAAAGTGAGCACGTCCGTGGGCCCCTCTATACGGTACGTGGGTCTGAGCGGCGGGGTGTTTTGTGCCGCCCGGCGCTCGCTCGGTGTGATTGGAGGTCGCTTGTTTTGCAGACCGATATGTGGCGTGGCCGGCATCCAGTCTTCCCACAGCAGCATTGCCTTGCACCACAGCGCAGCCACCATGAGCATGTCCCCGTGCTCCGGCTCCACCGCCGCGGTGTACCGGCCTCCACCCGAGCCCACGTCCTCCACCGGGATACCTTCCAGTGTGCCAAGCCCGCAAACTCAAGAGCAGCAGGACATACTGGAGTGGCTCCGAAAGCTGCGCCTGCACAAATACTACGCAGTGTTCAGCCAGCTCTCCATGAAGAAGGTAACAGGGCCAAAAACTATAGCAAACTATGGAGCGGGGGCATCTCCCAGCCCGGTGCAGCCATCGGACCTGACGCTTATGTACGCCGTGTCTGTCTCCCCAGTTCTTGAGTCTCACCGAGGAAGATTTGAACAAGTTTGAGTCTCTGACGATGGGAGCGAAGAAGAAGCTGAAGACTCAGCTGGAGCTCGAGAAGTGAGTGCAGCGCCTGCTTCCTCACCTCCACTTTCATTTCGCACCAGTTCATTAAGCATCATGCTCCCATTTTGATCAATGTAGCACAAAATCAAGAAGTGCAAAAAAGCGGAAAAAGGACTAAAAAACCCAAACTTGCCCAATGTCTGTCGTGTTCACACTCCTGTATGAGCTGCTGCGATGGGTGGGTGTGAGAGCTCACTGGTGTTTTCTGTGTTTCCTCATCAGAGAGAAGTCTGAAAAAAGGTGTCTGAGCTCCGCGTCGTGTGCGTTCAACAGCAGCGGCGTGGCGCGGGTCCCCCCCACCAGCCATGTGGGGCCCATTCACAGTGCCCACTGCACCCATTCTACAGGTAAGCTGCTCCTTCTGGTGGAGACCACATGGACCAGTAATCGGCGAGCGTTCACCTCCGGCCTCTGATGTCATGTCTCGTTCATCTTCTAGAATTGTCCGTAGACGTGGAGCCCGCAGCTTCTCACCTGCCCCAGGAAGGCAGCTCGTCATCGGAGTATTCTAGCTCACCCTCGAGCCCAATGGGACTCCAGACCCGAGAAGAGAGCTCCGATAGTGCAGAGGAAATGGACAGACGTAAGGAGAATACAGTATCGAGGGGGTACAGAGGTATATGGAGGAGGGGGAGGGAGGATAGAGGAGTCTAAAGGAGGAGGGAGGTCAGAGGAGTCTGGAGGAGAGGGAGGGTGGACAGGAGTCTGGAGGAGGGGGAGGATAGAGGAGTCTGGAGGAGGAGGAAGGACAGATGAGTCTGGAGGAGGGGGAGGGAGGACAGTGGAGTCTGGAGGAGGGGGAGGGAGGACAGAGGAGTCTGGAGGAGGAGGAAGGACAGAGGAGTCTGGAGGAGGGGGAGGGAGGAAAGTGGAGTCTGCAGGAGGGGGAGTGAGGGCAGAGGAGTCTGGAGGAGGGAGGGCAGAGGAGTCTGGACAAGGGGGAGGGAGGACAGAGGAGTCAGTCTGAAGGAAGAGGTGGGCGGACAGAGGAGTCTGGAGGATTGAGAATGGAGGACGGGAAAAGTCTGGAGGAGGGAGGACGGAGGAGGAGTTTGGAGGAAGGAGGATAGAGGAGGAGAGAGGACAGAGGAGTCTGAAGCAGGAGGAGGAGGGAGGACAGAGGAGGAGTTTGGAGGAAGGAGGATAGAGGAGGAGGGAGGACAGAGGAGTTTGAAGCAAGAGGAGAGAGGACAGAGGAGTCTGAAGCAGCATGAGAAAGGGGGGGACAGAGGAGTTTGGAGGAGGAGGAGGGAAGGACAGAGGAGTCTGGAGAAGAAGAGGAGGACAGAGGAGTCTGGAGGAGGAGGGAGGACAGAGGAGTCTGGAGGAGGAGGGAGGACAGAGGAGTCTGGAGGAGGAGGGAGGACAGAGGAGTCTGGAGGAGGAGGGAGGACAGAGGAGTCTGGAGGAGGAGGAGGGAGGACAGAGGAGTCTGGAGGAGGAGGGAGGTCAGAGGAGTTTGGAGGAGGAGGAGGGAAGGACAGAGGAGTCTGGAGGAGGACAGAGGAGTCTGGAGGAGGAGGAGGACAGAGGAGTCTGGAGGAGGAGGAGGACAGAGGAGTCTGGAGGAGGAGGAGGACAGAGGAGTCTGGAGGGGGAGGGAGGACAGAGGAGTCTGGAGGAGAGGAGGACAGAGGAGTCTGGAGGAGGACAGAGGAGTCTGGAGGAGGACAGAGGAGTCTGGAGGAGGACAGAGGAGTCTGGAGGAGGACAGAGGAGTCTGGAGGAGGAGGGAGGACAGAGGAGTCTGGAGGAGGAGGAGGGAAGGACAGAGGAGTCTGGAGGAGGACAGAGGAGTCTGGAGGAGGAGGAGGACAGAGGAGTCTGGAGGAGGAGGAGGACAGAGGAGTCTGGAGGAGGAGGAGGACAGAGGAGTCTGGAGGAGGAGGAGGACAGAGGAGTCTGGAGGAGGAGGAGGACAGAGGAGTCTGGAGGAGGAGGAGGACAGAGGAGTCTGGAGGGGGAGGGAGGACAGAGGAGGTCTGGAGGAGGGGGAGGGAGGACAGAGGAGTCTGGAGGAGGAGGAGGACAGAGGAGTCTGGAGGAGGAGGACAGAGGAGTCTGGAGGGGGAGGGAGGACAGAGGAGTCTGGAGGAGGGGGAGGGAGGACAGAGGAGACTGGAGGAGGAGGAGGACAGAGGAGTCTGGAGGAGGAGGAGGACAGAGGAGTCGAGGAGGAGGGAGGACAGAGGAGTCTGGAGGGGGAGGGAGGATAGAGGAGTCTGGAGGAGGGGTAGGGAGGACAGAGGAGTCTGGAGGTGGGGGAGGGAGGACAGAGGAGTCTGGAGGAGGGGGAGGGAGGACAGAGGAGTCTGGAGGAGGAGGAGGGAGGACAGAGGAGTTTGAAGCAAGAGGAGAGAGGACAGAGGAGTCTGAAGCAGCAGGAGAAAGGGGGGACAGAGGAGTTTGGAGGAGGAGGAGGGAAGGACAGAGGAGTCTGGAGAAGAAGAGGAGGACAGAGGAGTCTGGAGGAGGAGGGAGGACAGAGGAGTCTGGAGGAGGAGGGAGGACAGAGGAGTCTGGAGGAGGAGGGAGGACAGAGGAGTCTGGAGGAGGAGGGAGGACAGAGGAGTCTGGAGGAGGAGGAGGGAGGACAGAGGAGTCTGGAGGAGGAGGGAGGTCAGAGGAGTTTGGAGGAGGAGGAGGGAAGGACAGAGGAGTCTGGAGGAGGACAGAGGAGTCTGGAGGAGGAGGAGGAGGACAGAGGAGTCTGGAGGAGGAGGAGGACAGAGGAGTCTGGAGGAGGAGGAGGACAGAGGAGTCTGGAGGGGGAGGGAGGACAGAGGAGTCTGGAGGAGAGGAGGACAGAGGAGTCTGGAGGAGGACAGAGGAGTCTGGAGGAGGACAGAGGAGTCTGGAGGAGGACAGAGGAGTCTGGAGGAGGACAGAGGAGTCTGGAGGAGGACAGAGGAGTCTAGAGGAGGAGGGAGGACAGAGGAGTCTGGAGGAGGAGGAGGGAAGGACAGAGGAGTCTGGAGGAGGACAGAGGAGTCTGGAGGAGGAGGAGGACAGAGGAGTCTGGAGGAGGAGGAGGACAGAGGAGTCTGGAGGAGGAGGAGGACAGAGGAGTCTGGAGGAGGAGGAGGACAGAGGAGTCTGGAGGAGGAGGAGGACAGAGGAGTCTGGAGGAGGAGGAGGACAGAGGAGTCTGGAGGGGGAGGGAGGACAGAGGAGGTCTGGAGGAGGGGGAGGGAGGACAGAGGAGTCTGGAGGAGGAGGACAGAGGAGTCTGGAGGAGGAGGACAGAGGAGTCTGGAGGGGGAGGGAGGACAGAGGAGTCTGGAGGAGGGGGAGGGAGGACAGAGGAGACTGGAGGAGGAGGAGGACAGAGGAGTCTGGAGGAGGAGGAGGACAGAGGAGTCGAGGAGGAGGGAGGACAGAGGAGTCTGGAGGGGGAGGGAGGATAGAGGAGTCTGGAGGAGGGGGAGGGAGGACAGAGGAGTCTGGAGGTGGGGGAGGGAGGACAGAGGAGTCTGGAGGAGGGGGAGGGAGGACAGAGGAGTCTGGAGGAGGAGGAGGGAGGACAGAGGAGTTTGAAGCAAGAGGAGAGAGGACAGAGGAGTCTGAAGCAGCAGGAGAAAGGGGGGACAGAGGAGTTTGGAGGAGGAGGAGGGAAGGACAGAGGAGTCTGGAGAAGAAGAGGAGGACAGAGGAGTCTGGAGGAGGAGGGAGGACAGAGGAGTCTGGAGGAGGAGGGAGGACAGAGGAGTCTGGAGGAGGAGGGAGGACAGAGGAGTCTGGAGGAGGAGGGAGGACAGAGGAGTCTGGAGGAGGAGGGAGGACAGAGGAGTCTGGAGGAGGAGGAGGGAGGACAGAGGAGTCTGGAGGAGGAGGGAGGTCAGAGGAGTTTGGAGGAGGAGGAGGGAAGGACAGAGGAGTCTGGAGGAGGACAGAGGAGTCTGGAGGAGGAGGAGGAGGACAGAGGAGTCTGGAGGAGGAGGAGGACAGAGGAGTCTGGAGGAGGAGGAGGACAGAGGAGTCTGGAGGAGGAGGAGGACAGAGGAGTCTGGAGGGGGAGGGAGGACAGAGGAGTCTGGAGGGGGAGGGAGGACAGAGGAGTCTGGAGGAGAGGAGGACAGAGGAGTCTGGAGGAGGACAGAGGAGTCTGGAGGAGGACAGAGGAGTCTGGAGGAGGACAGAGGAGTCTGGAGGAGGACAGAGGAGTCTGGAGGAGGACAGAGGAGTCTGGAGGAGGAGGGAGGACAGAGGAGTCTGGAGGAGGAGGAGGGAAGGACAGAGGAGTCTGGAGGAGGACAGAGGAGTCTGGAGGAGGAGGAGGACAGAGGAGTCTGGAGGAGGAGGAGGACAGAGGAGTCTGGAGGAGGAGGAGGACAGAGGAGTCTGGAGGAGGAGGAGGACAGAGGAGTCTGGAGGGGGAGGGAGGACAGAGGAGGTCTGGAGGAGGGGGAGGGAGGACAGAGGAGTCTGGAGGAGGAGGAGGACAGAGGAGTCTGGAGGAGGAGGACAGAGGAGTCTGGAGGGGGAGGGAGGACAGAGGAGTCTGGAGGAGGGGGAGGGAGGACAGAGGAGACTGGAGGAGGACAGAGGAGTCTGGAGGAGGAGGAGGACAGAGGAGTCGAGGAGGAGGGAGGACAGAGGAGTCTGGAGGGGGAGGGAGGATAGAGGAGTCTGGAGGAGGGGGAGGGAGGACAGAGGAGTCTGGAGGAGGGGGAGGGAGGACAGAGGAGTCTGGAGGAGGGGGAGGGAGGACAGAGGAGTCTGGAGGAGGGGGAGGGAGGACAGAGGAGTCTGGAGGAGGGGGAGGGAGGACAGAGGAGTCTGGAGGAGGAGGAGGGAGGACAGAGGAGTCTGGAGGAGGGGGAGGGAGGACAGAGGAGTCTGGAGGAGGGGGAGGGAGGACAGAGGAGTCTGGAGGAGGGGGAGGGAGGACAGAGGAGTCTGGAGGAGGGGGAGGGAGGACAGAGGAGTCTGGAGGGGGAGGGAGGACAGAGGAGTCTGGAGGGGGAGGGGAGGACAGAGGAGTCTGGAGGAGGGGAGGGAGGACAGAGGAGTCTGGAGGGGGAGGGAGGACAGAGGAGTCTGGAGGACACCGGTCTCGGGCAGCGGCTCCTTTGCTCCCTATGTTTGTGGCATGTAACCTCTTGTGTGCCAGGCTGTGTAACCCCCGTGTCTTGCAGGTGTGGGGCGGCATATGGACGGCTCGGAGAAGGAGAAGTCGGTGTTGCTGGTGAATCACTTCACCTCCAGCTCCATGCGCCCGACGGCTCAGGTGTTACCGGTGCAGAATGAGTGTGTCTCCAGCTCTTCCAGCCATCACCCGGTCCCGCTGCAGATGGTGTCCGGGGCCCCTTCTCACTTGGGGCCCCTGCACCTGATGAACGCTTTGCACAAGCCGGGGCAGCGCAGAGCTGAAGATCCTCCACTCTTCTCCGCACTCGCTGCTGTCCTCGGAGGACAGGGGTAAGGCTTCGGCCGGATCCAGAGGCGGTATAAAGATGGAGAAGGGTTTTGGCGGCGTGCTCGTGGATGTGAAGCCCCCCTCCGGCCCCTGCAGCCCGGCCAGGTGCTGTCCATCATTCCTGACGGCCCCTCCATGCCACAGACTGCCGGCTTCGGTGTCCGGACCAAAGTGGGGAATCCTCTGTCTGGGGAAAGGACGATAAAGCCGTCTGCGCAGCCGGCCCTGATGGTGGAGGGCAGCGCCGCCTCCTCCATGCCATCCACGCCAGTCTTCCACGTGACCCGCGCGCCCGTGAAGCTCCTCGTATCCTCGTCCGACTCTTCCGTGGTTGGAAAGATGAGCGGCACCAGCATCTCTCCCGCAATAATCAGCCCCCGGAGCGTCCTGTACACCGCCAATACCAAAGTTGCCTTTTCTGCTTTGAGCGGGCTGCCCTGTCGCACAATTGCCCAGCAACTTCTGTGCAAACAGCAATGCCACGTCCAGCAACCACAACGCCACGTCCTACAGCAGCGTGACCAACCTCCCGAGCTGCCCGGCCCCCAGCTCCAGCCCCACCGTCTCCTCCACGTCTGACAACAGCTACTACAGCGGCAGCGCAGCCGCCATGAACATGCAGGCGCCCGGCCACCACCACCACCACCACGCGCACCATCAGCAGCCACAGGCGGGGTGCACGGTCTGCAGCTCGTGCGGCTGCAGCGGAAGCTGTGGGTCGGGGGGCGTCACCGTCAATTACGGGAACTATTTCCAGCACCAGTTCTCCACCCCCTCCCTGTTCCCCTTCTCCCTCCTGCCCTTCAGCCCGGTGTGCAATAACGGCTACATCAACGCCCAGCAATACAACAGCAGCGCGTCATTCCCCGTCGTGCACACCACGCCGTACAGCAACAGCCTGAACCCGGACTCCATGCTGGCGGCCCAGCCCGGATTCTCCCTGCCGCCCATGCACAACTTCATCACTGGCACGGCAGGGGTGTACCAGCCTCAGGGCATGATGGGAACCATGAATGGCGCAACTCACAAAAAGAGCGGGACATTTCATGCTACAACTGCGGGGTCAGCGGCCACCGCGCTCAGGACTGTAAGCAGCCGGCCATGGACTTCAATCAGCAAGGTGCGTACTGCTTCATCCCCGCTCCATTCAGCGTCAATCCTGATACCTGTGCTGCAAGATATCTCATTCCCCTTATTTGCCCTTATCCCCCCCCCCCATAAAATAAAGCAGCCTACACTCCCCTCCAGTGCGATCGCGGTTCCAGCGATGTCGAAGCTCACTTTCCCAGGGTCCACGTGACATTGTTATGACACGCAAGACCAATCCCATCTGTGCCGTGCCGGCTTCCTTTTTTCCCGCCTTCAGATGTTTGAGCAGGAAGTCAGCGCTGCACTCACATCCTGCTCAAATATTTGAAAAAGGGGAGAAAAACGCCAGCGCGGAATGTTGGGAAACTCTGGATTGGCCACCAACCAGCACCGGCTTTCTCCTCCCCGCCATCGGACGTTTCAGCAGGAAGTCAGCGCTACACTCACATTCTGCTGATATATTTGAAAAAGGGGAGAAAGACGACGGCGCGGAATTCTTCAGCGCTCTATTGGGAGACCCAGACGATTGGGGTATAGCTACTGCCCTCCGGAGGCCACACAAAGCACTACACTAAAAAGTGCAAGGCCCCTCCCCTTCTGGCTATACCCCCCCCGTGGTATCACGGGTACTCCAGTTTTCAAGCTTTGTGCGAAGGAGGTCAGACATTCCATGCATAGCTCCACAGATTTTAGTCAGCAGTAGCTGCTGACTATTTCGGATGGAAGAAAAGAGGGCCCATATAGGGTTCCCAGCATGCTCCCTTCTCACCCGTGGATGGTGTTGTAAGGTTGAGGTACCTATTGCTGGTACAGGGGCTGGAGCCCCACATGCTGTTTTCCTTCCACATCCCCTTGTAGGGCTCTGTGGAAGTGGGATCCTGCCGGCCTCTAAGCTCTGACGCCGGGCTCCATCCACAGACCCCATAGCACCTGGTGGATGCCGAGCAGGAGTACCATCAGGGACAAGGCCCTGCATCATACAGGTACTCTGTGTCCCCGGCAGGCACAGACACACTCCGGGCTGGCTGGGTGTTGTAGTGCGCCGGGGACCGTAACGCTAGAGCTAGTGTTCCTACAGTTTACTGGGGGACTTTTTTCTGTGTTGTGGGAACGCAGCGCCGACCCCCGCTGGACCGGCGGCGCTGCTGTGACTTTTAGTTCGCCGGGGACACGCCGACCGCGCTTTTACGGCGGTGGCGTTTATAAATCTAGTCCCCGGCTTTTGCGGCCTAGGACGCCGGCAGCTCCGATTCGTTCCCGCCCCCACCCTGTCAATCAGGGTAGGGGAGAGACGCTGTTTTCACGGCAGCGACGAGGGCTGGAGCCTGATTTACATGCTCCAGCCCTCTCACTAGGCACAGAGGGAAGCAGGCTTCCCGCTCTTAGTCAGGACGCCCAGGGCCCGCCCCCCCTCCTCTCTCAGGACGCCGGCAGCCATTACATGCAGTCTGGCTGGAGGAAGGACGCAAGGCTCTGGGAGACCTGGACTAGGGGGCTTTGGAGATCACACACCCGCTCTTAAGCGGGCGGTAAGCGGCTTTTCAGCTGGCCCCTCTAGTGCCTCAGTGTGTATTAGTGTACTGTGTCACTGGACATATATATATTTCCTTATTGCTTGCACTGTGAGGTCGCTTCCTGGCCTGTTATACCCAGATCGCTCTGAGGAGGCAGCAACATGTCATCCACAAAACGCAAGGCTGCCAAGGCTAGGGCTGTGTACACTGCGTGTGCTGCATGTGGGGCTGCTCTACCAGCAGGCTCCAAGGACCCCCATTGTGTGCAATGCTCAGATCCGGTGCTGCTTCGCCAGCCGGAGTCAGGAGAGATAGTGACCCAGGCTGAGACGCCTGTAAGTCCTGCCCCGGTGTCAGGGACAGAC